>NC_061774.1:1782500-2099642 GCF_022458985.1 Mugil cephalus
TGAGACACATGAGGGCAATCAACGCAGGTGAGACCAATAACCAATCAAGAGACAAACAATGAACACAGACAGGAACACCAGAACTTAACAAAATAAAACAGGAAACACAACATGACACAGACAGACATGGAACCTTTACATGACTTGCAGAGTTCCAAGCTGCATCTGCTGTCGTGGTCTCATCAACTTGCCCAGTCATCATGGCCTCCTCCAGTTGTCCACTCCTACCTGGATGAACAATTCGCCAATCTGCCCTTGATTCCTGTTATACTCACAAAGTGTCACATCAGATCATCAGCTATGTGTTATATTATTAGATTCTACGTGTTTCCTTCAGCTTGATGTATGTGTCTGTGACAGAAGTTTGTTTATCTTGTTTTTCCTGTTCTTCTTTTCTCTCTATCTTCTCTGTTTCTACCCGACTGGCCTTCGGCAGATGGGTCCTTCGATGTGAGCTGGGTTCTGCTCAAGGTTTCCTCCTGTTAAAGAGAGTTTTTCCTTGTCACCGTTGCCCTCAGGCTGCTCTGGAGGTTGAGGCCGGTTTTTGTAAAGCGTCTTGAGACAATTTGTATTGTTATTGGCGCTATATAAATAAAACTGAATTGAACTGAATCTGTAGCCTGCACTAGAACAAAAAGTCTGATTCTCAACTTGCTGCTGTCAGTGCTTAAATTACCTCTTTCTAATGTTTTGTTGCACACCTTCAGATGATTTATTTTTATATTATCACTGTCCTTTTAATAGTTTTATATCTTAAAAAGCTGTGCAGAATGTACATATCTACAAAAGTCTTCTCAATTAATAATATGTGAGACTAGTATACATCTCCATATTCCACTCCCACTCTTGCCTGTGCTTTAACAAACAACATTAAAACCAGCCTTAATTACACAATGATTAGAATGCTTCAATGGGACACTACAGGTTTCAGCACAAGAAGACTTTTAATGGGACCTAATTAATGATGGGAGTGCTCGAGACAGTTGCTTTAGTTACCTTAATGACTGAAGATTATGGTCTTGTAGGTACAAAGACCCTAGGGGTTTGGGATGGAGAGAGGAACTATATTAAACACATGAAGGAGCTTGACAGTAAATCCAATAGAGTCCCACTGCCCCAGTCAGATTTATTGGTTTTCTGCTTCCTTGCTGGCATTATCTGGGTGTTCTGCACAGTTGAGAAAAATAAATCTTAGATAGCATTGTACTTCGATAGGTACTATGGGGAAAGAATACTTAAGTATGTCTATTCTTCCTTTTCAATTATAGAACAGTGTCCCAGGGAATATAGACTTTTGGATCCATCTCTTTTTCCATCTGTTTTTATTTTTTATTATTATTATTTCCATTCAAACACTTTAGCCATGACAAATGAAAATAGTGAGGTGACTGAAACTGATGTCCAACTAACTGGAACTCTTTAGTTAGGCCCTCCCCAATTTTCCAGATTGTCCACCTTTCTCTCTGAAATATGCCTGGACAGCCCTATCACGGTCGCCACCCCTTTTAATATGATGGGATTATATTACACTGAACCTCCACTAAACTGTTTTTATGTCCTTGGATTAGCAGAAATTTGAGGATGCAGGTGAGAATAGGTATTTACCTTGATGAAAGTGCTGCTTCTTTAAAACGCAGTGGACATCTGACATCTGTGTGTGTGCATGTGCTGTTTTTGCACTTTCACATAACAATGTGATGGCTTGGAAATGTATGAATAGTATACGCTGTATCATGTAATGTCACTACTGGTACATGCATCAAATGAGTTTCAGTTTGGTCCTCACTTGTGTTACCTGTGTGATATGACAGACAGAAGAAAATTCCTTGAATCATTATGGTGTTGTGCAAAAAGGGTATCTGCAGTAGCTTATTTCATTATTAATTTAATTTATATAGCGTCAGTAACAATGTAAATTTTCTCAAGATGCTTTACCAAAACTGTCCTGAAATGTCCAGAGCAGCCTGAAAGTGACAGTGACAAGGAAAAACTCCTTTTAACAGGAAGAAACCTTGAGCTGCTCTTTTTATATCATTTTCCAGTATTCACTAACAATTGAGAAGGCAGCACCTAGTTATGATAGTTCAATAGTTTGCTTAACTGCCACCAATAATGATGTCACAAACACAGATAGCTAGCAAAAAAATACAGATACACTTATGGCATAGACACTGAAGGTTTAACCGTATATTCTCACAACCCTCTATTGTCTGATCATTTTCTTGTAACATTTGAATTTACTATAAGTAATTACACAGAAATTGGAAAGACATTTTGTTATGGTAGACACTTATCTGATGATGCTGTGACTAGATATAAGGAATTAATACCGTCAATATTTAACTCAGTGCCTTATGTTAGTGATGTGGATGTCAGCAACCACAATCTAACTCGATCACAAATAGATTATTTTGTTGACAGCACGACAGCATTGCTTAGTACATCTTTAAATCTAGTTGCTCCTCTTAAAAAGAAGGTAGTAAATCGAAGGAGGGTAGCTCCATGGTATAATTCACAGTAGTTCAAAGCAGACAGCTCGAAAGCTGGAAAGAATTTGGCATTCCACTAGTTCTGAAGAAGCTCACATAGCCTGGAAAGATAGTTTAACAACTTATAAAAAAAACTCTCCGTAAGATTAGGACAGCGTATTATTCTTCATTGATAGAAGAAAACAAGAACAACCCCAGATTTCTTTTCAGCACTGTAGCCAGGCTGACAAAGAGTCACAGCTCTGTTGAGCCATCTATTCCTTCAGACCTCAGCAGTAATGATTTCATGAGCTTCTTCACTGATAAAATTGTTGGCATTAGAGATAAAATTCATAGCACCCTTCCATCTGTCAAAGATGTAAGTACAGTGGCATTAGAAACCTCTGTAGGACCTAGTCCATATTTGGATTCTTTCTCCCTAATTGATCTGCCTGAGCTCACTTCAGTTATTACAGCATCTAAACCATCAACTTGTCTTCTAGACCCCATCCCAACTAAGTTGCTCAAGGAGGTTTATCCATTAATTAATACCTACATATTAAATCAGATAAACTTATCTTTATTAACAGGATATGTGCCCCATTCTTTTAAAACTGCTGTAATTAAACCATTACTTAAAAAACCCACTCTTGACCAAGATGTTTTAGCCAACTATACGCCAATTTCCAACCTTCCTTTTATCTCTAAAGTTTTGGAAAGGGTTGTTGTCAATCAGTTGCTTGATCATTTAAACAGGAATGGTTTGTTTGAAGAGTTTCAGTCAGGTTTTAGAGCTCATCATAGCACAGAAACAGCTCTGGTTAAAGTCACCAATGATCTCCTCATGGCTTCAGATAATGGACTTGTCTCTATACTTGTCCTGCTAGATCTCAGTGCTGCATTTGACACTATTGATCACAATATACTACTACAGAGACTTGAAAATGTGATCAAAATTACAGGAACTGCACTAGACTGGTTTGAATCATATCTGTCAGACAGATTCCAGTTTGTCCATGTAAACAACAACTCTTCTATATATACCAAAGTAAGCTATGGGGTTCCTCAGGGTTCTGTGCTAGGACCAATATTATTCACATTATACATGCTTCCCTTGGGCAATATTATTAGAAAGCACGGCATAAACTTCCATTGCTACGCAGATGATACCCAGCTATATTTATCCATGAAACCAGATGAAACTAATCCGCTGGTTAAACTCCAAGCATGCCTTAAAGACATAAAGGCTTGGATGACCTGTAATTTTCTACTTTTAAACTCAGACAAAACTGAAGTTATCGTATTTGGCTCTAAACATGTCATAGATTCATTATCTAATCACCTGCTTTTGTTGGATGGCATTACCTTGGCCTCCAGTACTACTGTGAAAAACCTTGGTGTTATATTTGACCAGGATATGTCCTTTAATTCTCACATAAAGCAGGTGACCAGGACTGCTTTCTTCCACCTTTGTAATATCATCAAAATTAGGAGCATCCTTTCTCAGAGTGATGCGGAAAAACTAGTTGATGCATTTGTGTCTTCCAGGCTGGATTATTGTAACTCGTTACTGTCTGGCTGTCCAAGTAGCTCTTTAAAAAGCCTCCAATTGATTCAAAACGCTGCAGCAAGAGCACTGACAGGAATTAGCAAGAGAGATCATATTACTCCAGTATTAGCTTCTCTTCATTGGCTCCCTTTAAAATCTAGAATTGAATTTAAAATCCTCCTCCTTACATACAAGGCCCTGAAAGGCCTAGCTCCATCATATTTGAAAGACCTCATAGTACCATACTGTCCCAACAGATCACTACGATCTCTAAGTGCAGGTCTACTTGTGGTTCCTAGAGTTTCTAAAAGTAGAATGGGAGGTAGAGCCTTCAGCTATCAGGCTCCTCTCCTATGGAACCAGCTCCCAGTTTGGGTTCGGGAGGCAGACACAGTGTCTACGTTTAAGGTCAGGCTTAAGACTTTCCTTTTTGAAAAAGCTTATAGCTAGGGCTGGACTTAACCATCCCTTAGTTATGCTGCTATAGGCCTAGGCTGCAGGGGGACGATGCACTGAGGACATGTCCTCTCCTCTTTCTTCTCTGGCTCCTGTCCTCTAATATCTTATCATTTTATTTTCTATCTCTTATAATTTACTAACCACTGTGTCTTACTCTCTCCCCTCCACTCCCCTCCCCCTCCATCATCTTTTGAGGGTCTCTGGTCTGGAGTGCTGAATATCTGACCTGTGGAGTTCTAAGCTACATCTGCTGCCATGGCCTCATCAACCAGCCCAGTCTTCATGGTCTGAAGTGCTGTGTATCAGACCTGTGGAGCTCCATAAACTACATCTGTCCCAGTCATCATGGCCTCCTCCAGTTGTCCACTCCTACCTAGATGAACAATTCACCAACCTGCCCATAATTCCTGTTATACTCACAAACTGTCACAGATCATCACCTATGTGTTATATTACTAGACCCTACATGTTTTCTTCCGCTTGATGTATGTATCTATGACAGAAGTTTGTTTATTTTGTTTCTCCTGCTCTTCTTTTCTCTCTATCTTCTCTGTTTCTAACCGGCTGGCCTTCGGCAGATGGGTCCCTCCATATGAGCTGGGTTCTGCTCAAGGTTTCTTCCTGTTAAAAGGGAGTTTTTCCTTGCTACCGTCGCCCTCAGGCTTGCTCTGGAGGTTGCAGGCTGGTTTTTGTGAAGCGTCTTGAGACGATTTGTATTGTTATTGGCGCTATATAAATAAAACCGAATTGAATTGAATTGAATTGTTGGTGTTTGCATTTCACATGCACCAATCGTAATCAAAGCTATAAGTCTTAACAGCAACACTTAAAGATACTTAAAGTGTTGTACTTATTATCCAATAAACTGTTTTATTTCATACTAAACAATATTGACTGAATACCTAGGACATCTTAGTTTTAGCACCAATACATGACTTGTATTTTTTATTTTTATTTATTTATGTATTTATTTATTTACAGTTTTCAAGTTCAAGGGGTTAACACTGATGCCTCCCAGCGAGAAATTCCAGATTCGAGTCAGCTCAGGCCTTTCTAGGTGGAGTTTGCAGGTTCTCCCTGTGTATGTGTAAGTTTTCTCCGGGTACTCCGGTTCCTCCGGTGATTCTAAAGATTGTGAGTGTGAGTGTGAAGGGTTGTTTGTCTATGTGTTAGCCCTGTGAGGGACTCGTGACCTGTCCAGGGTGTACCCCGCCTCTCGCCCAATGACAGCTGGGATAGGCTCCAGCAACCCCTGTGACCCTAGTGAGGATAAGCAGTAGTAGAAGATGAGAGGTCCGCGAAGTGGGCGATACTGGTAGAACCAAGTTACAATACTAAAGCAGGTTAGGGCAAATATCTTGAAATAAACTGGTTAAAAGCAATTTGACAAAAAAAGGCCAAATGGGAGCGCTTGTTGGGCTGGAGTTGGGTATGGTTTGCTGACAATGAAACAATGAAAATAAATGAAAAACATCCATAGATAACATTGTCTCTAAACAGCTGAAGCCCTTCAGGCTACACATACGGAGATCACCAAATTATGGGGCAATGAGGTATGAAAAACAGCCACGTTTCACAATGTGAAAGAAACTTTCACACCATTTCTATCTCTCTCCAGCTGAGCCAACTTTTCTTCTTGTTAGAACAAAAGCGGACCAATACCTTTATTTTGATCAGTCTATTGGAGCTGCTACTGGATGAAAGACATACAGACACATTGGAAATGCTTCTATTCAAGCAGTGAACAGTTTTTATATCCTATAGCAGTAGCCCTAATCAGCATTACAAACTGCTTACTACAAGCATTGGAAATAGGCACATAAAACAATAAGAACAATAAAAACATAAGCTCAGTTACAGCAAAGGAAAAGAAAGATGCTCTGTCTCCTTTTGTTTTCAATCACGTCCTTTGAACAGACATCTGACCTCTGCCCTACCTAGTGTAAAAAGATCAGTAATGCAGCTGGGAACATAGACATGAAGAGCTTTGAGGGGAACTGATAATATCTTAAAGTCACTTCTTAATTATACTGGGAGCCAGTGGAGATCAGTTAAATCCATAGTGTTATGATCAGTGGCAGCTAGTGCTGAAATGTGGTGGGTGGGCTAATAAATGAGAGAACACCAATTAAATAGTTAACACAGCAGCAAAAGAAACATCACTTTCAAAAGTCACAGTTGCATCAATTACAGATACACTAAACTTTTTTAGTGCTCTACATCAGTGGTTCTCAACTGGTCTGGCTTTGGGACCCACCATCACACCTTAGTGACAAGACCCAAATGTAAGACAAGACCCAAATGTAAGATTTCTTCTCAGATTTATTATTATTTAAGGCAATAATTGAATCTTTTCAGGACAACAGTACCTTTTAATATAATTAATATCTTATGGAAAAACTGACCCCACCTTTGAAACCGACAATACAAAATACAAAAGTCCGACATGAGTGTAGGGTGTCCCGAAAAAAATTAAATTTGCCCCATTCAACCCACTCTTAAATGTTTAATATTTAAATAATATTAAGTTTGTTTAACTTCACGGCTGCCAATGCCATTAAGTTAAATGAACTTAATATAATCTATTTGCCGCAGGTGTCCAAAGGAAAAACAAGCAACAGTTTCGTCTGCATAACCAAGAAAAAAACTAAAATGTGCGATCAATCAAAAGTAATCAAAAGTTACAAAAAATATTGTGATCGGTCATCGGTCGTTATATTCATTCATTCATTCGTTTCTATTTTATACCAAGAATGAGCCGTAGGTCAACGCAGGGCACAGAAGAGAGCACTGCCTCCTTGATATATGGTCGGGGGAGAACATATATCAGCTGCTTGACACACAAAAATGCAGGCGTATACAGCCAAATGTGCACATGGCACACGTGTGTTTGTTTAAGGTTGGTCTGCTTGTCAAAAAATGCAATGTGTTTTTAAAAAAAAAGTCCGACCAAAGCAAGTGAACTAGTCACTGGTGTGAATCCGCCCTTAGTGTTTCATGTAAAATACATGAAATAAAAAAGTGCAACTACTGAGAAATAAATAATAATAAAAACTCAAATTATGTAGGTTTAGCTGTGCATCTTCACTAACTGAATGTATGACAATCAACAGTACACTATGAAAAAAAAAGTTTATGACTCCTGTCCTGACCTCACATGGGGTAGGGTAGGCAGTGTTACTGTCACCAGTACCACCTGAACACTAACCAGTAACTCAGTCCATGGTTCTGATGTGACCCACTAATGTTTCAAATTCACATGGACCCATGCTGTATTTCCTCCAAAAAGCAGGCATGGAAAACAGAAAAGTGAATTCTTGGCTACACTTGCTGTTAACCAGTCCTCTCTTTCAAAGCAAGAAACACTTTGAGTTATTTGAACATGGCCGATGTGATCCCAGTCTCTTGACTTCCAACTTTTCCTCCAAAGACATTGACATTTCCTCTGGAAATGCTTTTGCTTTTTCAACTGATATATTACATTATGTGTTTATAATGTTTAGAATGTTTAGAATATACAGGAATTGTCAAAATTAGATGCCCACTCTTTGGCAGTTCAATGTCCTTGTGTCTGCCCACAATGTTACATAAGGAACTCATAGAAGACAATATATATATAGGTATAGTCAAGGTTTAGGTTGCAAATCAACTTAACCACAATTGCTGACAGTCCCAAACTTACTTTCTGCTGAAAGCACTATTCTGCCCCTAAAATTCAACTTGAGGTCTGTCTCCTCGCGCTGTTTGTTGTTGTTGTTGTTGTTGTTGTTGCTGCTGTTGTTGTTGTTTGGTTCTTTTTACTGACTAGCTACACAACTTGCAGACTCCTGCTTATTCCTGCAAACCTGCTGCTATTGTAGCCTCATGCTGGTCATGTCAGCAAATCAGGTTAGATGGTGCTCTCATAGCATCCTGGAGCTCCTGTCTTTGAACCTGTTTAGTTGCTGCTGTGATAGCCCCTTGCTACTCTTGTCTCCTGTCTGACAGCTCTTCCTGGCCTTCTGTACTCTGATGACATTCTTTAAAGTGCACTCTCAACTCTCATTCAATTGGAGAAAGGATTGAGAAATAAAACCTGTTTAATACTAAGCTCCCTCTTTTTCAAGAGACCATAGGTAATTTGATACTTGACCCAAAAACTGTTTCATAAGCAAGTGTGAGATATTCCTTCATTATCACTTCAAGGAGGTTAAAGGTTTGAATTGAATTCCTAGTGTGTCCTTTTTATTTGGAAACTGCTGCTGTGAACTTACATTATGTGGTCTGAGGAGCTCTCAATTCAAGGTCACCCTTACGCTGTAAAAGCAAAATAAATTCTTCAGAGAGGTAGCAGGAACATTAGGAGTGGCTAGATCAATAGTTCAGTGCATTCTGAGAAAAATAAAAGCACTCTGCAGAAGGCCTAGAAGGACACAAAAGACAACTGTGGTGGATGAATTTTGGTAAAGAACCTACCTTAACAACCTGCAGCCGAATGAAGATCGCTTTTCAGATGGTAGACAGATCATTATATGAGTCGACAAGAAGTCTAAGAGAAGACTTTAAATACAGAAGGTTCACAACAAGGCCCAAAACACATTGAGAGCTTTAACTTTAACCTTCTAAACGTCTAATAAAGCCAAACCATTCCTGGAGTAGAATTCTTTGGATGGAGGGAAGCTGATCAACTCATAGTCTAAAAATCTCCTGGAAAATGTCTTAACTGGGCTCAATTTTTACATAGATCTCCAGTGTTCTTTGTCACATTTTCTCAAATCTCTACACACATAGTGTTATGACTCTGTGTTTGTCATTTACTATGAACGTGTTTTGAGTTTCCTGTTTTATTTTGTTAAGTTCCTAGGTTTCCTGTCTGGTGTTCCTCCTTGTGTTTTTCACTTAATTGCTTTATTGGTTTCACCTGTGTCTTGTCATCCCTCTGCCTTCTTGTGTGTATATATATATAGCAATGCCTTTCCCTTTGTATCCTGTCACGTCTTTTTAGTCACTTTGTCTTACGCTGTGTCATTTTGTCATCCAACAGTGTTCTTGTCTCCTTGTGATTTTTTTTGCTTTTGTGTTTTTAGATTTTCCTGCCATGTTTGCAGCCCCTTCAGGTTGTTTTTGTTTCCATTAAATACTTTTTGTTCAGCTCCTGCCTCATCTCCTATTGTCCTACACTTTGGCCCAACCATACAACCAGTTCTCCTTGACACATAACAGAGGACGAACTAACTAATATGTGTTTTTCTCTTTTTGCATGGAAATGTTTGTGTGGGTCCAGATATTGTTGAGCATGGATTCAGTCAGAATCAACAGTTATGGTGGCAGGGCACTTTGATATATTAATTCAATTCAATCAGAGATAAAATAATATCTCATTGTTTAATTTGATTAGCCTACAGACTAAATACTTAATACATTTGGAGGACATGACTGAAAACATTAATCTCAATTATTGTTATTAACCAATGTGCAGCAGTTTCACACAGCAAGTGCACAACATTGCATCAAGTATAATATCAACATTTGCATAATGGGAAGCTAGGTTTGGATGCTAAAAATGTAATTACTTCTACTGACAGACTGAAGCAATGCTTTAATCTTCATATTTATCACATGCACTCTCCCAATTAACTATGATAGAACAGCACTCAGCTAACAGTGTCAGGACAAAGGTATAGTACATACCTGACAGCGCAGTTTGTCTGGTTGTGGTCTTCTCCCTGTGTTGGTGTTACTGAGCATGAGCAAGTTCATGTTTCTTTTCTCTCTGCAAATGAAGCAGAAAAAAACAAGCCTACCATCATTGTTATTCCAGTCACAGCAGCTGACAAACAGCCATCTCCAAAAGGCCCTTGCCATATAATGAGATGTGAAATATAATAAGCAGAGTTGGCATGAGGCAATTTTAAAATCCTCCTTGTGATGTGTTTTTTCTCTCTTTCTTGTTGTTGTTTTGTTTTATCTAGTTTTCCCTGATGGCTTTCTTTTTTCTAAATACGTGTTTCCATGAGATGGCCGTCCCTCAGCTCTTTACGATCTAAGGGATCAATGAGATGTGCTCTCCTTGGATTTCTTTCACAATCAGTGTGAAAAACCAATATCAGAATGCGCTGAATGTATTTCTTTTCTTTGGTCAACCTTCTCCTTCTAAGATTGTGTTAATATGTCTTTCTAAGATTAAAGAGAACGCATTTGATTTTGTCTGATAGGCAGGAAACTCTGAGAAAAGAGAATCATTCACTTGTTGAAGAGTCTTTTTGAAATACAGCAAAAGAAAAGTATGCTTCAAGAACCTTTTCACAAATGCATGCAGGGGCTATTGGCGAGAGAATAACGCAAAATTTATACATTTTCTTTCACTTCTCCTGCATATGAATTGTATGAACATTTTTCAAGTAACTGAATAGGAAAAAAATACCGTTTGTATTCAATCAACAACATACATAACATCTACATCTCTCTGGGAGCAACTGGACATGCATCATAGCAGGCGTAGCCTATCAACTCATTAGAATGCACTGCTGTCCTATTTCCAGCCACCGTGTGGATCAACTCTGCTCAGTGTCAGTTTGATGAACAGTTCCCCTGAGCCTGACACATCCCAACTGCTATACCTGGGCTTCTCTTTTGTGTGCATGGGCATGGTCATGTGTGAAGTACTTATACAAAACTGGTTTTAGTGCCTCACTTCTTGTTGTTATATTAAGTCTTGCAATTCATTTAAACAGCCACAACATTTTTTTTTTTCACCTCCACCTTTCAATGTCTATTTTGATGAAGCCTGAGTGGGTTTTGAAAGACATAGTAACATAATTCACTGAAAATAAATAACATCCACAACTAACACTGCATTTATTATCCCTGGCTCCCCGTGTTTTTGGCTGGAACTGGGGACTGGCATGTGGTAAATTTTACTCAAATACAGTTTTGACTAATGATGATAAATTGCTGTAAGATTTTATTCAGTAGTTCCAGCATATTTTTTTAAAACAGATTTAAGGGTTGCCCTGCAGCAATGCCACAGTATTGTCAATGTACCCATGGTTGCCTTTTCTGTATTGCTAGTTTATGCAGCTGTATCTAGAAGCTATGATGTCTTGCAAAAAATGATATAAAAGTAGTGTGGTGTACTGGTAAGTGTTATGAGTGTACATATCATATTAGAGCTTCAATGGCCATATTAAGACCATGGAAATCTGAAAATAGAAGTAGTGAGAGATGGGTCATCATTGTCAGTGATGTTCAGAAGTTCTTCTACATTTCTTCTCAGCATAACAATCATTCTTTTCTTTATTTTAATGATTACACAAATAATGTGTAAAACAATAATGGCCCGCTTTGCCATCATCAAATTACAACCGTGGTTCAATAAGATGGAGATTCATTTGAATTTCAATCAGTTCTGTGACCTCCCAAGCACAGGGGGGCTTCTCCAACTGACATCTTACGCTTAACTTCTAAATGTGGCAGGACTGATCGTGACTGCTGCAGCTGCAAGGCTATTATGTAGAGTCACACACATGCCAGTGTGTGTGTGAGCCTCGACGATGACAGTATGTGTAAGGGAGGCTGCGGGGGTGACAGTATCACGTCGCCACCCTGCTATCAACCGCCCCAGGGCTTTTCCTCTGTGGTAAACACAAGATTATTAAAGCATCTTCATGGCATCATCTCTTAGATTGGAATCTTAAAGGAAAAGGGAGAAAGAGAGAGAGAGAGCTAGGGAGGTAGACAAGGCTTTGCTGGTTTACTGTAGGGAGAAAGCCCATATCTGTGAATCCCTAATTATATGTGGGGTGACCTTAAGACATGATGTATTAATTATTAAACTCCATAATACACTAATTTGATGCAACAGATGGTTTGTTACACAGAACCATATGGGGAAGTAATCCCTGTAAATTGTTTGTGTAAGGGCAGGCACGTTCAAAAAACACTTGGCAGATGAGAAGACAAACCATCTATCACAGGATGGAAACCTAATCTACTGGTTTGTGGAACTTTGAAAGCTAGCTAGCAGTGTAACTAATCATAATTATGTACAGTAGTTATCATGTCAGGCAGTTACTGCCATCGTTGCAAGGAAAATGAGCTGGTGTGGTAACATATTGCTATTAGTGTCTTACAGTTTCAAGGATCTTAGGCAGAAGTCATTTTTTCTATAGTTAATATATATATGATAATTCCAGAAAATAATTACATCACAGAGCAAAATGGCCCCATGTGCAGAACACAGATTAAGAGATTAAGTGGTGACTGAGAAGTGGTATTTAGTGTAATCTGGTAATGATGATGAGGAGGACGGTTGACAGCGACTTGTGGCAGACAGACTGATGTGTTGGCAGGTAGGAAGCAGGCTGAATTGGCTGGCCTTGAGTTGGTGGTGTGGTTCAGAACAGCTGGATGTCTGGCTGTTGAGCTAATGAGTAATGGTCCTGGAACATGAAGAGGAACAGGTTACAAAATGCGTGAACAGTAGTACATATGAAAATAAATAAATAAACAAGCAGAAACAAGGACTTTTAGTTATCCTCGAAGACAAGTTACTTCTTTAGTTCTAAAAGACTGGTGAGGACTTGTGTCTGCTCACCATCTAACAACCAACTACTTGTTGTCAACCTGTTTTGATCCCGTTCTCTTTTCCCAAGTACAGTTTGTCTTGATTTCAGCTTGTCTATTGGATATACCATGATAGACAATCTTAACTGAATACACGGACAAATATCTAATTGTGATAATACTCACCGTGCACAGACGGGGAGTGGATGACAGACCAAGGAAACTGGAGGGGTTTCAGGTTTACTGGCAGCAGAGCAGGAGATGACTGAATAGCCACATCCAGAGACTCTCTCTAAAACACTCACACACATACACGTACAGGTACAAGAGACATAAGGGAGAGAAAACAGTAGCAACACAAAGAATTAGGCAGAGGAGACGCCTTCATCATGACAAATTCATAAGAAAATTAAATGCAAGACATACGATATGGAATCACACTTAAGAATATTAAATGGAAAATTTACCAGGATATGAGATTATAAC
This sequence comes from Mugil cephalus, assembly GCF_022458985.1. NCBI lineage: Eukaryota > Metazoa > Chordata > Actinopteri > Mugiliformes > Mugilidae > Mugil > Mugil cephalus. The sequence continues at coordinate 1,796,007 of NC_061774.1, forward strand.
TTGGATGTGTGAGTGTGTTAAGGGGATTAGGGAAACAAAGGTGAGTCAGGTATACAAACAGTTGGAAAGAAAATTATCCACTCATTAAGTTGAAAAGATGCACAACTCTCTCCCTTCTCTCCCTGCAGCCACAGCTGCAGTAATGATGACACAATAATAATACTGGATCATGTGACACAGCAGTCAGAAGTACACAGCGTGTTGTACGATGGCTTGAAAGGGTTACAAGATATGCGGTGTAATAAACTCATGTTTATGATATCAGTGGGTAATATGGTTTCTGTTTTTATGGACACTTTTCATTGCAGATTTTCAGACATAAAATGGCCTTCGCCTATACAGGGTTTATAGGATCATAATAGCAGGATCACCTTGGAACAGGGATGTCCAAACTGTGATCACAAATTCTAAATATATATTGAAATATGGCCCACACATGGACTTGCACTTTACTGTGTTGTCCTGTTTAGTTTGAACATTAGGTGACTGGTTAAGTGGATTCATTCAAGTGTATTTAAACAAATTTAAATCTGTTGAAGACCTTGCTTTATGTAATAAAATCTCTTGCTCCATTGTCTTTTCACATCACTAACACGCATTGTAATGTTTTTTTTTCAATTGTCTGTGTATCCTTTGATTTTTAATACACATTAGTAATTCACAACAAACTGCATATATGATCAAATATCTGACACTTTCATGCTTTTGTTGTATCAAATTATGTTGCAAATGTGCCAAGCTTCCAAATACCTTGTATATGAAAAGGCAAATACAGTTTAATGACAAAGGCAGTGTGCGTAAAACTGCTGCATTAACCAGATTGATCAGAAACTGTAGGAAGATAATATATAATTTTCGACACTGGCGCATGTCGGTGAAGTATAATCAAATACCAGGCTTTCGAGAATCCGTATCACTCGTTGCCTCACTCCAGTTTGCCAGAGTAAACAGAAACCTTGCTCCATTCCTAAACATTCATTACTCGCCGTCTGCTCATGACAATCCTCAACATGTAATGCTGCAGAGGCTAATGGGATTGTACCACACAGGCCTACATATTGCGTACTTTCATCTTCAAGAGATGACTCTTTTTCTTTTTTTTGGCTTGATAAAATGCACCGACTTCTCCACTCATCAAACATCTCTTAAAAGCTTCCGAACCCTTTCCATTCAACAGAAAAATGCGGAAACGGAAACAGAAATATATTTGCGTTGTTTGTTGTCTTCATCCATGTAGATCGCCTGGGGTTTTAGGGGATCCTGTCTTTCAGAGTAAAGCTAATGTAGGGTTATCAGGTTACAGACAGATTAAGAACTGAGTCCAAGGCAAAACTAAGTACTTAAGTCCAATAGTATCTGTTTTACTGGACACAAACATCGACCATCCCACTTGTCCAACATTTTCAGAGCTGGAATAACACCATGCTACAGGCTGTTGTGGTTTTTATGGGAGAAAAACAGCAGTTCAAAGGTAAGACTTTGTATTGATTCTCCTCAGGGGCCAGAGGTAGAGAAAGATATAAATGGAGACAGGCTGTGAGAGTGATGAAGCTCTGTTTCTTGTATTTGATTTTTCACCTTTCAACTCTAAATAGATGTTTGCTCTTTTCCATGCAGCATGGATCTCATCTTAATCAGTCCAAAACATTTGTGGCATGAGCCTAAAGTATAAACCACCTGCCCAAACTGAAAAACACATTTTCCAGGTTTGGGGGGAAAACACTTATTCTACTTTTAGGCTTAAATTTAGGGCTTGTTCAGGTAACACCAAACTATCCCTTAGTTATGCTGCTATAAACTGCTGGGGGATGATGCACTGAGCACCACTCTAATTTCTTTTCTTTAACATCAAACTCATGTCCTCTAATTTCTCATATAATCTCTTTTTTTATTACTACTCATGCAATTGTGTGTGACTACTGTATAACGTGTTAATAGCTGTGTGTCCCTACCCCCCATGAGCTGGGTTTCTCATTAAAAAATAGCTTTTCCTTGCCTTTGTCGTCTCATTGCTTGATGTGGCAGGTTGTCCTTGAAACAAAGGGTTAGCAATTCAATCCCAGGAATGTGCAACATGCTGAAGTGTCAATGGGCAGATGCGTCTCTGACTGTTAAGCACTTTGAGTACCAATAGGTAGAGAGGCGTTAGAGACCCAAGGACATTAGCTAAACAAGTTCAATAGTGGTAATGGCATGATGCACCAAGGTAAGAATTAAAGAGACAGAACCCTTCAGATCGTCTTAAACAGATAACTCTTATTTATGTTAATGCACCTTATTATTTCTGCTCATGTATAAAATATATATTAACTACTGTCTCTATTTCTTGTACATTTGTGCCTACACTATTTTATTTTGCTAGATGTTTACTCTTATTTTAACTATCTACACTGAGAAAGAGTGTTTTTTTTTTTTTAAATCTACAAACTGAGCTACTGTGACCAGTTTCCCTTGTGAATGAATAAAGTCTATAAACACAAGACAAGGCAAGATAGTCTTTTATTGATCCCACAATGGGGATATAACAGTAACACAATGGATCACTACAAACCATTACATACTCCGAACATAATGGCACAGCGCACATTGGAGATGTAACATAAGTATTGTACAGTAATAATAGATAAAGTATTAATAAAGCATAAAGATAATTATCTTATCTTGATAAAGGTACTGTATTACACAGTATACACTCACCGACTACTTTATTAGGTACACCTTGCCAGTAAAAGGTTGGACCCCCTTTTCCCTTCATAACTGCCTTAATTATTCATGGCATACTTTCAACAAGGTGTTGGAAACATTCCTCAGATTTTGGTCCATATTGACATGATAGCGTCACACAGTTGCTGCAGATTTGTTGACTGCACATCTATGATGAGAATCTCCCACATCTACCACATCCCAAAGGTGCTCTGTTGGATTGAGATCTGGTGAGTGTGGAGGCCATTGGAGTACAGTGAACTGATTATGTTCAAGAAACCAGTTTGAGATGATATGAGCTTTGTGACATGGTGCATTATCCTGCTGGAAGTAGCTGTCAGAAGATGGTCCACTGTGGTCGTAAAGGGATAGACATGGTCAGCAACAATACTCAGGTAGGCTGAGGCATTTAAACCATGTTCAGTTTGTACTAAGTGGCCCAGAGTGTGCAAAGAAAATATCCCCACACCACTACACCATCGCAACCAGCCTGAACTGTTGATACAAGGCAGGATTTCAAATGCATGGAAATTAGTTCTCAAATAACAAATTCCACATACTTGTGGACTCAAAACAAAATACTTCCCCCTCACAGAAGGAAATGAGAACTAACGTACTCTTTTATCTACATGAGTAAGACAATGTACATTTCTTTCCCCCGTTGTATATTAGTTGTTTTAAACTTAGCATTGAAAACATGAGATGGTAGCTTGACGGATAACACAGGTACAAAATATACATCAGCACTTGTTCAAGAACACAAAACTGCACTTATTTCGCCCACAAATATGGCGAAATGATTATCAAGCATATAGGTAGTATACTGACCCACTCTAGGTTGTTTTAACCCACTTTTTACATACCTGTAGGGCAGTATGAAACAGACGAAAATGCCTGTATGCATACAACTCAGGTGCCATTTTATTCTGCCGCAGCCCTGACCAAGACAGCTTGAGTTGGGTGTTTCCTACTGAACCTGGTCCTTAGAGTGACACCTACTGCCATAAAAGAGACATTACATTTCTACAAGTGCATATGCGATTAATTACTTTTCATTAAGTCTTTTTCCAACCCTCTACACTTTGTTGTTCAGGCCAAATTCTGACCCTATCATCTGAATGTCAGGCCAGGCAGTTTTTCAGATCTTCTCTTGTCCAATTTTGTTGAGCCTGTGTGAACTATAGTCTCAGTTTCCTGTTGTTAGCGGACAGGAGTGGCACCCAGTGTGGTCTTCTGCTGCTGTAGCCCATCTTCTTCAAGGTTTGAAAAGGCTTTCAGAAATGGTATTCTGCCTTCCTTGGTTGTAACGAGTGGTTATTTGCGTTACTGTTGCTTTTCTATCATCTCCAGTCCGCCCATTCTCATCTGCACTGTAAAATAGCTACCACAAAATTTACAATGACTTACTGGCAACAATTATCCAGTAGATTACGGTAAATGTTTTACAGTAGGTATATTGTAAATTTTAAAGTATTGTGTAGTTACTGTAAAATTAAACAATTAAATTCTGCAATTTCAGTAGTTTTTACAGTATTGAGCGAACTTTAAAATAAATACCAATTAAATACTATGATTTCTACAGTCGCTGTCAAATCATGGCTTGAAGACAAGGACATGGAAACATGGTGTGGAGACATCAACGACAAGACCAGGAACAAAGGGAAGGCATGACTACATATACACATGAGGGCTTAGGACAAGACACAGGTGAGATTCATGAGAACAATCAACACAGTTGAGACCAACAAACAATCAAGGGACAAGGGGGCACAAGACAGGAAACCCAGAACTTAAGAAGATAAAACAGGAAACAGATCACATGACACAGACAGACATGAAAAACCTCAAGGATACACGACAGGCAGGAAACTAAGACATTTGACAAAATAAAACAGGAAACATCAAAACATGACCCCAAAATAGAAGACAGACACAGAACCTTGACACCGATGGCAGACCCAGAATTCCAGAATGGAAAGAACTACAGTCACCACGTGTGAAGATCAACACAGACGACGCACACGCACATTCACAAACACATCAAAAATTAACACAAGCACAAGACAAAGTCTTGGGTAAATAACCAAAGTGGGGGCTATTAAGTCATTTGCAGAGTCAGAACTGCATGTGCCATTGTCACGCAATTTGTGTCCAGTTTTGCAGCAATGTGATTGGTCCTGTAGTAGCCATATGGTCCTCCTCCAAGGTTCGTCTAATGTGTTCATTGACTAAAGGGATTAGGTTAATGGTTATTGATTAGTTGTTGGTTGTTAATGTACAATTAGCAGCTGATGGTTGTACAAATACCAGCAGTAAGGGATCAAAAGTCTCTTTGTTTAAAATGTGGAATTCTTGGAGAAAAGAAACCCAATATAAGGAGAGTGTTGGGGCCGAACAAGAGTGGGTTATACAATTGGCACCTGAAGCTCCCTCAGATTTGGCAAGAGTTTTTGACACTGTTCTTTCATGTTATAAACCTTTTTAAATGCAAGTGAAGACTTGTCTGTGGTGATCACGTCTTTTCTTCAGCGCATCAACACACAACAGTCCGACTAAGCCCGACCGTTGAACTCGGCTCTTTTGATCCTCTTTGATCTTTCTAAAAGCCCGCCACCAAACGGTCATTGTCCAGTCGTACACACAAGCTTAATGGGGTAGCAACAACTGCTGCTCAGTGGATATTTTCTCTTTTTCTGACCATTCTCTGTAAACCCTAGAGATGGTTGTGTAGATCAGCAGTTTCTGACCAGCCCGTCTGGCACCAACAACCATACCACATTCAAAGTCACTTAAATCCCCTTTCTTCCCCATTCCCCATTCTCATGCTCGGTTTGAACATCAGCAAGCAGATCACCTCTACATGAATAAATGCAGTGAATTGCAGCCATGTGATTGGACAATTAGCTATTTGTGTTAACAGGCAATTGAATATGTGTACCTAATAATGTGGCCAGTGAGTGTATATTGATGAGTACACAGTACAGTAAAGATACTGCACATGAAACAGTGACAAATAACAAAGTGCTCATGCCCATTGCTTCCCTATTGAGTCCTATGCATGGGGTTGGACATGCTCTTCATTAAGAATGATAGCTTTGATCATCTTCCTGTCCTTGACATCACAGGACAGAGTTCTCCTTCCTGACTAGTTTGTTTAGTCTATTGTCTGCAGTCGGGATGCTTCTTCTCCAGCAGACCACACCATAGTAAATGGCTGATGCTAGTATCTAGCTGTAAAAGGTCCTCAAGTGCGATCCCTGCACTCCAATGGCTTGAGTGTCATCAGCAGATAATCTGCTCTGCCCTTTCTGTATATTGCATTAATATTATCAGTCCAATCCAGTTGATTGTTCAGGTGAACACCCAGGTACTTACAAGATTACATGATCTCAGTGTCTATTTCCTGGATGTTAACCAGTGTGGGAGGTGAGTATTTCTGCCTTCAGAAATCCTCCACCAACTTTTCGGTTTTCCCTTTGATCTGTAGGTGGTTCTGTTGACACCAGTCCATAAATAGATATTTATAGATTTATTTATATTTGCTACTGCCCTGACTCAGGTCTCAATTACACACAAAAAATGGGCCTATGATGGGTGATATGTAATAAGAGAATAGTGGGAAGACAGAAAGTTGTCTACACTTTCAAATGTCCGTGGTTCTTTCCTCTCAATTAATAACAATACAGAGAGAAAACTGGGTCAGTGTATTGATGTCCTTTGTGGTTGACAAATGCAGCAGCACGGTCAACCCTCCCTCTGTCTGCATGTTTTGGCAGGCTAATGCACAAAGTGGAGGTACTGGTAATTAGTGGGAGCCTTGTCCATCGGCGCCTGCCTCCCCCCACATACAAAGATATGTCAGAGCAAGGAGGCTCCCATTGATTACACACTAGAATTGATGAAGGTTACACACATCCATACCTTTTATCAACACATTTGTGAATGGGTTGTACTATTGTATCCTCTAACATCATAGAACATGAAGGTCTGATCTGATGATGCCTACCATTCTCAGAACCAGCTTTAATGTTATTTTATGATGATTTTGGGTCATGTTTTGCTATATGACATACAACGATCAGACATAACATTATGACCACCTTCCTAATATTGCATATAGGTCTCCCTTGTGCATCCACATGGGGGTGCCCTATGGTGTCTTGCACCGTGGGGGCCTTTGGCGTGGGGTTCCTGGTCTGGTCTAGGTGGGTGGTACATGTCTAAGTAACATCCACACTAATGCCATGTCCAAAGGTTTCCCAGGAGAACAATGAATTGTCACAACATGGTCAATGTTATTCACTTCTCCTGTCAGTGGTTTTAATAATTCATGATATTTATGAAGGAACAAATAGATGGACGAGTGTGGGTATTCTTCCTGACCAGAATAGTCAAACTAGAAAAGACAGACACAGACTACATTTCAGTGCCATCTCATTTCTTGGTAAATGTCAGTGGCTGAGGAACACAGATAGTGAAGAGCTGCCCACAATGTTCAGTCTGTAATTAGAAATGAAGAACGTGATTTATGTGCGAAGGAGAGGAAAACATAGCAACATATCAGTGTGGCATTTAACTGCTGTGTGCGTTTTGGTTTGTGTCAATGAAAGCGCATGCAAATTTTGCACATACATTTTCATTTTGATATACAATATGCTGCTCCAATTAAGGTTAGCTATACAAAACAGATCACACACACACACACGTACTATTTTTTTAGGCAGACTTTTAGGGACAGTGGAGGATTGACTATGACCACAAGTAAACACTGACGCATGTGCCTGCACTGTTCTGATTCACATACACAACATCTTTGTTTTTTGGGCTTTGTGTTGCGTCTTGATTGCTTGTTTTTGTTTCTTTTATAAATTTGTCTGATTAAACATAGAACAATCAACAATACTTTATAGGTCCAATGGGCAAATCATCAGTATATGAATAACTAAAACAAAAACTGATGTATTAGTGCTATGATTTTTTTTCACCCAACGTGTAGTCATCCTATGCATCTTGACAATCAAAGCCTGAGATGATTTTAGATTCCTATAGCAAGATATTAAAGACTCCTCAGTATCCACTGTCCATGTCCTCCACTTTTACACAAATTGATGACTATCTAAAAGAAATAAATGTGTGGGAACAAAACATTTAATAAGTTTAATCAGACAAAATTATTGAATACACTATGATAGTTGAGTTTCTCTTGAAGTAAACTATTTTTTCAGTATCATTCTTAACATTTCACAGAACAAGTGCAGGTAGTAACAGGCTTTTGTGTTTACTGGTGGTGTGGTCACTCTTAAATTGTGTGAACATTCTGTTGACCAACTCACCACTCATATGCCACACTTGCCTGGGAAACTCCTGGGCTGCTAAACATCACCAGATTTGTTGTTTCAAATAAAACTGTCTGAAATGTCGCTAGGTTGTCATGTTTCATCAGTGTCTTGAACTCACAGGAGTAAACTAACACTTCCTTTCTAAAACCTGTTGTCCAACACAAAAAATACCTGATGTTATACTATCTCTGTGGGTCCTATTGGTTGAAGGGAGGGGTCTCTGTGTCTCTGTGGATCATCCCACAGAAACTTGATCAGTTTGGGATCTAGTGAATTTGGAGCTCAGGTCGACACTTTCTGTTGTTTTTCATGTTTTTTGAGTTGTTCCTAAACCATTTTTGTGTGTGTCTGTGTCAGGCTGCATCCTGCTGGGGATGGCGGAGTTTCATTGCTATGGGGTGGGGCTGTCTTGTCTGGTCTAGGTGGGTGGTAGCATTAATAATAAATCAATTTAGACTTCTTTCAAGAAGTGCTTTCAGACATATGAACTGCATATTTTCAAGTAAAATCTTGAATGAATGAATGAATGAATGAATGAATGAATGAATGAATGAATGAATTAAAGATTACTTTTGAACATGGGGATCAAACTTTGAAATAAGGAAGAGAGCAACAATGTACATTTACAAGAAGTAAATAATAATAAGAAGAAAATAAAAAATCCTACAACCTACCACAATAATGACTGATTAAAGACAAGTTGTTCAAGTTACTTCGTGCTTTGAAGAGAGGAAACGGTGAATACCAATAAAGTGGTAAATGGTCTTGCTTTTATATAACACTTTTCTACCATTTGGTTGTCAAAGCGCTTTACAGTCATGTGACATATCTAACCGTTCACTCACACAAGCACACACACATTCACACACCCACACACCAACACCTGTAACTGTACTTGTTTTTTGTTTTTTTTTTACCTAAGCTGTTTAACGTTCAACAATAATAATCAGTGGCGCCTGGTGGTGAAATTTGGTAGGTGGGCTAACAAGTACATACACTATACCTTTTTAGTGCTCTACATCAGTGGTTCTTCTGATCTGGTCTGGGTTCAGAACCCACCATCTGCTCTTAATGAGGTGCAACCCAAATCCAAAACATTTTCATCTTCATTTATTGAATCAAAAGAATGAAAAGTTTGTACATGAGATAGTAGAATAGAATATCACAGTGTGAAAACACTAAAAAAAAAAAAAAAAAAAAATCTAACGATCAACCAAAACGATGCTAGAGAGCTATTCCCTTTTACACTCAATAGGCTGCATTGTAGTTAAAACCAGAACAGTTAACTTCAGTAACTTCAGCCTTTTTATCACACTCTACTGTGCTTTCATGCACAAACACCAAATCAAAAATCCAAATACTGAGATATATTAACAAAAAAATGAAAGAACTCAAATTATGTAGCTTTAGCTGAGAATCCTCACTTACTCAATCTATGACAACCAACACTACACTAAATTTTCAGTCATATTCTCATTGGATGTGTTTTTGTAGTAACCGGGATTTGAGCAACACCTCGTATAATAGCCAGTGTCACTAACCACTGTACTATTTAACCATACACCCCACATTGTTAAATCAGCATATTTCCAATGTGACTTGCTCTCCAAAAGCAATCACGGACAACACAAACAAGAGTGGACACACTTGCCGTTAGCCAGTCCTTTCTTTCAAACCAAGAAAGACAAAACGTACGATTTTGTCATTTGTCCCTTTGAGGTATTTGAACAAGATTTGGCTGATGTGATTCCACTCTCTTAACTTCCATCTTCTGCTCCAAAGACATTGATGCCTGCCATAGCTGAACTTCTTCTCCGTCCTCCCTCTCTGGCAACATTTTTGACCAATGACCAGCAGCCTGAGGGCTGACTGTATTTAGCCCAAATAATCCGTGAATGATGGGGGCGTGAGATGACACCTGTCAATCACTTCAAAGTATTAAATGAATGAAAGCTGACCACTGGGGCTGTAAAAAAAAATACTAATAAAATAAAAAATCAGTCCATTTAGAGATATTCTATTTTTCTTTTGACTTTTTGGCTTAAAATCTGTTGCAAGTTATTTAAAAAATTATTTTTTCTTTTGTTTGTGTTAGCTTAGGAGGGCTTAGCCCTGTTAGCCCATTTATATCAGCCATCCCTGATAATAATGCATTGGTTTTATATAGCGCTTTTCTAAAAAACCCAAAGAAACATTATATTGAATACATTATTCATCCACTCACACACCACCACACTCTGGTGCTGGTAAACTACCACAGTAGTCACAGCTGCCCTGGGGCAGACTGACAATGTGACTTCCACTCGGCACCTATGACCTCTTCGACAACCAAACATCACTCACTCGCAATCATACAGCATGGGGTTCACACTGGGAACAAGGTGGGTTAAGTGTCTTACCCAAGGACACACTGGACAGACTAAGGATAGGGCAGAATCGAACAATCTTTTGGTTATTGAAAGAATGCTCTAACTCCCCTGCCCTCATGAGATGTTTTTAGTATATTCTCAGGTTGCACCTATACCTTCAGTGATACAATATGATCTTAACTTTAATTCACAATGAATTAGAAACACGCTCTCCCTGTATAAAGATAAGGACGTAAGGCAGTGTATGATGGGAATACAAGTCATAAGAGATTTCGTCAGACACATTAAAGGAATCAGGTGGAACCTTATATTTAGCAATCCAGCCTATAGTTATGAGGTAGGTAAATCACTTGTTTATATTTTCTTTCCCTGTAAAGCAATGCTCAATTCTCTACAGTGCCCTCAAAAACTCATAATAGAGACAACAATCTAGAGCTTATGAAGAAACTTGATATCCTTGTGTGAGAGGTGCAGAATCACCAGCAGCAAATCTACAGCACCCAAAATTAAATTAGCTGGAGAGGAGAAAATAGATTTGTTTACTGTGTTGGTCCTAAATGCTCTAAACAGAGAAACAGTGAGTTAAACCAAAGGGAAATATGTAGATTTGTTCCAAGTGATCAAAGAACACGCACTGCACTGCTGAAGGGGATGCTTTCATTGTGTGGTAAAGGCACAACAATAGCAGCCATACATTTCTGGCCGAGTCTGAGGAGGTGAATGAATTGGTCCAAGTGGCTCTTGACTGTTAGATTAGTTGGTAATCAAGAGACTAAGCTCAATTTGAGCTTAGAGTTCATCAGATTGTGTTGCACAAGTAGAAATGGGTACAGGTGTGGAACACATCCTGTGAGACGCTCAGTATGTTTACATGCACGTGAAAATAAATAAATAAATAAATAAATTATTGCCTTAATTTGACTTTAACTGGAGAACTTAAGTGCATGTAATAACATTACTCTGGCTAAAATTGGAGTTCTCCTTATTCAATTAAGACACCCAGATAATGTGATTGGAAATCGATTTTCCAGCATATATAAGCTTAATCGGACTTTCAACCAGACAACGCATGTGTCACGTGACTCTAGAACAAAAACATCCAAGAAAGCCGGTCACAGACAAAGAAGGTAAACAGAGTCGGCAGAAGAACTACCTTAAGGATAGCGCATATCTTATCTACACCAAAAGTAGCACATGAGATTAAAAGAAATGCACTATAATCCATCTTATTGTTGTTTGAAATGCTGCTCTGCCGTATGAATGACTCTTGTTTATTATATGACGTAATGGGTCAACCAAAAAGGGGACCGTATTAACCTGGTTTTATTTAAGACACATATCGCCATTTAGTGTGGAGGAGGAGGACATGTTCCCGTCAGTTATTTGTTTTTTTTCCGCTGCATGTAAACTGGGACAAGGACTTTACATGTAAGTTCTGCATGTAAACGCACTGACTAAAGATTCTTAAATTTCCGGGGAAACTAGAACATCTGACTGTGTTTTGTCTTCATGTAACTATATTCATCATAAATTGTAAGCTACAATAGCTCAATGAGTACTTGAATCCCCTAATGCTCAGTAACGATGGATAGATAGGTTTAGGGTTAGATAGATAGATAGATAGATAGATAGATAGATAGATAGATAGATAGATAGATAGATAGATAGATAGATAGATAGATAGATAGATAGATATATTTCCTGTATCGCTCCTTAGAGCAGCGGGGTTGAATGAGTGTGTTGCTGAAGCTGCTCTTTAGCTTGTCCAGTGTTTTGTGGAGGGGGTGAGAGGGATTGTCCATGATTGCCAGCAGCTTTGCCAGCATCCTGTCCTCCACAAAGCAGTTGACCAGGTCCTGTACTCAGCATCCCCCCAACACACCCCACAATGGCCGTGTCATCAGAGAATTTCTCCAGATGACACGACTCAGTGCAGAACTGAAAGTCAGCAGTGTATGTGGTGACGAGAAACAGGGACAGTACAGTTCCCTGGGGGTCCCGATGTTACTAATCAGATGATTGTTGCTTGGAAAAGCAGTAGAGGGCCCACCGGGGGTGTGGAGGTTGGAACTGAACCTACTGAAGAACAAGTTCAGCATGTTCGCATCGCTCATCCCCCTCCGCTGCTCCCCCACCTCTCCTCTGGAAGCTGGTGATCCCTCTCATCCCGCTCCAGACAGCCCTGGTGTGGTTATCTTCCAGTTTGTGCTCCAGTTTCCTCCTGTAGTTGTCTTTGCTCTCCCTGATGATGCATTTGTGCTCCCTTTGTACTCATTTGAGTGCATTAGCTAACATTCTTGCAACATAATTCAGATTTTATGCTACTTTACAACCATTTTCTTATTGTTTTTACTGAGAGACCCCTAGCATAAAAATATGTATTCTGTGATTAGACGTTCTAATACTTGATGATGGGCATTCCAGCTCTTTTTATAGAGTTAGTTCTTTTGGCTCACAAAAAGAGCCGGCTCTTTTGGCTCCTAAGTGGTTCCTCAGATTTTTTGTTGATTAAATCAATTCATTAGCAAAAATAATATCCACCTAGTAACACAATCTTGTTTGAGCTTCAGCTCAGGCATGCCCATCAGTTGTTGGGTAGATTTGAGCTTCTCTGTGGTTGTTGTGCTCGTGTGGAAGAATTCCACTATCGCCTTCACCTTGTCCACAGTGGGCGTGATCACCCTTAGAGCATCTCTTACAAACAGATTAATTGTGTGTGCAATCTGTGGGTGGTGGGTCCATTTCAGGGTTTTAATTGCTTTTGTTATGTTAGCTGCATTGTCACTAATACAGCACTCCAGCTCTGCTAAAGTCTCAGATGTGTGTCTGTCACTGAAGTCAAACCAATCCAGCAGACAGGACATCATTTTATAGTTTTCAAAAAACTGTCATGTAGGATGTGATGGTTTGGGATCGGGGTCCAGCAGTCAGTTGTCAGACTAACAGCTGTGGCTTTTTTGACCCTTTCTTGGAGGGCAGCACGTTCTCTGTCATATAGGCTTGAGATGACTTTTTGGGAAAGTGTTTTCCTGCTTGGAATTGTATACACTGCATTCAGAGCATGGGTGTAGCTTCTGAATCCTTTGTCATCCACAATAGGGAATGGCTGAAAATCACGTGCAATCATTTTAGCCAGTTCCTCATCAATTGTGTTCTATCATGCTGGGGTCAAAGCCTTTTGTATAAACTGTCTCATAGAGCTCCGAGTTGGTTATGATGGTGTAATGATTGATGCTGTAGGCACTACAACAGCAGCAGCAGTTGCAGTGGATACACTGGCACCTTCATTAACAGCAGGTTCCCTTGTTTGCCTTTTTTCCTCCAATTGAACTGATGGGTGGGCAGTTCTTAGGTGTCTGTGCAGGTCGTTTGTGGAGCCTGCTCTGTAAGAAATGCTCACCTTAGATAGTCTACACTCTGTCTTTGAATTGTTGATTATTTTGAAAGGTGTCCAAATTTTACTAAGTTTTCTGCTGTCCTGCATTCTCTCACCTTTTCAGCGTACTGTCTCTAGCGCAACTTCTCTCTCACTTTCGTCTCCCTCCCTCCAGCTCGTGTGCTGCTCAGTATTGACCAATCATGTGCAGCTTTAACAGTAAAAAAGGAAAAAGAAAAACAACAACAAATCGGCTCCCAATCAGGAGCCGGCTCTCGTCGTTCACTTCATTGAGCTGGATCATTCACTCCCGACACATCACTACTAATATTGCGTTGGGAACCCTTCTGGGTCAGAAAGTAACAGTGCGTTTACATGCAGAGCTTAATGGAGCTATGCTCAAAATTCAACTTTCTGACTACAGTCCTTGTCCCAGTTTACATGCAGCGGAAAAAAACGAATAACTGACGGAAACATGTCCTCCTCTTTCTCCACACTAGGTGGCGATATGTGTTGCTTTCCCGCTTTCCAGTTGACCTATTTCATCATATAATAAACAGTCATTTGTGCGGCAGTATTTCAAACAACAACCATGGGGACAATAGCACATTTTTTAAATCTCGTACATAATGTTCGCACTAATTCTGCTGCAGGTAAGATGCGCGCTATCCCTTCCGTTCTTCTAGCGACTCTGTTTAACTTTTTCTTCTTCTGCGCCCTGCTTGGATGTTTTTGTTCCAGGGTCACACGCCAGCGCTGCGGTTCTGGAGCATGAGAACACGCATTATCCAATCAATACTGCAATTAAGGTGTATAGGCTACATGGCGGAGACAACTGAATTCCAATCGCATTATCTGGGTATCTTAATCGAATAATGAGAACTGAGAACTCCTGTTATAGTCCGATTAAGCCAATAATTTTTTTTTGTCACGTGTATGTATACGCCCTGAGTGTGCAGGGTGTCATAGAGGGTCTCTATAAAAGACAATGGTATTTATATAACAATGAGGCACCTTACTGGGAGATTGGTATCCACTGAGGTGTGGTGATGTTTATTCATTACTTAGTTCAGATGCATACTAAATTTCAGATATTTGCTGCTTTGTGCTCGGCACTTCATCTCTGTATTCACTTTCCATCTTGTTCAACCTTTGTCAAAATTGGTAGCAGGTACAGCAGATGGTTTCCAGCCCAAAAACTCCACAAAAGTGGCCCAAAATGTTATATTTTGTTCAGGGCCGTTCACATTACTTACTTGTCTATCTTGTAAAAGTTCTAAATGCTCTTGGTTTTGTTTCCAGTCAGCATTAAAAGGTAATTAGTTAAAAAAAGAACCAGCATAAATGTTTTTCACCTACATCTATTTGAAGTGCAAAATAAAAATGAAAAACACCCAATTTGGAATGAAACCACTCAATCTGTTAACACTAGCCTTCACTCTCTCTTTGTGTGTCTATCTTTGGCTCAGAGAGGAGCGGATTGTTTTGAACTAACGCTAAATCTTATACAGCTTAAACAGCAATAAAACAAAGATGGATAATGCTTTTAACCCTGTAGCAACAATTAGTACGGCTTACCAAAATAAGCAAAATAAATTTATAGTTTCAGTGTGCTATATAAAGATAGTGATAGTAAATTGATTTTATTTACAATTAACAATATCCCTCACAGAGATAAAATTTTATAAATATGATTTGTACATCACTATTAACAATATTTGAATTATGTCATCACAGCAGACTCATAGTTACTTTAAAATATCAAATCAATGCGCTGGAATTAATTAAACATTTAAGTACATTACAAAATGTCTCTTGACAGTCGACATACTTAATCTGAAAGATTAACTACACATTAGTCCTTAAAATATATATAAAAATAAATAAAAATCTTTTTTAATGTTCATATTGTATTTATCTGACTGTAACAATTAGACCAATCAAAAAATTCAAATTCTAACCCAACTGGTATGATTTATGAAAGAAAGTGTCTAAATCTATACTGCATAAGAATGAAGCAGAAACAATGATGAGTTGCTACAACCTCGTTGTATTAACTAGAACATTATTTTCTTCTAATGACCAAGCCAGCACTGTTTAGGAATTCACCCAAAGGCAACAGAAGTTTGCCTCGCGTGAAGAAGGTGGCATTAATTGGGTTTAGGATTCTTGTCAGTGTTTCTGCATTCATTACCAAGACCTTGGCGCAAATAACGTGGTTGCTCCAATGACAATGTATTCACCCTGTAGGTGACCCTGTTTATTGGAAAAATATAATTGGGTTGTTTTTTTCCAGGTCAGCATCTTTTTTTTTTTCTTTATTATTATTATAATTATTTTCTCCTGCTTTTGTGGATATTTTGTTGCTTAAACAGTAAACTTGTATAGTTTTAGTTATGTGTGTGCTCAATAAAACACATGGACTATGTGTGCCCTGATTCACCCCCTGTCTGTGCATGCAACTGAACAACAGTGATAAACTCGACTGTGTGTGTGCATGTGTTACTGTCCTGTAATTTGGAAATGTATTTAACAATCACTCTGTGGGAACTCAACTTTCCTCTAAGGACAAATGCAATTCTCCATAATTATACAGTTACTATATAAGAAAGTTGGGGTGGGGGGGGGTGATTGGACTGGAAAATGATCTCATTCCTCTTGTAGATGTGATTGCAGGGCATTCACAACATTTTTAATACAGTCAAGGACTTTACTCATGTTTATGTAAATCTCAGGCTTTCTTGTTTTGTGGCAGATGGCTGCCCTAAGTCACCCCACTGCTGCCAGAAATCTTCAGAATTCTTTGTAATACTGTATGATCCTGACCTTAATGATGACAGATAACTTGTGTTACGATTGGACACTGAATGAAAATAGTTGGCAACAGTTCAACATGTAAATTCTTAATTTCTATCAATATCTTGTAGCATAGAGTTTTTATCATTAGTATCAATACCATCCATATCTAGTAGCATTGGGTGCTATGGTGGGCCCACATGAGCCACAAATTTGACTCGATTAGAGGGCTAGAAGTTAGAAGCTGCTTCTGGGAATTTGAGTGGCTATTTTACAACAGCTTGAGTTAAGTCAAACTGACCGAACTGAGCAAAAGCACCACAATTCATTTACCCCAAACTGTTTAGCTGTGACACATGCTGCGTTGCTGCCATTACAAAGGATTGCATTATTACACTATAGTATGCTTAACTGGGCTATTACTTCATTATCTTCACGCCTTGCTGTTTAATTATGAACTGATTATAGAAGGATCCCTGCCTCTTCATACTCGTCTTTATTAGTAGCTGTCAGTAGATGTCCTGCATGCTGCCAGGCACGCCACAGTGAAGAGTTAACTGCTGCTTTATTCCACTGCGGTTTTACTCACTGACCTCGTGATCTCTCTCTGGGTCTCTCTTAATGAAGCCACAGGCAATAAGCACTAAACACACTGTCAATGAGGAAACCCATCTAGCCGCCACTCATTCTTGCTTCCCCTCTCCCTCCTTCCACAGCTTTCTCTCTATTATCCATCCACTAATTCTCTTGCAAAGCTTTAACTTGTGCCTGTGACTGGCTCCCTCTTCAGAGTGACCAAGGTTGATGAGTGCTGCTGCAGATGCATATAGTAAATGTCTTGTATTTATTTTATGTAGTGCTTTTGTACTGAAAGCTTTCTACTTCCTACTCGTATTGCTTTACAGTCACAAGCACAAACATTTACAATGACGGTCCAATATGGTTCATCTACAATCTGCTCTACCTACTGAGCTACAGCCACCCAGGACTCGGTACGGTAGGAGCATGGAGAGCTTTGGCAACATTCATTCTATTTCATCCTTACTGACTGCCAGAGGCATTGCTTCAAGCACTGAATGTATCCATCTCGCACATGTGCAGGTCGAGTGTTTATACTAACAAAGTCACCTGCGATCCTTGATGACCCTGGTTACCTATATCTGACATCAGAGGATCTGTTCCTTTTCATCTTCTCGTATCGCAGGTAACTGCACATCACCACAACGGTTGTTTTTAGCCTTGCGATGTTTCGTCGGAACTGCGAGCTGTACGCCCTCCAAAGGCTGCAATGGACTCTGCTGAGAGGTTTGTGGTTTGCTGCACATTATTCGGTGCAACCTGTTACTCATTTTGGTTGTATTTGTTTTTTGGTGAAGGTAGTGTTCTCACTCCATCTCCTTGCATAATATTGTGTGAATCAGCTGTTGGCATTGCGTGTGCTTGCCATTAATGTTGGCTGTCGGTGCAACATTTGCACTTGTTTTGTTGTTTTTCATTTGTTGGTTCTCCCGACATTTGTACCGCTATATTTTGTGTTATATTTTAATTTGTTGGTGAAGGCAGTGGCCTCACTTCCGCTAATGTTTTGTGAATCAGCTTTTGGCATTGTGTGTGCTTGCTGTTGACTCGGTGCAACCTGTTGTACTCGTTTTGTGTTGTATTTTCAATGGTTGGTGATGGTAGGGTTCCCGCTCCCTCTCCTGGCATTTTCATTCATGTGCATTAGCGGTTAGCCTTTTTTGACCATTTGCCCTACATTTCTGACTGATCGGTACTGTGGGTGTATTTGCTTTTCATTATACTTTGTTGGTGATGGCAGTGTGTGCGCTCCCCCTCCCAACTTAGTGTGGCAACACGAGGGATAATTTACTCAGTTATGTCTCAAAACTCTTTTCTCTTTTGTATACAACCGACAACGCCACCTTGGGTTAGGGCCCAAGGACCCGTATTAAAGGCCAATTACCAACTATTACAAAAGGACACAGGTTAGTTCAATCAGGGAGAATAGGAGACAGAGTTCAATTATCACATACAAAAACTTTATTTTGGCACTCTAAAATAAACAAGGCATGGGACAAAATGAAAATAATAAAAAACGGAGCCAACTGAGAAAAAGGATACGAGCTGGGGCTTACCGGCTGGAGGAGGAACCAACATGGGGAGTGACGTCCACAATAAAAATGAAAAGGGGGGGCACCCCACTCACACAACCAAAAAAACGTGAGGAGCGCACCAAATAAGCAGGGACCACCACACACACACACACACACACAGGGGACCAACACCACCCGGGGAAGAACCACCACCACCGTCCACCTCCAGCTCTAGGAAAAATAAAACACAGTTAACAGGGCTCACAATTAAAGGAAAACAAACAATATCCCACAATATAAACGAATTAAAGAATAATCAATTAATACACTAAGGAATAATACAATTAGATTAATCAAAAATCAAACAAATTAACAAACAGATTAAAGAGTCTCTGGCCAGAGATATCTACTCAACCGTAATCGTAACTAATCCATTTCTGACAAGTAACTGAGGGCTGAAATTAAGAAGTTTTCCCCCCAAATAGAACGTAAATAATTACAATAAACTCCCAAAATGACACCTTACTCAAGCAAAGCAAACCACTTAACCAAAAAATAAATAACCACAATAAACTTTACTATTAATCAGAAAAAGAAACAAAATATAAATAAATGAATAAACAAAATTACACCACACCTTGAGAATTGCATTTAAAACGCACACACACGTAAGCACTCACGCACACATGCAAACACTCACGCACACATGCAAACACTCACGCACACACGCAATCCAAACTAGGGGCTGAGGGTCCAGACTGGGCTCGTAATGTCCAGCACAAGCGGTAGCCACACACCCACGAACGCGCACCACCACACGTGCAATAGCAGCAGAAAACCCGGGCCAGCAGCGCGAAGCAGGTCGACCCAAAACGGCCGTCAAGAACCCAAAGTCAGGAGCAGCGAAATAACAGGAGCAGCGAAATAGCAGTAGCAAGGTAGCAGTAGCGAAGTGGCGAGGCAGCCGTGGCTAATCAGCCGGGATTATTCAGTACCAGTCTTACTCTGCTTGGCGTCCAAACTACCGGCCTTTTATCCGGTCGGTTTCGGTCTCTACCAAAAAGGGAGAGGGGTGAAGAGGGTCGACGTAGCGGCGGGGGACAGCCACCACAACACCAACAACCAGCACTGTTAGAGGGAGAGGAGTGGAGAAAGGAGGAGGCTCAACACCTGGCCAAGACAATTAGCAGCAGCAGCACACCGCAACTCACCTAAACGCCAGTGATAGCGACCCCAGTGCCCTGCCAGGACCGCGTCAAGGATGCCGGATCTATCGGAAAGGTTATGTTTGAATTAACTGACACTAACAAGTGTGCACTTTTACCGGCATGCTAATGCATGTCTACCTGTCCGATGCGGTGAGCAGCGGGGACAACCTGGAAGTGGGCGGGCCGACGAGACAGGAAGCGAGAGGACGGGGGGAGAAACCTCTCCTACTTTTATCCTCTCTGTGTGACTAATGATTGGCCAGAGAGGGCAGGGTGAACCGGAAGTATTCAAGACAGTGGTGCCTCATACCACTACAATCGGTTTGTTTACTTTTTCTTTTCTCTGTTTGATTTTTACAGACGTTTCCACTCGGTCTACTTTAGTTTGTATATTGGTGCCAACTTTGTTTGGTTGTGCCCGTTTTGTGTTGCATAATAAATACCCTTAACTGGTGAATGTAGTGCTCTCCCAGCATAGGTGTGATTTTGTAGTCGGTAGCAGTGTTCCCGCTGAGGATAACTTATTTCCTTCAACATTTATTTGGTGACGGGCTGTGTTTTCGCTCCCTCTCCCAGTGTCTGTTGCTTTTCTTTTTGACTTTGCTTGTCAACATGTTTGGTAAACATTCTTGTTCGGCTTCTCTGCAGCCTGAAGAGGGCTATGATTTGTGCCCCTCATGCCTCGGCCTTGAACATCTGGAGGCTCTTTCAGATGATACTTTCATGAACTGCAGCTTCATGCCCTGGGCAGTGAGGGCTGCCAGACTAGCTGAGGTAGAACAACTGTGGGCCTCAGCCCATCACTTGAACGGCTGACCCCAGCTTAGAGAGTGATTCCACCTCAGTTCTGGCAGACATAAACATTGGGCTGCTGAGACAGC
This sequence comes from Mugil cephalus, assembly GCF_022458985.1. NCBI lineage: Eukaryota > Metazoa > Chordata > Actinopteri > Mugiliformes > Mugilidae > Mugil > Mugil cephalus. The sequence continues at coordinate 1,816,772 of NC_061774.1, forward strand.
AGGCCCCACTTCCAGGAAGGGGGTTAAGGAGTCCTGCCTTGCCTCCAAGGTGGACCGGTTAACAGCAGAAATTAATTGCATGAAATTCCTCTTCCTGGCCTCCCAGTCAGGGACTGGTGCAGGGGAGCCAGCTTCTTCAGCGCCTACGGCGGCCATCTTGGAGCCAGAGGAAGATGTGCTTTCCATGGGGGAGTCAGCTACCGAGTTTGCGGAATATGAGCCGGATGTGGTTTCACAGGATGTAGCCTCCCGTGCTTCTGCGACAGGCTACTGTTCATCGACTCACAGCTCCACTGGTGGTTCTGAGGATGGCTCAATGGGAGCCATCATTCGTATGGCCCTGGCCCGTCTGCAGTTAGACCAACCACAAGCTCAGTCGGCTCCAGCCAGTGCTTTCTGAGGCGTGGTCCATCCCCCGCTAACTGTACTGTGCCTCCGTCGGAGGAGTATCTGAGGGAATTGCATGCATGCTGGAGGGATTCTAGAGCTCTCTCTCATGCAACATCTGATGGCTGGACCCTGGCAGCCATGCAGGATGCACCTAAGTTTGGCCTGGGCTGCATGCCAGCAATTGAGCCCACTACAGCTGCTACTACAGTTGTCTCGTCTGATGAGGCTCTGAGGCGAGATGCGAGGTGTCCTCATCCCCAGTGTCGGGTTACGGATGACCTACTCTCCAAAGCCTATGACGCAGTGGTATGCATGGGATGCATAGGTAATTCCATGTCCCACCCGCTGCTCGCTGTATCAGGATCCCTGCTGGAGGCTACAGTGGATGCTCCCATCCAAGATTCCAGTGACACTTCTCTGCTGGCATTCGTGCTGATGTCTAGACAGCTGGAGCTGTTGATGTCCACTCTTGTCCAGACTCGCTGCCAGGTTTGGCTGGCACAATCTCCTCTCACTGAGGCATGTAGGAGGACCCTTCGGTGGAACCTGGAAAGCGGTCTGTGGCTCCAAAAGTGCTTGACCATACAGTTCAAGCCAAACAGACTCGACTTCAGAGGAGTGTGCCACCTACTATCAGGCCTAGGGGCTCTTCTCCCTCCAGCACCAGGCTCATCCACAGGCTTATCCCGGTGGCTACCTCAGGTCTCAGCACACACTTCCACAGAATTCTCAGGAGCAGGCACAGGCATTTCTGGTCTCTGAGCAACTGTCCTCTGGGCAACCTCAGGCCTCTTGTGCTGCCCTTCGTACCCCCAAAGCCAGTAGATACCCTGTTGCAACCCGGGGGGTTCTACTCAACTTACTTTCTGGTAACAAAGAAAGATGGTGGACTCCATCCTTGACCTGAGGGATCTCAACAGATTCCTGAAGATCCTGATGTTTCACATGCTCAGCACTGCAGAGGTTTTGCGCACTGTAGCCAGAGGGGAGTGGTCAATAGACCTGAAGGATGCCTACTTTCATGTCCCCATAGGACCACACTAAAGGCAGTTTCTCGCTTTTCATGGGCATCATTTCCAGTTCAGGGTGCTCCCATTTGGCCTCTCCTCAAGCTCAGGGGCTTTGGTCTGCTCGTGACTGCTCAGTGCATATCAATGTTCTCGCGCTGCGGACTGTGCAGCTCCACAGTCATATAAGCTTCCCTTCCAGAGAGACTGGCATGTGCTTATACGGTCGGACAATGTTTCAACCATCTCCCACATAAACCACCAGGGGGACACCAGGTCTGCACAACTGTTGCAGGCATCCCGGGACCTCCTGCTGTGGGCAGCACCACGCCTGGCCAGCCTTAGAGCAATGTATTTGCCCGGGGAAAGGAACCAGGCTGCTGACTTCCTCTTCTGGTATAAAACTCCGGCAGGGGAGTGGCAGCTTTATCCGGAGGTGGTTCTCAACATCTGGGATGTCTTAAGCAGGGCAGAGGTAGATCTTTTTGCCACAGAGGAGTCGGCCCATTGCCCCCTCTGGTTCTCTTTGACAGAGGAGAGCAGCCCTCTGGGTCAGGATGCTCTTGCCCATGATTGGCAAGGCAGTCTCCTCTATGCGTTTCCACCAATCACTCTGATTTTTCCGACGCTACAGAGGGTCTTCCAGCAGGGTCACAGACTGCTGTTGGTAGAACCCTTCAACCCTTCATGCTCTGTCCATCAGTGATTCATGTCTGAGGTGGAACTGAGACGGCTCGGGGGTTACCCTGTGGCTGAAAACAGCTTTTTTTGGGAAGGTTCTGTCTTCATCGAACCTCAACTGACCTATCCACCTAGCACAATTTGTCCCCCCAGAAGGGGAGGACAAGTTGCTGTGTCCTGTGCAGGCTCTGAGAGTAGCCGCGACCGCAAGTATAAGACAGTCAGACCAGCTCTTCCTCTGCTATGGTGGTCCTAGGAAAGGCTGAACACATTATCACCCATGCATATAAAAGAAGCCACTCTACGAGGGCTGTCTCAACATCATGGGCAGCCTTGCATGGTGTGCCCCGGAAGACATCTGTGATGCAGCATCATGGGCATCACCAAGTACCTTCTCCAGGTTCTATCGGGCGATTGTTGTCATTCCCCATCCTTTGGGTGTGGTCCTGTTGCCCAACTCTGCTGTTTCCTCTCGAGGTACGTATTGGAATTCTTTGTGATGTTATGGGTCATCTAGTGCTTGAAGCACCGCCTCTGGCGGTCAGTAAGGATAAAACAGAACGAAAGTTGCGTATGTAACTACGGTCCTATGAATCCAGGATGCCCGCTAGAGCATTCTGTCACTCAGAATCCTTGTGCTCTCGCAAGAAGATTATGCAGGAACAGATTCTCTGATGTCACCAGAAGATGTCCACGAATCGGGGTCATCAAGGGTCACAGGTGACTTTGCACATGCGCAAGATGGATATACTCAGTGCTTGAAGCACCGCCTCTGGCAGTCATCCAGGGTTCATAGAACTGTAGTTACATACATACTTTCGTTTCTTCAACAGCCTAGCTAGGTCAGGTGTCGATACACAAGGTAAAAATAAAAAAATAGCACTAGAACAAATTACTTATACTGATAAAATGAAACCTAGGTCTGGTCATTTTTCTAATTTTTCAATGCCATCAATCCTTTTGTGTGCTGGTGTAACAAAAGGCGAGTTTTCTCTTTCAGACTCTGATTATGTCACATGTGTACGACTGAAAAAACAGTCAGTGTGGTCATTTGAAACAGTGTAAGGAGGAACTGAATTATCTGTTGGGAAGTTTAGTGCTATAGGTTGTGAGAATATGAACTGAAGAAGATGAACAGTTAAAAAGCAGGGTGGGATTAAAACGTAGCAAACGTTCAAATTAGTTTTCATCCTTCTGCCGGTTCTGCCTACACTCTGTTCAGAAGCCCGGAGGTAATCAACTCTTCATGCCCCTCTTCATGGGGCATCCTCCCAGAGAGCTCCTTCATCCCCTGCCTGTCCTCTGGGCTGCAAATAGATCCCCTGGGGTGGCCTTTACTGTCCTGACTCCATTTCAGCAGAGATGTTATGGCTGGATGATTTGCAAGCCACTACTGTGGCTTATTCCATTACAGTGAATTCTGGGGGGACACATGCAGCAGAATCTTGGGACATTATTCACCACAACTATCAATCATGACAGGATACACCCTATTTTTAGCATCTAAAAATACAACACAAACAGACTGATCAGAAAAGTGAACCCTGAAACATACAATAACACAATCAGTAGTACTTAATTTGACAGAAATCACATTTGGAAGAAAATATTTGATGTGTACTTATATTTAGTTGGCTCATCAAACCAGCAAAGCCAGCAAACTGGAGTCAAACATGTTTTCTAATTGAATATTTACAATATGTGCTGTTTTTTTTTTTTTTTTTTTTTGGCATACAACCATCAGGTTATTGCACTCTCATCCCTTGAGGTCTCTAACAGTCTGTCTCTTGCTAGAAACAGGACATTGATTGCAGTAAAGCCCTACAACCTTTATACAGTATGTCTTGGAAGTTGATTGTTCAGATGCTAACAGTACATGATGTCTGATTTTTACATGATTGAGAATTAATTTGAAGGTTTGCTACATTTCAATCACCCCATCCCTTTAGTTGTTCATCTTCTGGAGTTGGCATTCACACAACAAAACTAACACTAAGCATTCTAGCAGAGAATTGAGTTTCCCTCAGTTCCTCCTTCCACTACCTGTTTCAATTGGCCACACTCAAAAGCTGGAGAAGCTTTGTAGATTCCACACAATAAACTATATAAATAGAGACAACACTGCATCCAGCTATGCGTCAACTGGTAGATGTCCAAGAACCAGAGGGTTATCGGTTCAATCCCCAAATGAACCACATGCTGACGTTATGCAAGACACTGAACCCCCAGCTGCTCCCAGTGGATGGCACTAGTGTGTGAATGTGTGTGTGTTGTGTGAGTGAATGGGTAGATGTGTCTGTGACTGTAAAGCATTTTGAGAAACAATAGGTAAAAACAAGGTCATTTACTGCACACTGTTGAAAGCTTTTTTCTCAGTAGTGGAGTATAAAGATAGAGAGTGTGAAAGAGAAAACTTAACTTTTGTTATACTACCACACAAAAGGTGTAAATGGTGGTTTTGAAAAATTATCTGGTTTCCAGTTTATCGTTAACACTCATTTGTTCTACTATAAATGATATTTTATGAACAACAACGCTTGGCACTTTGTGAGAGCAACAGCAATATAACAATTTCCTTGACAGATCAATATTCTGACTGTGATTCTGATTGTGTCTTACTTCCCTCTGAGATGTGCACACAGACCAAGTGGTGCGAGTGGGCCATAGTGAGCTAGTCCCATCATCTGGCTGATATGCTGGCCTAAATGAAAGTAATCAGACATTTTATGGGGAGTCTAGCTTTTTTCATTGTTGCAATTTCATCTTTATTAAGTCTGTTTTACTGGAACTGGGTATTTGCTTTCAACAAGGTTTGTGTGCTGTGGCTCATTCCAAACGGTCTCTGTGACTTGTCTGGATATTTAACTGAGCTAGTTAGTCACTGGAGCTGTTTGTTCACTGTTGTTCAAAAATACTGCTTAAAACAGGTAAAACAAACAGGTAAAAAAAAATTATACAAGAACGAAAAAGAAATAATGTACAGAGTGTTATCTGTCACATGCAGATGAGGAGTTGAACAGGCATATGGCTTGAGGCAGGAAAGATTTCCTGCAGCATTCTTTGAGGCAACGGAGTTGTCTAAGTCTCTTGGAGAACGAGCTCCGTTGTCTGTCTATCATCTGGTGGAGAGGGTGGTCAGCGTTATCCATGATTGATAACAGTTTGTTATGTGTCCTCCTCTCCACCACCACTTCAAAAGTTTCCTGTGTGCAGCCAATGACACAGCCAGCCTTCCTGATCAGTTTATTCAGTCTGTTGGCATCATTGGCTGCAATGCTGTTCCCCCAGCAGACCACAGCAGAGAAAAGGGTGCTGGCAACGACAGACTGGAAGAAGATCTCCAGCATCTTACTGCACATGTGGAAGGACCTCAGCTTCCTCAGGAAGTAGAGGCCTTCTTGTACACAGCTGTATTGTTGTCGATGATCACTCCCAGGTATTTGTACTCCTCCACCACCTCCACATCCCTACCAAGGATGCTGAGTGGCTGAGGAGCTGTTTCTTTCCTCCTGAAGTCAATCACCATCTCTTTGGTCTTGCCCATGTTAAGCAGCAGGTGATTTCTTCCAAACCACCCCACAAATCTGACCAGTCCTTTATACTCCTCCTCATTCCATACACCACTTATACACCCCATGACTGCAGTCATCAGAAAATTTCTGGATGTGACATGACTCTGAGTTATGCCGAAAGTCAGTGGTGTATAAGGTGAACAGGAACAGAGCAAGCACAGTCTTCCCACCCAGCCACAAAGGCTGGATGGTGTTGAAGGCACTGGAGAAATCAATGAAAGTGATTCTCATTGAGCCTCCACCACCATCCAGGTGTGAGTGAGCTTGCTGCAGCAGATAGATGACAGCATCATCCACCCCCAGACATGGCTGGTAGGCACACTGTAGGGGGTCTAAAGACAATCTTACCTGCAGCCTTAGGTGGGCCAGCACCAACCTCTCCAGCACCTTCATCACATGGGATGTAAGGGCCACTGTGTAGTCTAGTGAGCTGTGTATTAGTGGTCTGACCCAAAGGGCTCACTGCAGGGGGTGGAGTAGGAGACTTGAGGTGTGAGATAGTTGGAGGCTGTGGGGAGGTGTGGGGGGATAGGGTAGAGGAAACAGGGGTCCAAGAGCTAAACCTGTTGAAGAACGTGTTAAGCTTGTTCGCACGCTCCAGATTTCCTTCAGTTGTACTGTATGCATTGGGTGCGTTTGCATACAGCAGGTCCAGGGTTTTGTTGTCACGGGTGTGGCAATCAACATACTGGATGAAGTCTGTGAGAGTTCTGTCCAAGGTGACGTGGTTGAAGTCCCTATTGATCAACGCGTTTGGCTGCTGCGTCTGCAGACGGGAGACGGTGTTGTTGGTGATGTCAGCAGCCACCTCTGCGTCGGGGGAATGTAGATGGTGATCACAATGGCGGACATGAACTCCCTTAGCAATTAATAAGGACTCAACCCAACAGGCACCAGTTACGCGTTTGGGGTACAGAGACATTCACGCAGATGTGTCCAGGGTTGCACCACCACTTATTCAAAAACAGTGCAATCCCACCTCCCTTCTACTTACCGCTAGAAATCACGTCTCTGTCTACCCACTCAAGTACAAAGCCAGATGTTGCAATGCTGCGGTCTGGGATGTGCGAGTGCAACCATGTCTCTGTAAAACACACTTAGCTGCACTCACGATCCCCATGATGATCGCAAGAACGGCAGGCTTGTATCTCCTCTTCTTGGCTTTCACCTTCTTTCCAGCCCTGCAACCACGGCGTCTACTCTGTAGCTCCTCTCGCATTACAGGCCTGGCTCCAGGTGGCAGTACAGGTTTACACAGCGCTATCAGCTGGTCGCGTGTAAACCATGGCCATGCCACTCTCCATTACAAAGAGTAACGAAAGTACCAGTAAAAGAGAAAGAAAAAAGTTGAGACTCACAAAAACCATTGCTGCACAATATTCCAATGGCAGTTTAAAGTAAAAGGGTAAAAAAGACACAGAAAATAACGTGAAAGTTGAACAAAAGAAAACACACAAGAAGCACGCACTCAGGAGCTGCAGCAACAGGCGTCCACTCATTATGGCACCGAGAGCATAATGTTCTAATCCTTTTGTTTGTTATTTTGGCCTGGGTTTTTTCTTTAATTTGCCAAATAAACCCCTTCCTTTGTTCACATGTGGTATCTTTTGTCGTTGTGGCTGCTTGGGACTTGGGGAAGATGGGGGTCCTCTTTATGCCACGTCCCAGACCCCAGACCCCTTCACACTCTCACCTACAGTCAATTTAGAATCACCTAATGAACCTAACAAGCATGTCTTGGATGGTAGGAGGAAGCCAGAGTACCTGGAGAAAACTCACGCAGATACAAGGAGAACATGCAAACTCCACACAGAAAGGCTCCAGTCGGCCAATGGATTCAAACCCAGAACCCAGAACTAAAGGATTATCTCATCTTATCCATTCTATGAGTAAAGAAACTGTAAAATGACACGAGAGACTTCATTATATGGTAGCGCTCTTAATTAGACAACTGATGTTTCATAAAAGAGTGTAACTTCAGTCATTTCTGTGGTCTATGACCTTAGAAATGTGTAATTAGTCTATAAATGTCCTGGTTTTTGTGTTATTATATTGTGTTTTTTGTTATTGTTGCTTCTTATAATATATTTAACTGTCAGTCATTTCAATTTAAGTAAATGTTTGTTCAGTCACTATCTATTGTTGAAAGTGACAATTTGTGCACAGCGCTTAGTCAACACTACGAAACGAAACAATGGCAAAGTGTGAATCATGAATCAGACTTTTTGTTGCACCTTTGGCTGGAAAATAGTTATTAGCCTAATCTAAGAATAGAGAAAATACCTCCCATCATTAAACAGGAACAGTTCAATGAATTTCCTTGGCTACAGTCAAACGCTTGTAATGAATTTCTGATGGGCACTCAGGAATGGAAGACAGAGAATCACCTCTGCTGTTCATTATAGATAAGGTCATTATAGTTTACCAACATCATTAATCAACAGCACCTCAGATTAGTGCACACACTGGTGATTCCCAGAGTTCAAGCAGCTGACACATCTCAAATTATCTGTTGGAGATGAGACTGAATCAGATCTTTGACTAAGAAGCTCAAGAAAACACAAGCAATGGACAGATTTCGTTTAATACATAGTTTCATATGTGTTATTTAATAGTTTTGATTTTCTGCATTTTCATCTGCAAGATAGTCAAAAAGTATATAATAACATCATGGAACAAGTGCAGCAGCCTGTCACGTCAAAATTACTGACATGCCAAGCTTGACAATTTCCTCCTCAGTACTAGAAGAGACCATGCATTGCATTGTTGTCAGGGCTATGTGTGTTCCAGCTCTTTTGTGAACCTGTGTGACCTAACATAAACCCCAGCTTCCTCAAAACGTCACGTTTACACTGTTTACACTGATCTTTTTCATGGTATAATATCTGCAAAACACAACCCCGAAAAAAGCAGCAGTCACAGTGCTCCACACAGTAAGCTACGTCTCATCTTCCCTTTCTGAGGAAATTTGATTTGTACACAATTCCACACAGGCCTCACTGTTCCCTTTAGAAAAACAGATGATATCAACACAAATAGGAATATCATTGAAAATAATATGCCGTCGCCAGGTTAAAAATCTAATTTCCTGAGGCGTTCAGAGAGGTTCATTCAACCAGCACTGCCCCTTCAGGGGGGTCCAGTGAGCCACTACTCCAGCTGACGTGCTGAAGAAAATAACCACGAGATGTTATGAAGGCCAAATGCACACAACCTCATTAGAGTTCCGACACAACAGCCTCACAGAACTGCACTGCAGTGATTATTGGTGGGAATCAATGAAAACTATCTGTACCATTTCCCATTCCTTTTTTTTTTAATCACGCTCTCTGTAACCTCTCCCCTTTCTATTAAACTGCCTGCCACAGGGGTGATCTCATCACCATAGACTAATGGTGTAATCTTGGAAAAGCAGAGCCTAATATCAATGAAAGCACCGTTATATTCATATCAAATTTATGAATGGTTGACGCGTTTGTCACTGACCAATAATATGCACTAAATCAGTACAGTAGTCCAAACTATATGAACTCTGCATGAGTAAACAAATCATGGGTTGAATACACATGGAGGCTACAAGTAGGGTAATGATGTTTGGCACAGAATGGCAGAGCATTACTATAACTGTCTCCCTTTTCAGACCATTATTCATGCAGAGTGTAATAAAGATGCATAAAGATGATTCTTTTCTCATTACCATGAGTATTGTATTGGTTAAAGGAACACACATATATTGATATGCACAATTTTGACATGTAAAGAAGCTATGGACAAGTGGTTAGAGAAGCATCTTTGGCCATAGCGTACCAGAGGTTAAACGTCCCAGTGTCAGAACAACTGATCTGTAAACTTTCTCCTTCAAGTTTTGTTGTTTGCGCAATGCAACTAAAGCTTTCTGATGTTTTCACAATGTTTCATTGAAAATCTATGTTCATGTGGCACTTCAAATGTAGCTACTGCCATCTGTGGTACCAGTGTGTTAGTACATCTATAATTGGCTGACTAGTGCACCCGGCCTGTATTTTAGGCCGGCCTTTATTTGTTCCTGTAAACCACGCCCCCGGCCACTATAAGAGATTACTATTAGAGGAAATGCTTTATGTAGGGGCATTGTTTGGCTGAAATGCTCAGCCTTGTGTTAATCCTCAAAATTTTGATCTTTCACCATGTTTTGGGAGGTCTCTGTAAGCAACAGACAGGTGTTGGGAGGGCTGCAGCTCCAGGGCCACAGAAGGAAAAACTCAGGGAGACTTGTGAAACTTGCCTCCTTGCCTCCTTGCTTCCTACCCTCGGAGCTGAGTGAGGTAGGAGGAGACCTTAAAATAGACCCACAAGTAGCATGAATTGGGTCTGGAATTCCTCATGAGGAACTAGAATGCATTGCTAGAGAGAGGGATACCTGGACTACTATACTGCCTGTTGCAGCTTTGAATAAATTCAGTTCATTGCTGATTTAGTAGTTTTTATGAAATTGAAGCAAAATGATCCAAAATTCTAAATGGGATATTTTAAATGAACGAAAAGTTTCAACATTTGGTTTCGTGTGATCTATTTTCCATGTATTGTTTCAGGAAGGAAAATAACATCTATATGGTTTGTTGGCAACTGTAATATTTGATGAAACTTGTGCTCCCTTGTTTATCTTGTTGATAACTGATATGTTGTTTATTTCGTTTATTTCATTTTAAACCATTTTAACTTCATGGCTCACTATTGGAGTCTAGATGTGTAATCCCTTTGTAATTTAGAAAGGAGGTGCAGGTTCAGCCTAGCACTGGCCGCAAAACCTTTCCTTTTAAAAGGAGTTATTACTTTTATTTTTTATCGCTTCTCTTTATCTCCTCCTTCTCACTACTCACCATTCACACTCTCAATAAACCTGCTATCTCTGTTGCACTCTCCTTCTGTTCTGCATTTCATGCTCACACTCCTCGACTAAACTTTTCCACCTCACTCCATCTTTCTGTCTCCCTTCACACTACTTCACCCTCTCTCCTGCTGGGATGTTGTTGCTATGACAACACAGGGCCTACTCTGCTGGAGTGGTATTCGGGCTTAATGGCTAGAATTGGAAGTATGTGATGGCCACTATGCTGTGTGTGTGCGTGCATGTGTGTGTGTGTCCATGTAAAGGAGAGAGAGACAGATTCAAAAGCACATCAGGTACATGCTAGCATTACTGAAGGTGATGAGGTGTGTGAAAGAGTTTGCATTATAGAGTCTGGACTCTTTGCAGTGTTACACAATGGAAGGTAGCAATGGACATTTCTTTACATCCACATATAAATCTCTGTTCACTCATTCCCCCTCATTACATTGTTGAACTTGACACTCACTCCTACCGTTCTCTTATCAATTGTCTGCGTTGCATGCAAACATTAGAAGCAGCCCTGGAAATACCTGTTTTGTTCATAGACCATGCTGGGAGGTAACTATGGCAATGATTTTTTCCCCTGAAGTGACATGATTCAACATATTGAACAAACTGGATTTATTTGACAAATACAAGAATGCACAGACTTATGTTTTACATGCCACCTTCCTTTTAGAAAAATGTCCAGGGAGAGATAGAAAATGAGAGGGCAGCGGGAGGAACAAGATAAAACCTACAGTAAATCCTGTTATATCTAAATGCAGGATATTATTGCAAACTTTAGTGAGATAAAACATAGCAGTGTGTTGCGGTATTGATAGGTACAGATAAAAACTGTATTTTTTTTCCATCGCATTGTGGGGGAAAGAAAAACAAAACAACAAAAACAACAACAACAAAAAAAACTGTCTGTGTGTCCACACTTGTTCAAGTGGGGATTATTTATCCATCTCCATCTTGTGAACCAGTTGGTGTGCACTATTATTTTCCTTGTTAGCAAGGAAAGCAGGAAAATAAATTAATTTGACATATTAATTAATGTGACTCAGTTAATTTTAACTCACCTGCTTTAAAATACCAATCTGTACATTTGCTGATTTTAAGTTTAATATCTAAGTTGCATTATTTTTCTATTGTATGTTTTTATATTGGAACAGTCTTTAAGAGTACAGGGTGAGTTTCAACTAGTGTTATCTTAGTCATCTTCTGCAAAATGCAGAACTTTACACACACTTAACACACAAATTTCATTTAAATAACATTAATTTTTGTCTTTAATATGCAGATGAAAGGCATTGTTTATTAATACCGCATTACTAGTTTAGTTAACTGAACTGTAATTACCATACAGTAATTTGCCAATACCCAAGGTTGTAAAACATTAATTTGAGTTCAAGTGTGTGTCTGCTAATGTGAGTAACTAATATGTACTTGTGTGTTTGTCTGAACAAATGTACATAGTGTTGAGTCAATATTAATGAAAGTATGTTGAGAAATGTTAAGAATTTTTTCCACTCTAATTCTGAAAACACATTTTTTCAGACTCTTCATCAGAATACCTCCGGGGAGAGACCAAGGCTGGATGAGGCAAAGTCGTATCAAAGGGCACGAGGAAGTCTCCTCCTCCCATGACACCTGTCAATCACCATGTAATAAAGAAATGTGGCAACATCTGGTAAAACTAGTACCACTACTATGTTTTTCAAACACAGTAGCAGCAGTGGTCAGGTCAAATTCAGTGTGTAAATGATTCTTCATTTCAGTACAATTCAAGTCAATTTTATTTATATAGCATCAATAACAATACAAATTGTCTAAAGACGCTTTACAAAACCCAGCCTGAAACCTCCAGAGCAGCCTGAGGGCGACAGATTCCTTCTCATCAAAACCAGCACAGACTTACTGAAAACCAATTTTGCTACAAGAGAGAAATATGAAAGGTTTTAACAAGAGTATTTAGAAAAATTTATGTCTTGCTGTTATTCATGGGAAAAGGGACATGGGGCCACAGTAGAGCTAGTTATTATTAAAAGAACAAACAGCTCAAACCATGTCCTCCAGTTGAACAACTCTCAACATCAGATCACTGGAGAGAGAGCTGCTGAATTACATTGCATCCATTAGCTAGATGGGCCTATTGAAGTGAAACCTGAGTACACTTATATACTTACATTTAAGTAGCTACAAATGATGGACTCCCTGTTTAGCAAAAGGCAGTAGTAAGAAATTGTTAATGTATTTTTACATTGTGCTTAAGAACAAGCATCTTCTTCATTTACTGTTTTCAAATGAGTTAAATAATATTTTACCTGACAACGAGTCTCTTCTTTGGTCAGGTTTTAAACTTTTTCTCCTAAGCTCTCTTTGTCAGTGCTTAGAGATTTGCAGAAAACACTGACACATAAGTTTCCCTGAAAACACAACAGCTTTGAATTGGAAATGCGGTGAGCAATATTGTACATATTTATTTTATCAGAGTCTTTAAAAATTGACCATTGTAAATAAATAAATAGTTTCACTGTGGCTGCCTTCTTTATTAAAAAAGTATGATGTCTTATACTTAAAGTTACCAGCATCTAAACATAACCATAAACTGTGTGTGTACTGCAAGATCACATATTTGTGTGAAACCTAAATATATAAAATTGTCAATTGTCAAACACAACAAACGACAATATTTCCTTATTATGTTTGCAGATATCATGATGTGGTTCTGATTATAGTTAATTCAAACATATTGTCTGTTGTCATTTAGTCAGGAATGGAATTTAAAACATCCAGGGTTGATTTGCTGCCAGACAAATCATCAATTTGCATCAGTATTACTCCAGTGTGTGTTCCATTTCTGATTATTATTTTTTCTGTAGAATATTGTTTGAGCACAGAAACTCTATTGTTACAGCCTGTGTGGTCATTCAATTTATTAATGTTCTACTGTACTGTATAATGTATGTCACACTTTCTGTGTTTTTTTTTGTTTTTTTTTCTGCGTATGTATGTATTCCACACAAGAAACAACAACAACAACAACAAAAAAGTACAATTCTAAAAGCAAATCTTAGCAGGGTAAACCTTTAAAAACTCGTGGGGCCAAGCTGAAAGGACCCCTGGATGTCTGCATGACTATACTAGTGAGGACATTAACTAACATGTCACATTCCCGAGCCTTTGAGCCTAGCCCTAACCCTTACTCTAACCCTATTGGCAACCTAATTATAACATTTACCTCAAACAGCCTTGTAAAGAAGTGAGGGCTGAATAAAATATCCCCACTTTGCAGAAATGTCCTCACTTCAATGGTAAAAACTAAAAACAGGTCCCCAGAAAGATAGCTGTATGACAGCACACATACAAACGCACAGGGGTGAGAGGCTCGTGGATGTGTTTCTGTTCTACGTCTATCCAGCAGGTGGGAGTAGCACTCTATGTGATAGAGTCTGGCTTAATTCAAGCAAACACAGCTCAGTTTTCAGGCTGAATGACCATCTAACCGTCCAGCAGCTGAGACGTGCGCAGACACTGACTCTCACCTTATTATCCTCCTCATGCACTAACATTCCCCTTTTCAAATCTGACTCACCAAGCTGCTACATGCAGGGACTATTCTACACATATTTTCTCCTTATTATCGTTGTCAGTGGCGATATGCACTATGTGCTGTTGTGCTCATCGGCCTCTGACATAGGTCTCCATGGTAATAATCACAGTATGTGTGTTTGTTTGTGTAGATAGTAAACATAACTCTTCATGGAAGGCTGACTATTTCAACCTAATCAACACGAAGGACCTACTGGCTGTCAGACTCAGTCCAGTCCTCCTCCACTAACAGTAACATTTAGAGGAAGTCTAGCTGGCCACCGGGAGGCTTACAATAATCTACATTGTAGATATAATATACACCCATCTCCTAAATGAAGTCAGTGAAGCTAGCGTGTGTGTGCTTGTGTGTGAATGGCTGCCTCCTGGAGTTGAGCCTGCATTGGCTATTCAATGCAAAAAGAAAAGAAGAAAAAAAAAAACAGGTCATTTCATTCTTTGAACAAAACCAGGATTTTTCTTTCTTCCGCCTCCTCCGTGCCGCAATCTCACCTCTCTCGACTTCCCTTCATCCTACTCCCTCTTTTTTGTGCCAAATAATCCTGGATCCTTTGAGCGACAGTCGCAATTTCCTATTAAATCTCTGGAATCCTCTCAGCTGTCATTAAAAAATCCTTCCTTTTGGAGAGACAGAGGGGAGGGGAATGGGGACAAAAGGGACAAACATGAAAGAGAAAGCAGTCGCACAGATTTGCCTTTGATTCCCTCCAATAAGCTGCTGATGTAATAAGATATAAAACCGTGCAGCTAATGAGGCTGGGAGACAAATGCCCTGAGATAGACGGGGATGTAGAAAATAAGCGCTAAGTCCCAGGGTTCCAGCATGACTAATATTATTTCAAATTCCTAATCTTGTCTGGAAAATTATTAGCCTGTACCTGTTCCTTGCTGATTCTTATCTTCTCTTCAGCTTGTACCACGTTTTACACTTTTCTCTCTTCTTTTCCATTTCTACCTCTGTCTTTTCTGCCACTGCAAGTCCGAATTTATACAATGTATTATATGTCAGAGGCTGCAAAGATATTAGCCCAGTATAGAATCTATGCTGTGCTGCTGCTTAG
Organism: Mugil cephalus; assembly: GCF_022458985.1. Taxonomy (NCBI): domain Eukaryota; kingdom Metazoa; phylum Chordata; class Actinopteri; order Mugiliformes; family Mugilidae; genus Mugil; species Mugil cephalus. Next base: position 1,831,953 of record NC_061774.1, read on the forward strand.
AGCTGATACCAGCAGGCATATATATCTGACGCATACACATCACTTCTCCAAGAAGAGACCCCAAGTATAATTAGAATAAAATGCGCTTGTTAAATGTAGCAATTAGAAAATGTATTATAGAAAAAAACATGGTAAATATGAAACTAGTGTAAATTAAATATATGATATAATCATGTTAATCAGTTACAAGGTGCATCACACAGATAACAAAAATAATAAAATATAATAAAAATCCACACATGGAAACGCTAGCCAACTGATACTTGTGCTCATGTAAATACCTCTCTGTGGGAAATACATCTTAGGAAAGGATTTGAAAATGAACAATGAAGTAACAAGTGCAGGTTGAGTCAACATTTCATTTCAATGCCACAGAGGCTTGACGGCCAGGGCCACAGCATTAGGTCACACATTAACACAGTTCACTAGGTAATATTTACACATCAGTACTAGGTCTTCAAAGATTTTCGCTGTCTATTAAATCAGTTCAAATCCCTGTGGCCACATTCTGAAGACAGAACAGACATACATGCCAGCAGATCATTCCAGAGATGAGGGTCCTTAAGGACAATTTGGAGTCTGAACTTCTTCTAGATAAAAGCACTATATAACTCAAACGGATCAGGATGCATGCAGTCTAAAGGATGGTAGGCTCCAGCATTTATCTAAACTCCAGTTGATGAAACAAAAATGCAAAACTCTGATAACTCAATTAACCACCACACAAACACACATTTGCAAAGACATAATTTCTCTTCCTAAACTCCACAGAGCCATATTTGCAATCAGCGAGAGCTGTATTCAATTAGTGTCTCTGCAAGCCTCCCTCCTCTTGCGAATTAAATGACACAAATCCATATTCAATGTTTTGTAATGACATAATGATGAGGGCTTTGTATGCTGCATGCAATCTGACATTGCAATTGACCAACTAAATTAGACCTTCATTCAGCCCCCTCAAATCTTTGCATCAAAAGATAAAGATGGGGCAGTGAAGAACTCACTGTGATCAAAGCTCTCTCATCTGCAGTGAGCTCAGTTACCAGGATAGTTCACAGTGGAACAGCTGAGAGATAAACAGATTTTGAGCAAACTTAGCAATTTACCTTCAATTCCCTCTTCAAAACCGATTTCCTTTTCACCTAATTATATATTACTTATATATTACATATATTTTTAGTTTTTTAGCTTGCCCATCTCATCAAGGTTTTACCTCACCTGTTCGCCAGCTTCACAGTCTGTGGCTAACGTCTTGGTATAGCTGAAGGGAGCTAATAATCCATAATTTACAATAATACTTGTTAATAATTAAGGGAATTGGAACCTTTGGAGAACTCCAGTGCAATTACCCCCGTAGCAATTGCTATTGCTGTGAGGGCTCACCCTGTGGTTTAGTAGCTTCATTACAAAGCAGCCTCATCATGTGTTGGAAAGGAATGAAAGAGAAGCCTGTGGGAAGCGGCCTGAGATTGACCTGCAGGGTGTAAGGCAGGGCAAAATGAGCAGTGGGATTAGCACCTGATAGACCACTGCGGCGGTGTGGTTTATCAGTGTTTAACACTTGCTGTCTGTTTTCATGGCAGACAAGAGAGATAAAGAGGACCCACATGCTATTTGTGGTTTCATTTAACAAGCAGATTGCTGGGTTACAGGATCTGTTGAAGCATTTAACCAAGGGAACTGAAGTGCCATTCAAAATACATTTTGAGAGAGACTGCTGATGGGGGGTCCTTAAGCGAAATTCGACAGGCAGTCAGAGAAGAGATGCCCTTTAGCAGACAAAAAGCTGCTATAAGGAAAAAGAATACCAACCAGGGGCCTTGTGCTGGCTTCAATATCGAAACATTGACAGTGAAACTGGAACAGGAGCTTTACTCTGTGTGGAGCAATCAGTGGAGCTGGACTGGACCTATTGACTCTCTTAACAAGCTTGGCTAACAAGGATCCTGTGACACAGCGTCCTAAAACACAAGAGTGAGCTGTCACCTCCACTTTCCTCCCCTCTATTTGCATGAATGACAATCAAACCTGGGAAGCACGTCAAGGCTGTTGGGCAAACGCTATTTCTCTGACCCTGGCTCCAGGGTCAAGCATACCTAATCTGCTCGACTCCTTATCTTTCAGCACAACCCCTGGCAACCTCCTCAGCCTGCCCGCTCCACTGACTGGAGAGTGAATTGAGCCTGATTTGGCAGCTTTCTGGGTCAAAAGGTTTGACTCGGATATCCAGCTAAAATCACTACGCTTAATTACCTTGTTTTTCTTTTCCCTAAATCCCATCTGACACCCCCTTCCTCCTACCCTCTGCCCCCAGCTCTCCAGTAACCTACACCGCATAACATATGTGGCAGCTTTGTTTCTCACTCAAAGGATGTTGAGAATACAACTCAGGGGAGAAGGTTAGTTATCATTCACACAATTACAACAGAATGAACCATTTTTAATTAAACTAAAACACCACTAAGACTCTGTCAGATTAAACTTTGTTTTTTATTATGAAAAAGTATGTTTTCAATCTTGTTATTCCAAAGTTATTAAAGGAACATTTTTTTTTTTAAATCAAAACTGTATTAATTTATGTTCAGAACTGTTATTTTTCATATTTAATTCAAATTATAAGACTCACATAATGTAGGAGTTTTCAAAGTGCACACGTAAAACAGCATAAAAAGTGATTAAAACAGAATATTGAACATTTAACAAAATCATTGTGCACTTAAGGTTAAGGCACATTCTTCAAACGGCTCTAAATCTATATCACACTAAATAAATGGGAATAATGCGCTTTTTTTGTGTCTGAGTGTGCTGGCAAAAATGAAGTAATGAACTGAAAAACAGACATTTTATGAAAAAATTCAAGTCAGGAGGTTACACCGAGTCATTAGCTGATTGCTGAGAATTTGCTCTATAAACATATAAGTACAGATTTCTTAATGTTGGATTTTTTGTATTTTCAAAATTAAAACCAGTTTTTCTCCAAATTCTCAAGAATCAGTGATATACATGTACTGTGAATCAAGGCGCCTACATTTCAAAAAGATTGTAATTTCCTTGTATGAGATGTATCACATCACTTAGCTGTATCAGCACTGCAGAATAAATTGCTTACACAAGACTGAATTGGCTTGCTTGTACTTAAAAAGGAAAGGTTCAGAATGAATATTGTTTCCGTGCCTTGGTGCCATCCGGATGGCTCAGGATGCACCGTCATTTGAATGCGAACCCTGGAGATGAAAGAAAGGGGAAAAGGGGTGTGTGTGTGTGTGTGTGTGTGTGTGTCGTCAGGGGACATTAGAGGAAGGAAAAAAGAGGCGAACGGGAAAGGGAGGGAAACAAATGTGAGAGCTGTCGTGCATGAAATTAAAAGATACCTCTAAAATACTCTCGCCTGCGCCGCTTTATTGCAGGCCCTCTTGGACGTCTCTCTGTCTCCCTTTCTGTTTGTCTTCAGGGAAGACAGATGTGAGACGGTGTAACCTTTAAGGAACATCCAAATCGATAAAGCTCTCCAGTTCTCCAGATCTCAACACTGCTGTTGCCTCAAGCTAAAGGCTCAGGTTGGGGAACATGGGATGTGGGATATTTGCTCTGCCACTTTTTTTAACTCCCTGGTATTGTTGAGGAAAACGTTTGCAAGGTCTTACTTCCATCAATCCCGGTGTCCTTGTTTTTAGTTTGTACTCCAAAGGCCGACCACCCGCAGCCACAAAATTCATACAACCTATCCCCAAGTTAAACACTGTGTCATATAAAAGATATTGCAAAGGACCTAGATTGGCCCCTGACGTTTGAGGCCACTACAACAACCTTCAAGATTCAAGACTCTTTATTCTTAAATACTATGTAACAATGAAGCATCATTACCCATAATGAAATGAATTGTGATTGGTGCCAACTCACATTCACAGAAGCAAAAATATAATAAATGACAGAATAGAAATATGTAATTAAAATAAGATAAAATATATAGAATAAAAAAATGGTGATGCACTGGGCTGAATTTATATGTATTTTATTTTTTATATATATATCCATTTATTTTTGTTGTTGTTTTTTGTTTGTTTTTTTCAGTTATAAATAGATAGATAGATCTATAAAATACAACAGAATAAAATACTGAGGTATAAAAATAAAGGTAAAGGAAAAAACACAGAATAGGACAAGGACACTTAGAAAACACAAGATACATAGGTGGATAAATCCTTTGTCTTTTGGTTGATTCCATTTTACTGAGATTCCAAATTGCCAAGATCATTCTTATAGACCCTCATATATGCTCATTCATTTTCCATAAGCCCTTGTTCTCGGGGGAACAAGGGTACACCTATGACATGATGCAGAGTATACCCTGGGCATACGCTCACATGCACACTACAGCCAATTGAGAAGTGCCAATTAACCCAACGGTTAATGGACTGCGTTGGAGCAAGCAGAGACAACTTACATAGATACAGGGAGAACACGCCAACTATATATAGTGGGTTTGAACCCAGAAGCTTCTTGCTGTAAGGTGTCAGTGCTCAGTGAGTCAAACAAAGCCATATTGTGTTTGGATTTAGTCTTCTACTAATGAAACAACACTACCACCATAGAACAGAGCGGAAAAAATACATGACAATAATCCATCATTTTCATCTGGTATGTTAACAAAACAGTTAATGTCCACATAACACTGTTTTGATAAAACCATACATTTTTACTCTTTTACTTAGATATAATACAGTCATAGTGAACAGACTGTTTTTGAATAATGGCAGCCCAAATGCGCAGATGTCAGTAGACATAGACTATATAACCGTGTAATCCGATCCGATCCTCTCCCTCAAACGATATGGACAGTGGTAGACAGATGTAATATTTGTTATGTCACTGTGGCTTGGGCCTTAGAGGGATTTGGACTTTGATGGATCATTTATTTTGTTCTGGGCACGATTTCACCTGAAGGCCACGGTAATATCAGAGCTGACAAGCCGGACATGAATGTGCCTTTTCAGATAGAGGGGACCATGGTAAGCTGTTTGAACTTGTTAATCCCTAAGTACTGTGATGTGGCAAACCCACCATCAGTCGGAAGTGAATTACTTATGAAACATTTATTTCTCGCTCATCTCTGCTGACAGATGGGGGACATTTGTGTTTGACTTGAGTGAAATGGTGCCACAAAGCTACACGCAACTTTTGAAATGCGTTTTTCATTTTCATCTTTCCCAAGACTGCCTTATGTGTCCCTTTAGTGCATTTGAAGCTCACATCCACACCACATAATGAACAAGGTCCTCCCTTGACAGTAATCTAAAGTCTGTGATGATAAATAGAATGCCCTCTCAGAGTGTGTTTAAGCACATGCTTGTTTTATGTTGCAGTCCTCTTCAGGGGCACACCTGAACATTAGTTTTGAAAGTGTTGACTGCGTTCATATCCCTACCAATTGGAGATTGGATTATAGGGCATTCAGGCAAGTTGCACAAATAGTACGTTGGGAGGAGTAGTGCAGTCTCCCAGCAAATATACCCCCACACAATTTAACATGCATCATTTTAAACAGTTGTTTTTGAGTCTAGCTGAAAGTTAACGCAGGAATTAGCCAACCGACATTGCTGTTCATGCGTCTTTACACCTCGCCATCTGGGATAACTCCCTGGTTGACAGAGCAAAGCACTCAGTCACATGGCCTTCCATGTGTCTATGGATTTCCTGAAAAAGCAGCTCGCGAATGAGGCCTGTAGAATTACTGTGCATGTTGCCAGTATTTAAAGGAAATGCAGTGTGTCACCTTCACTGACACGTAAGGATGCCTTCTACAAGGAAGCATGCCGGGAATAACATGGAGCCATGCAATCTGTTCACCCATTTTATTTTTTTAAAGTGCTCATCATGCAGACGGCCTTTTTTCACTAAACAGTGGCCCATTGCTAACACTTAAGATGTTGTACAGGCTACGCTTGTCCAAATTAAATTTTAGTACCCATATGGTCACTTGTGGGAAATCTTTTCAGCAAAGGAAGAGACTAATTAAAACTTAAAAGAAGAATCCAAAGGAGTCTACTAAACAGCAGAGAGCGAGCACGAAACACTCATCCAGAATAGCTCAACCATCTCCTCCTCACACACACCCACGTTTGGATGCAGCTTGGTGCTGTACTGGAAAATCATCCAGACACTTAATACATGCTTACGAGAAACAGGGCCAGGACAGGTGCTGGTTTGGGTTCAGTAGGCTATATGCCATAACAAAACGTAACTACAGAATTTAAAAATCTAATTTCCTATCTTTTATATGTTTACTGACAGTGCAAGTATTCCACAGCCCATGTCATGAACCACTGAAAATCATGTCAAACACAAATATGAATTAATTCAGACAAGTTCAACAAACTTGTAGTCTGCAGAGTTCAGTCCATGTGTATGCCCTAATAACACACACACTCATTGACTTGAGGCTGGCTGACAGGGTACCAGAGGGGAGAAGTGTCACAACCAAAGTTCATAGTGGCCTGTGTGGTCTACCAGGCAAGTGTTTTAGTTCAGTCTCTAAACATACTGTCTGTGTTTTCTTAAGGCGCTTTTAACAAAAGAGAGTAATACCCGATTGAGACATGAAGGACTCCTCAGGGATTGGCTTTCTTTTGAGATCACCTGGTGTGGTGTTGGTGTGGAGATGTTGGCCAAGACAGAAACAATCCCTGACACTGCAACACAAAAACACAGGAAGATGAATTTTAATGGTTTTGCAGAGCAATTTGATGTCACTGTCTTTTGGGTAAAACTATATGATATTAAACTACAAATGCATAAATCTTATTAAATTATGGCCAACCTATAGACATACGAATGTTTAAGGGTTGGGTCAATCACAATACATTTTCTCAAATACTGTGTTCATAAGAATGGACAAAAACCATAAGTCTGAGCATTCACATAAAAGTTTGTCTGGATCTGAGGTAGAGTTAACTCCAGTTAATGCAACTAGTGAGGAGGGGACATTTGAGAGCAGCCATAGAAAATGGCTTAGATGGTGCAGGCTGATCTCTCTCCAACCCAATGAGTCAGGGTGACAAGTTCCTGACTTCCATGTTCAGATAGAATAGCTCCCAGTGGAAGCTCGGGGCAACAGGCATCTGGCCGATCGATGACTGGGGAGGGATATGAAGTATGGGTTCACCTTCGATGATAAATCTATCGTGGTGGGCAATATGAAGTATGCACACTCTATACCTGATGTATATGAGTGCGCAGGCTTGACACCCAGGTGTCAAGATTGATTAAATGGCTTTTTTTTTTGCCTGTGTGTGTGTGTGTGTGTGTGTGTGTGTGTGTGATGTGCACTTGATACATGCACACAAACCGCCTCTTGTCATTTTGACTGAGAGCTACGGGCTGTTGGCCTGAAATCATGTCTCTAAAATTGAAAACATCCTTAACTCAGGGGACCTCGCTTCCCTCATCCTCCTCTCCCTTTGTTGCTGGAGATCAGCAGTATCTCCAGACGCCACGACGCCCACTGGGAGCTGTTGTCTGTACAGGGATTTAATTTTCTTTCGTGAACATTATATAAGCCCCCTGTTGACTCTGTTGTCCCCCAAAATAAGAACTCATTCACACCCACTTCCACAGGCTCTTCTTCTAAGTTCTCATAGCACTGCACAGCCTGCAATGTAACTGCGTATTATAGTTAAGGTCCACAGCCATATGCAAAGCATCACCTAGAGAAAGATGCTTTTAGGATCTCTTGACATGTTCAGATAGTGTGAATCATCAGACACAATTCATAGACTTTTTTTTCTAATATTTGTCTTTCTATCTATGAGCTCAAAATCATTTGACCTCAAACTCATCATGAAGCATGTTATGGATTATTGCATGTCACTCTTACCGACATACATTGCTCATTGAAACCAATAGCGAGTTAGTAAGTTCATATTATTAAGCTTTTGATATAAAGATGCTGAGCTATGACTAATCAGGTGGAATGTGGACATAGGTGAAGCACACTTCTAAGCGCAACTCGCTGTGATGCTGAAAAAAACCCCAGGCCAAAGGTAGAAAGTCACCTTTATTGCGTTGTGTTTGTGATCTGTTTGTGTAGCTACACTACCACTAGTATTTGATTATTTATTTGATTTCTCTCAAATAAATTCTCTAGAATGGTATCTCTTCGCATGATGCCTGGATGGCTGTAAATCTTAACAATTGCATTCAATTTTTAGGAAAAAAAAATACTGAAGTGATTGTTTGCAGTGGCGCTAGTCAGGCATCATCTGTAGACCTGGCCCAGTACACAAAACCAACCCTCACAAACCTGCAGGTTAAAGTGGACTTGGATCTTAAACTCAACAGTCAGATCAAAGCACTTGTTACGTTAATCTTTTTCCACCTGAGGCAGCTGGCCAAAATGAATCTAGTTCTTTTGAGGCTGCACTTTGACAAAGTAATCCATGCATTTGTCACCACTCGGCTGGATTATTGTAATGCACTGCATGTGAGGGTTAGTCATTGGCCGTCTTACAGAACGCCCCTGCACATCTTTCAGCTGGCACACGTAAATATGAGCTATGAGATACATCACCCCCATTTTAGCCTCAGTCCACTGGCTGCGCGTACATTTTAGGATCAATTTTAAAGTTCTTTTATTTGCTTTTAAATCTCTCAATGGTCTGCCCACCCTACTTCTCTGAGCTGCTGCACGTTCAAACATCCATCCACTCTCTCGGGTCAACTGATCAACTGCTTCTCAGTTTGCCAAAGACTAAACGTAAGCTCAGAGAGGGCTATGTTGCCTAGTAGTTAGGGGAATGAGGTTTGTGAACACATGATCTTCCAGACCCAAGATGCTTCTTTATTCACTACGCCACTACTTACATACATTTACATGCAAGTTAATAACTTGCAGTTTACAAACATACTGATACTAGAAAAGTTGTGGAAAAGATATAGGTATAGGTATGTAACAATAAGCGTGTTGTTCTAATATTGCAAAATTCCAGCAAAAATCCAGCACATTCCAGCTCTGCTGCAGCCCACTTCTCCACTCCAATATCCAGCACTGTGAAACGACTTTCTAATTATGTTGTCCGAGCTGTCAGCTGAGTACTGGAGAGTTAAATATTAGCCACTTCTCTACAGCTCGATTACATCAGTTGTCAGAGAGGAACAACAGTGCATTTGGTAAATATAGGAGAGCATCGTGATTTAAACATCAAAAGGTCCAGCTTCAGACTAGATTTCTGTCTGTCAAAAATCACAAGGCTATACTGTTGTCTCCTCTGTGCTGATTGATCAAAGCTACTTTCACAGGGCTATGCCCATAGCGATATATTTTCATTGGTGATTACATCAGTCACTGTCTATTGATAAGGTCCCAGTGATGACCTGCTATACCTCTGTATACTCCTATGCCATTGCCTCCTGCTCCTTTCAGTTGGTTTTCATTGCTATACCATGCTAACCAATTCACCTCACACAGAGTCAATGTCTGCATGACAGATGTTGAACATACACCAATCAGGCATAACTTTATGACCTCTGACAGGTGAAGTAAATACGTAAATAACATTGACCACTGTGACATTTCAATATTCTGCTGGGAAACTTGAACCTGGCATTAGTGTGGAAGTCATTTAGACATACAGCGCCCACCTGCACCAGACCAGACACCACCACCCCATAGCAAATACACTCCTTGATGGCAGCAGACATCCCCAGCAGGATGCAGCCTGACACAGACACACACACAGAAATGCTTGAGGAACAACTCGAACAAACATGAAGAACAGCATAAGGTGTTGACCTGGCCTCCAAATTCACTAGATCCCAAACTGATCAAGTATCTGTGGGATGATCCACAGAGGCCCCTCCCCTCAACACATAAGACCCAACATTGTGACAACATTCTGTTTCCACTCTCTGATGAGTCACAAATGTTTTGGATGCTCAAGGGATACCTACACAATATTAGGAAGGTGGTCATAATGTTATGCGAGATCAGTGTATAAAATAAAGTGATTTTAGTGAAAATATTTATTATTTTATCAATGAATTTGTTCTGCTTTGTAATCAGATGGAACCTTCCATCTTTCTATAGTCTGGTAACCAAACAAATTTAATCAACTTAAGTGCCCCATTCCTAAAAACGAAACAAAACAAAAAAATTTTATGAGCATATATAGTAATTACAACAGCCAGAAGCTCTTGATATGGTCTCAGAAACACCTGCTCATTGACAGATTATCTATTAACAGCTGGGAACCCTTGCCATAGTGTCTCTGGAGACATACTGGACCCAAAGTTTTTTTTCCTGAATAAGCCAGTGTGAGTGTGGGGGTAAACGGCTGAATGAGTGAATGAGAAACAATGTGAATCACTTTGAATACCACTGAGGTAGACAAGCGATATACTGTTTCAGCCAGTCCATACATCCAATTAGTGCTTAAAATTCAGAATCATGTTGCTAGGTCTAGACTGGTGACCTGTCCAGGGTGTACCCCGCCTCTCTCCTGATGACAGATGAGATAAGATGATCTGTTGCTAGGTCCTTCCACACAGAGTGGAAGTTAGGTCCCTCATTATTTCAGATGTAGTAAAAAAAAAAAAGATTCAGGAGTACGTACATTTTTTGGTTTCCTTCCTCTGCCACTCATAAAGAAAAGGTTTTGCACATCTTTTGGAGCCCACTCTATTTCTGATTGCTATGCCAAGACCGATGTAACAGCTCGCAATGCACGTCAGAACAGTGTCTATCACATTGGCTGTGTGATGCCATGATCTAAGTTGTGAAGTGAGTCCATATGCAATCCACAGGAGTCCACAGCCATCCTCTGAGGATTGAGAGAAACTTGTTTAGTGGCCTCCAGGCTCTATTCCTTCTCCCATCACTCATTTCTATCAGCACAATGTATCTAAGTGTACTGGACAGCCAATGAGGTGTTGTTACATCTGATGGTGTCATGCACTCATCAGAGATACTCTCTTCATTAGTCATCTGCGTAAAGACAGTCATTGTGTATAATGTCACAGTGTCATCCAGCAGCTGGTGTGTTGGGTGAAATATGTGTTAAATTGATTGTATTCTTTATTTAATGGTCATATACTCCCCCCTGCCTTTCTGTAATTTATATTTAAGGCCTTGATTTAGGGTGCGTTATCTGCTTATTCGCCTTTGGTGTCACATGGGGGTTGACAACATCCAACTACACACAACTACTAACCGTTATCCCAGATGTCATTGATCGTAGGGGGCAGGTTACCAACATGGAAACAATGCACACAAATGAATAAAATGAATGCAAACACAGATATACAAAAGTACCATGTGTTCCCTTCAAGTGTCTAAGATTTTCAGTTTCTCAAATGTTTAATCAAATCTAACTGAAACCAAAGTCAGTGTATTTGGCTGTAAATACCTCCAATCATATAGTTTCTCTGTATAACCACCTTGGCCTCCAGTACTACTGAGATTAACCATCCTTTAACTCTCAGATGAAACAAGAAACTAGGCCTGCACACTGCACTGCACAAACTTAGCTGCATACAAGCTCCTTATTTTATTAAAAACCTAATAGTATCATATTACCCCAAAAGAACAGTGCTCTGAATAAAGAAACTAAATGAAAAAATAGAATGAGAAAAGTAGAATGTAAAGCATATTGAGGCAATATGGATTTCTGTTATAATTAATTATAATTCTTAAGAAAGAAAGAAAGAAAGAAAGAAAGAAAACACATGTAAAGTTATCATACATTTAATGTAATCAGTTCTAATAAGCTTTCATCCGGCAAGCTTTTTGAAGTTTCTGTGTTTAAACAGCCCAACTCTCTCTGCATCCACTCATTTGAAGGAAACAGTTTAGGTTTTGGTGTGTCCTAAGCCTTGGAAGTAGGAGATGCAAACCTTTAACAGAGTTAAAAACAGTCTCGCTGTAACGACTAATCCACAGCACCCTGTTGTCCAGTCAAACCCAGTCCTTGTGAGAAATATTGGCAAAAGGCATTTCTTTAAGAAAAGGCTGCACAGAATTGAATGTACATTCTGATTTAAAAGAGCCTTTAACATCCTAATCATCTGTTCTCCGTAAACTCAGTGTGCTGTGCTCTCCTGCTATGCATCAGACACAGGATATTGGAAAAGCTCTGCAATGATTTACAATCTTTTCAAAAACCTGTCATATCTCAGTGATAAATCTACAGAGATTATGAGTGAGAGGGTGCTGTGCTTTTACTCCAGGCTACAATGAAAACAGACCTTGCAGTATATCAATAACTGCAGTGAGGATGCTTAATATTTCAGGGAAATTACTGAGATGTCTTAATATTCTGAGGAAAATGTCAGAATGCCTCGACAAAGGTGAGGTAGCTGGGGCAGTATTTTCTCTCTCTCCCTCCCTCTCTCCCTCCCTCCCCCCTCTTGTGGGCCAAGCTGTTGTTTGCAATCTCTCTGATAATGGTGGAAAAACAGATTTGGAGTTGAGATTACCTGCTTTAAAGTTTTGGAATAAAGAATAGTTGACAGAGCCGGGACAGAAGCTGATTTATCTTAAAAGATAAACGGGTGTGGGTCTTTCTTCCTTCATCAGGTCAGTATCAGCAGGCTTCATTTACATAACAGTCATGGCTTTGAGGGTGTGAAGGTAAAAACCAATAGCTAGGTGGGCCGTGCTGAGACAGGAGCAGAAGGTCACTACTTTCTGTCTTACATTGTCTAGAAACTACTGCCAGGGGGTCGAGCTAAGGGCCCAGAGGACTGTGGGAAGAGGAGGATAATAATGGAGTGCAGATAGCACACGTGTTCTGCTGGGAAAAAGCTTGCTGACATTTGGACATGGTTTTTGCTGCCTCTATAAAGAGTCTAGTGTATTAAGATAAAGTCCCCTGGTTGTTTTGTTTTGTAGCAATATCTTGAAATGTGTGCACAGTTGACTGATATGCCTTCATAAGAGCTGATACCAGTGTTTTGCAGACATTCTGCAGATATTTCCTGTTTGTAATATTCAGCTTAAATTCTGTAAACTGTGAAATAATAAAGATAACAGTAATGCACAGCTAAGGAATGTGATATAAATACAAATTTCAGGAGTGTAAAACAAAGATCCTATATATCTATATTTGCAGTAACAGCATATTTGTCATGTTAAAGACTGACACTTGACATCTAAATAGTGTACAAAAATAGGACAATAACCATTTCTAACTTACTCAAATCACAGAGAGGTCTTTCCTAGAATAGCATAGTTTGCTCAGTTGTCTCAATGTCAGGAAATCATAAATTAAATGGACTCCTCAGAAAAGTCACTGAATTTAGTTTACTCAAAAAATGTACTTAAAATTTGAATGTTGAACAGAGTCTTAAATTATTATTTTACAATAATTATAACAATTATTGAAATGTTATGTATGTGGTGGGTGGTACAGTGGGGTGGTGGTTAGCGCTGGTGCCTCACAGCAAGGTGACGGTGGGTGTTAGCCCTGCAATAAACTTCCGACCGGTTGTTTCATTTTCTTTTCTGCACAGGACACGTTTGTACAGACAGAGATCTGCCTTAAACTTTCTGCATGTTTTCCAGCACCTTTTAGGACAGGGCAACTTATATTACATCCTTACACACTTCTTTCCTCACTGATGAAAAAAAGAGTTTGTAATCAGGTCATTGCAAAAACCTGTGCAGCGTAAGGAGAACTGTACTAATATAAAATAGAGACCAAATAAGTACCTCAACTTATTATAAAGAGGACATGTGATGCTTTGTGTGATCCTGTCAGGCTCCATTGAAGCCTCGCTTTAACATCTGTCCTGAGTAATCTATCAACAAGTGGCCATCTTCAAGTTTGGGGCATTTCTGCTTTCATCTCCAGCCAGCTCTCAAGATCTGATGTCAGTTGTATGCTCTGCATGCAATAAGGGTTGAATAGTAGGAGGTAATGCTTTTCAACAGTGAAATCTATATTCTTGGCCTGAATACATATTGTTGCATCTCACACAAAGGAAGCAACGAAAGCTTTTCTGCAAGGTAACTGAAGCTCAACACAAACTCAACGTCAACACCATAAACACCGTCAGTCTGACACCTGTAATATACAGCCCCCGCTTGTCAAAAAAACAATATAACTATTAAATATAAATGATAACATAAACAAATTAAATTATCAATACTGTGCACTGCAGATATGTTTACTGGCACCGCCACTAGCTAGTACTTCACAGCGTGCAGATAGGATAATGGAGCCCCAAAACCTTTTCCATATATAGCAGTTAAAGGTCTTATAACTACATATCAATACATATATAATATCAATAAATTGATATGCAGCTGCCTTCTTTCTGTTACAGCAGGTAAAGTTTATTGACTGTTGTGAGGATTTGGACCGCTCCTCTGCTAACATTGCCTAAATCAGTGACAGTTACAGTAGTATATTTGTTGTATTTCAGGACCTATTAAAATACTCTGCATGCCATGGTAGTATGGACTTCATCTTCAGTGAAGTATTTCCTGATGAATCTCTGCTAGTTTTCTGTAATGACCTGTCTAATCTAATTTAGTCCATTTCCTGCTTAAAGTGTCATGGTACAGCAGTAAAGTCGACTAGACGAGTACAACCCCTAGTATGGAAATAAACATTTGTCGTGCAGTAGACGAATGTAACAGCTGCTGTCTCTAATTTAATCTCTACCGCTGGATCAGAACCATAAACAGCTGTTTGTTGACTATACATTGAGACATGGGAGCTTATACTTATTTTGGAACAAGCTGTGAAGTCTGTCTCTCGCTGAAAGCACACTTGTTAAGTTATTATTTATTCATTCATCTCAGTTTAGCTTCAATTCTTGGAGTTTAGCTTTAGTTAATGAAGTTACACTTTGCCACTTCAGATTGCCCAGGATGAGTGTTAATGCAAGGTCTCAATGGGGCCTCTGATGTCAGTGCCCCTAATAGGGCAATGCACTGCAACCAGTACTCAAGACAACATCTACATAGGTTTGAGAACACAAGCACAGCATTTTGAAATAAAAGCAAACTAACACACACAAAAAATGTATGCTTGTGGAAAATAGGACATACCAGACTGAACAGGTTTCCAGGGGCAATGGCGAAGTGATGGGCTTATTGTTGCCAAGGTGACTGAAGTTGATTATCCATCAGTGGTGTACACCTCTGTGTACACATTACATTATCACTTGTCGGTGCTCCACTGTGCTAGCTTACAGACTTTCTAGCTCGTGGTCTACATTTCTTTTGTTGAAAAGAGACACGTCTAACAACATTTCATTTTCTTTGAGGTACTGATCTTGGCCAATTGTGAGCATACATTTTCCATATGTAAATTTGCCATAGAAGAAGTTGCAGAGCTTCTTGAGAATAAATTAGCACACAATAGATGTTATTATTTTAACACCTGGGATCATAAAATGTGTCCCTGGTGTATTTTGTACACTTCAGAAAATCTATTATATTTTGTGTAAATGTATTGTTTCTAATTTTGTTGTACTTGTTCAATGACAAATAAAGCATTCTATTTTTAAAAAAGATATACCATATGAATTACATTACCATATAGAGTAGTTACTGTGTTGTCAAATTACTAATGAAGTTATCTTTTCTCAGAAAAACTTTGTCATGAGAGCCCTGCTGCCTTACTCAAGAACTCCGCAGGGGTTTTCATGGTGAATGTTATTAAAACCTACTACATGGTAACAAGTGCATCCAAATGAGTGTGCACATGTCTGTCTTTCAGTGACTGCATGCCAGCAGGAACAAAGCCAATGTAAATAGGAAAGATGGCAATGATAAATTCTTGTCATAATCTGAGCTTACTTCAGGTCTGTCTTTCTTCTTCCTCCAGATAGGGAAACTCTGTGGAGTTCCTTATCACATAGTCAGAGATAACAGGGCTCCAGTACAAAGCGATGATCCCGTCTGTTTGCTGACAAGTGAAGCTGCTTCAATCTCTGCAGAGGAATCCCACCTTGTTCTGGGACAGAGAGCAGATGACACATAGAACGTAGAGAGTATAGAAAGCTAATTTACAGGGAAAGCATGACAGATAGACACTGAGGAGAGAACAGCAAATACACTTAAGGTGGAATGGAAAAAAGGTCAGCCTTCTGGAAATAACAGTTGTGTTCATATATAGTTGGACAATGCCACAATTTGTCTTATTGTAGCTGTTTACCAGAATTGAGTATATACAGGTTGCAGGTATATACTGAACAAGGTGCTCAAAGCATTACATTTCTCCACATCCAAAATGCAAGTTAGAATTGCAACAATTTGTATAAGCAGTCATCTATTTCGAAGGGCTCATATGTGTTGGACAAATTAATTTAATCATAAATGATGCAAGCATGACCTTGTGTAGCCAGCCCACATCCTATCAGAATATTAGTCTGGCAACACTCTACTGGGATTTGATTATGCAGCATGTTTCAACCAATTATAGGAAAAAATAATCCTTCTGTGTGAAACTTAATACTTCTACAACCATTCAGCCTAACAAGAGTACACAGATCAGACACACACACCATTTCATTTGTGTGTGTGTGTGTCTGTGTGAGACTGCTGCCATCAGGAGTATCATCGTTATGGGGTGGGGGTGCCTGGTCTGGTCCAGAAGTTTCTCAGCAGAACATTGAATTGTCACAAGATGGTCAATGTTATTCACTTTACCTGTTAGTGATCATAATGTTATGCCTGACACCATTAAGTCATCCCTGAAAATCACTTAATCCTTGTTTATTTTTCCTCATTTAACATTATTTTGTTGTGAATTCTTGCAAAGGTTGTGATTACAGACTGTAAGCAGATCACTTGTTCAATGGCAGTCCTTAACAAATTAACCTAATGGCTCTCAGATGGCGGTGGCATATGACTATGCTACTCTTACTCTTGTGCCCATTACCAGCTCATACAAACACTGGCTGGCCCTGTAGATCTTTCCCAGAGCATACGAGTTCCCTATGGAGAGGCTCCAGGTCAGTTGTCAGCGGTGAAGTTGGTCTGTCTTCCAGGTCATTTTAGGCAATGACTATCTGCAGTCTATAACCCATGGACATCGCCAAAGAATGAGTTTCCTCTATTATGACGCTTTGCCAGGACTCAAGCTCTCTTCATTTGTTTGTTTGTGGAACTTACTGCCTTTAGTTTTGCTTATGATGACTGAATTCATCTCTAACTTTTGCATTATTTAAAAAAGATATTGACAGCTTCCATAAGTAATGTCTAACCCGGGTGGAAAAAAGCCGTCACGTGACAGGGCACACCCAGTAACACCGGAAACATAGCTCCATGTGGCTCGCTGTAGGCAGTAGCGTGAGGAGCACGCTGGGGAAATGTTTGCTGCAGGTACGTCGTAGCAACGCTCGATCAATGTAACATCAAACACACCGAAACTTATGCAATCACTGTCGAAATATAGGAGCCGACTACCGGAGCCGCTGAGGGTCAGAATGCCGAGCCGTGTGCCGATTTAAATCTCGGAATTGGTAAGTTGAGCTAATGCTATTCGGGTAGCTTACCCTAGCCGCTATCTGTGGGTTGTTTGGTGCGGTTTAATAGTGTGGTGGTATTTTAATATAACAAATATTGCATTATTTACTCACATCGAATGACCTCCACTGCAGTAGTCGGGCTGGTAGGAGGCTCCATTGTGCAGCCACTCCTCTTTCTAACTCTTGCCCTTTTGCCACACACGCACGGACCACACATCCACTGCACACACTCACCCCCAACACGGACTTTTCCCACTTCCCACTGGACATTCAAATAGTGGGCTTTTTTTTTTTTTTTTTTTTTTTTTTTTGAGCAGCTGTGGAACTGTGCGCTGCAACGGCATTCAGTGACAAATGATGATGAGATTAACTGTATATAGTGTTTCTATAAATGGCCATTTGTGTTTCTGTTTATTTATCACTGTTAATATTTAATGCTTATGGTTCACAATTATAAAATATGGTGTGCTAAATCTAAAGTTCATTCAGTGTCTTTTTCTCCACTCCAGAGTCAACCTGGGGTCTTCTGAACTTAGCCCAAATGATTGTGTGATAAATGATGTTGTACTGCTAGCTGTTAGTATCTAAACCTAAACAGGGTAGCGTGCTTGTTACAAATGTCTTTAAACTTTCTTGCCAAACCAGATACCCACCCATGTTCTGTCTGCTAGCTTAGCTCGAGGCTGCATTTATCTAAAGATGTACTTCCTAAGCTGTCACGCAAAATGTTCACATTTTTGTATTATTATGAGCATCTTCTAAAAGTTCTTCTTAATGTTGGCTGTGAACGATGCATTCACTCCAGAGAGACATCAAAATACTAAACAAAAAGAGCACAAGGTGCAAGTGTTTTTCTTCTTTTTAAACTGTCGGCCCCACATTATGATAGTTAGGACTTTACAGGGTTAGTGTGTGCTGCAACTCATGTACCTGAATCTCCCACTTTCAATTCTGTGTTTTCCAATTCTCATATGAAAGTTGCACCTTTATTGATCCTAGTTAAGGGAAATTCTTGTTGACCCTGCAAAATTGAATTTTCACATCAAGACAGACATTTCCGTTAACCTAAAGTATATAACAAATCTAATATGCAAAATAAGATAAAACTGGACTCATGGAAACATGATATGCAGAAAAGCTGTGGTGTGTGCATTTCATTTGGCTGTGGCTCAAGCAGGTTGTCCACCAACCGGAGGGTTGGTGGTTCGATCCCCAGAATGTGCCAAGAGCAAGATGTTACAGGGCCCGTAGATGGGGACCTTGGTGACAAATATATTACCTGTAAAAGCAGGTGAAAAGTGAGAAAGGAAAACATGATCCGTCTCTGTTTTCCTCCAGAATGTGTCTGAGTCTGATTTATTTTATACAAAATAAACAAACATCAGTCTTTATCATACAACTGAGCCAGTTCTTAGTTCACATCACTACATTCAACTATTCCAAATCTGTTCTTTTTAGGTTTCCTCAGTTTCCCTAATCTCCACATTTCCCTTTACACAGTTATATTCAATAACCAGTATCAGTAATATATTACATGTTTGTCTCATTCAGGACTTCACTGGTAGAAATCACTATTCACAGCGTATTATGAAAATCCAGCATGTTGGACAGATTGACCGTTTAAGTGCATCTGTTGGCTACACAGAGTTGCTAATAGAGTGCTTGTGCTACACCAGCTAATCAATTCAGTCTGATCTCATTCATTTATGTCCTTTACAATGGACATTCTGTTCACCCGTATCTTCCTGAAGTATTTGGAGTTACCCTACCGAGCCCTATAGTATTCTGTAGATGACATCCTGGGATTCTTTATCTATTGCTATTTTTACTGTGATAATTATATATATTCTTGTTCATAAACATGTTTATAACAATATTTTTACATCTGAAAACCGTTTCATTATTTCTGTTTTGAAATAACAGTCATTTAATTAATGTCAACTGTAGTGGACATCGGGACAATTTTAATGTATTTAATGACATTCTTTGGAGAGTCAGACCATTGCTTGACTGTGTGAGGCAAGGTTGTCTCAGCCTCCCACGTGTGACCAGGTGTGCATTGATGAGCAAATCATCCCTTTCACAGGCTGCTGCCTGGTCAGGCAAGTATGTGCGAGGAAAGCCAAACCCTAGTGGTCTAAAGGTTTTTGTGCTTGCCTCCTCAAACGGCCTGGTCCTAGACTTCGAGGTGTATCAGGACAAGAACACAAGACTCCCCAAGACTGGGAGTTGGAGCTGCAGTAGTCTTGCGAATGGTCAAGTCAGTTCCTACAGGAATTTATGTGTTCTTTGATCGATATTTCACAACGATCGATCTCATGGACGCTTTGCTCTCAAAGGGTCTTCCAGCAACTGGAACCATTATGAAGAACAGGGTTCCAAAGCAATGCCAGCCACCAGAAGGTAAGCAGTTGAGAAAAGACGGGAGAGGGGTTTCAGTGACGGTGGTCCAGAAGAGGCCTGAGGTGGCAGTGACCAAATTGTTTGATAATAAACCAGTTCTCAAGGCCTCCACTGTATATGGGAAAGACCCAGAGGATATCTGCAGCAGCAGATGGTCCAACAAAGACAAAGGTCATGTCCAGGTGAGACAGCATGGGTGGCGTAGATCTCTGTGACAGAATGCTGAACTTCTATTACATGTCAACCAAGACCAAGAAGAGGACGTCACGTGTGATGACGCATTTCTTTGATGTTGCCATCAAGAATACTTGGATCCAGTACAAGTCTGACAGCAAAGCGCTGAATCGACCAGCTGAGAATACACAGCAGTACCTGGATTTCAAGTTGCACCTGGCCAAAGAGCTGCTGGATAGTCCTTCATTTGATGACAACAGTGAGGAAGAGTATCAGCCATCAACTAAATCAAAGGATCCCACAGCCAGAGCCATCTGTATGCAGACTAGGAGCCCAGCACAGAGATAATGGACATCAAACATGTAGAAAGATGCAGAAACAAGGGCTGCAATGGCAAGACATACATCAGCTGCACCAAATGCAAGATGTTCCTCTGCATAACCAAAAAGAAAACATGCTACCAGGATTATCACATCTAAAATGTCCAGAGGAAGAAGAAAAGCAGAACTACTTAGGGGTTATGTCTTATAGTTCACTGTTGAACTGAATTCATGTTTGTCATTACATTGTAATGTATTATTACATACATTTTTATCCTTGTAAGCAACAAGTAATACAGAATTGTATTGTTTTTGTTCAAATTGAATGTGTTATTGGGTGAATACCACTCTAAAGATATAATCTGATCCTTTTTTTCTTATTTTCTAAAATCAGTTCTATTTTCACACTGACATGGTCCTGTTGTCCTCTACAGTGGACATGCTGTGAAATTAAAATAAAAATATAAAAATTGTAAGGTTTTTTTTTTTGTTTTGTTTTTAGGCCCAAATAGATAGGAAATCACTAAAAACAGAAAGTGTAAGATGCTTTTTTCCCTTGGTTCTCTTATATAAACCAGTTCTACATTGGTGGAAATGCCCTTTAGAAGTAGCTGCAAGCTGTGTGCAAATGATGAATTAAATGCAATGAAGAACAGTAAAATATATGTGTATATATTTGTATTATGAACAGCATGTACTGTGGGGGAAGATGATTATTGAACTTCTGTATCCTCACCCTCAAGGTTCTACCATTGGTTATCTATGCCCTACTCTTCAGTGCAGTCCTCTTCTGCATCCCTTCCACTGCATTTGTATTATTTATTTATTTTCTAACTCCAGTCATGAAGATCTCATACTATCAACAACCATACACCCTTTTTTGTATTCCTAATTTTCATTATGTTTCTTGGTTGCTTAAGTAGTTGGATCATGAAGAATAAACTTAAGGAGCCAGTAATGGCCCATACATATAAAGTGCCCATTTAACACTTTAAACGGCCACTTTATGATGGATATTTTTAATTAAACTATTTTAGTTGGGTGGATAGTCCCACTCTGTGCTTTCATAATGTGGTGCATTTGGGGAGAGCATTCACCAGAAGTGTTTGTGTCAATGAGCATGTGTCACACTGTGTTAGTTATTGACTTACAACTGGAAGTATATCAAACCATTTAATAAAAGGGTAAACAAATAACTGACTCCATCCAGACCAGGGCCCAGATGTGAAGCTTTTCCAACTCCTACACTTAAGCAAAACCCTTGTAATGTTAGTTTAATATTTGGTACTTGCAAAACAGCTTGAATTATTATTACTATCTTTTAACATTTTCACTTTTATTTCCATATTCCCATAGTCCATATTTAAATGCTGAGACATGTAACCTGCTATGTACACAGTCCATGTCCCTGCCTAAGCACAAAACACTGAACACCAACTTGCTCTCGAAGGTGTGCCAGAGTCTTGGTTAACAGCACTCCTGCAAATGGTGTTTGTGTGAAGTAACAACATTGTTTTGTGCTTTATAGAACTGCTGAGATTAAAAGGAACTACATAAGTGCAGACCATTCCTCACAGAAAATGAACTGGTAAAAGTTTGAGTATGTCATTAATCTTTTTTTTTTTTTTTTTTTTTGCAATATATCTGTACCAGTACCAGCTTCTCCAATGAAATTGAAAGAACTGGGTGTTAACAGCTTGTTAATTAAGTTGAATTCTCTGACTGAACCTGAATCAATAATGGATTTTACAAATCCTGTGGCTTGTAGACTTACAGTTCTTCTGTTATGGAATAAATAATAAGATGTTCTGTTGTATCCTGTTCTGCCAGGTTCTTAACACAAAGAATAAATCAACTAAATCTGATAAAATATAACTTTATAACAGTAGCAGTATAAAAAACACACGTGCTATAAACTAAAACAGCTGGGCTCATAAAAGAGCATTCTGGCACTGTTTCTTTCTATAAGAATGGAGTCGAAATAATTTAAATGGCACTTCACTGGTATAAACATGCTGACAGATCCACTCACCTGCTTTGTGTGGATGTAATAATGTGTTGTATTATAAGAATGGTCAGTCTGTTTGGAGCTGACAGAAAGTAAATCAGACAAGCACTTTTTACAATTGTGATGAACAGAAAAGCTTAGAATGTCAACAGTGTCCTTGAGACAGATGAGCTGCAGCAGAAGACAAAAAAAATGAAAGAAACCTGAGGCTTGAGTGAGCACTGCTGAAGACCAGTTGACGTCTGGTCTGATTAATTTCTGCTGAGGCTGCAGATCAACCTCAACGGCGATGGATGAATGAATCCATTCACCAAACCCAACCTGTCTTGTATAAACAGTCCAGGTTTCTGCTGAGGGTGTTTCAGTAGGGCATTGTTTCTTGGCACACTTTGAGTCCTTCATTACCAATTATTCTTTGAATACTACAGGTATCTGAGGATTGTTTTTGACCATGCCGTGCTTAATGGCCACTATCTTTCAGCATGACAATTCACCATGATACCAAGACAAATACACTACCAGTCAGAAGTTTGCATTTAATGTTTTTTTTTCCTCTATTTCCATGGCAATTTACATTGCAGATTCTCACTTAAGGCATCAGAACAAAAAATTGTGAAATATCTCAAAACTTGTTTTAGATTCGTCAATATAGCCACCCTTTGCTTTGGCTACTGCTTAGCACTCCTGCCATTCTCTCATAAGCTTATGAGGTAGTCACCTGAAATAGTTTCCCAACAGTCTTGAAGGAGTTCCCAGAAATCATGAACACTTGTTGGCCCCTTTGCCTTCACTCTGCGGCCCATCTCTTTCCAAACCATCTTGATCGGGTTTCTGTCAGATGACTGTTGGAGGCAATGTCATCTGGTGCAGCACTCCATGACTTAGTCAAATCGGCCCTACACGGCTTGGAGGTGTGTTTGGGGTCATTGTCCTGTTTAAAAAGAAATGATTGTCTGAATAAACAGACCATGGGATGGGATGGCATGTCGCTGCAGGATGTTGTGGTAGCCATGCTGGCTCAGTATGCCTTCAATTTTGAAGAAATCCCCAACAGTGTCACCAGTAAAGCACCCTCACACCATCACACCTCCTCCTCTATGCTTCATGGTGGGAACCATGCATCACCTTTCTCCATCACACGTGTCTGCGAGACACAGCGGGTGGAACCAAAGATCTCAAATTTGGACTCATCAGAACAAAGCACAGATTCCACTGGTCTAATGTCTATTCCTTGTGTTTCTTTTCCCAAACAAATCTCTTGTGTTTGTTGTTTTTCCTAGTAGTGGTTTCTTAGCAGCTATTCAGCCATAAAGGCCTGATTTGCAAAGTCTCCTCCGAACAGTAGTTGTTCCTGTAGGACCATAAGAATTGAAAAAATAAATAAATAAAAACTGCAACAGTGACATGTTTGTTTGTCACTGGTGGAAATAGAACAGAGCACAGTTTAAATTAAACAAAAACACGAGCTTAGTGGAAGTGTGGGTGAGTCCCCAATATCGCACCTCCGTCAGGCTTTTCTCCGACTCCAACTCCGAACTCCAGTGATAGCACCACCCATGTACCTTGGAAATTAGCGTCAGTTTGGACAGTGCAAGGGAGTGGGGATGCAATATCCATATATACACAGTCTATGGGCTGGACTGAAAGACCAAGCTATCAGTTTCTATGATTTCCAGCAACATAAACATCCAGTCTAAGATGATACAATCCTGTTTTTTGTTAATGATGCATCCATTAATATGGGTTATTTGTACAGATTTGTTGCTCTCTAGTAAAGTGCTTGGTGAGTGTACGAAGGTACCATTGTATCAAGGAATGTAACAGGAATGTGTGAATCTTTCTCTTTCCAGCTCTGTATTATCCTGTTCATAGGATGTGATAGGTGAGTATGTGCGGCTCCCCTGTGATCTCGCCATATGTTGTGTGTTGTCATACCTCCTGTAAAGTTGATCTCTTGTAAGTCTGAGTCCTAATGAATACTGTAGACGTGCAATTGTGCTAGTGTGAGAGTGAGCAAAATAGGTGTGAAACGGGAGCTCATATACTGCCATATGGCACAAATTCAGGTATGTCACGCATCTTGTCTTTATATGTGGCCTTCCATAGTGATTTAATGTACTTACAGCTGCATTTGTGTTTGTGTGTGTGTGTGTGTGTGTGTGTGTGTGTGTGTGTGTGTGTGTGTGTGTGTGTGTGTGTGTGTGTGTGTTGCAATGGTCGAGCCATCTGTGCCTCCACAACTTCAAAGGAGTCCTCGCCTTAGAAGCACCTTGCAGACAAATGAATTATTGAGCCGATTTGAAGACATTTGCCGCAGAGCGTTTTGTTCTGTTGTGGAACTCCCTGCCTTTCAGGAAGTAGAAGATGTGTTCTTCCCTTAAGATGAAGGTTGTTGCCTCTCATGCTTTCTCTGAACACACACAAATGCACGCACGCACTATTTGCCTCCTGCCTGTGATTCGTTTCTTATTTGAAAACTCACTTCTGCCTGTTCTGTGTCCCCACCCTCACCCTCTGGGGGTGTGGAGCTCTAGAACAACAGTTTTAACATGAAACCTTTTTTTTTTTTTTAAAAAAGGGCAACAACATAAGAAGAAAGCAACATCTCTACTCCCTCACTCACTTGTGAGGGCAGAATGGGTAGGTGGCTTGATTATAGTGTGTGGGTGGAAGGGAGAGTGAGGAGACAGCAGCTTCAAAAAGGTTCCAAACATACTCTGATTCCCATTTCACCTCATGAACTTTAACTCCTCTTGTGGATTTTACTCTGTGTTGCTCTGCCCCAAAGGCACCTCACGCTAACTTTCAAAAACAAAGCAAGACAGAGAATATTAGAAGAAGAAAAAAAAAAGGACTTCAGTCTTTGGGAATGTGATTGAAGCCCTAGCCAATCCCTAGCAAGATTTCACAATGATGTTGTGAATTCAGTTTTACCAATGTATTGAACATCATCTAATTTTTTCTGTGTTTTATTGCAGCCATTTATGTACTTCACATATAAAAGATTACTCACATTTGGAACAGGTGCTTAACCTAAACCTATACTCAGACGAAGATGTGTAGTAAGCAGAGGTGCGTTTTTCCCAAACCTAACCTAAAACCTAAATTAACTAGGTTTACTGCTTTCACTAAGATGAAATTCAGATGCTAATAAAATTGACTTGAGGTTACAGAATGGCAATATATTACTAAATTACTTGGGGCCATAGTTGTGAACTAGAACAAACCATTATCTAAAATGTTTTTGTGGCGTAATGTGAAGATACTATTTAGAAAATACAATGGTTTGAAGTCTCATGTTGAGAAATTAAGCAGAAGAAAACAAATGTAAAAAAAAAAAACCCAATAAGATTTGTTTTTCGATTTTGATACAGAATGAGATCTTGGAATTAACTCCACAGGTTTGCAACTGTTCTTGTGTCACCCCTTTAGGTCTGATGTGCATTAGACTAGTATGAAGCACACCTGAACTCACTACTACTCTACTTCCAGTGTCAACGATGCTCTGCCCACCCAGTGACTTCATGCAAAACATGTGGGCAGAAAAAACTAATTACTCTGTTGATAAATTCTCCTCTTGGCCAGTGGAAGCATGTGGGGCTTCTCTTTCTGTATACTGTATGCATTTCTGCTTGTACACGAACATTAGTTTCCTGTTGGCTATAAAAGTGTTTGGACCTTTAGTGCAACAAAAATACACTTTTTTAACAAAAATAAAATCTTTAAATTGATGTGGTCTTACAAACAAACAAACAACATAAAGTGGGAAATATGACATAAATATTGCAGCAAAAAAAAAGACTAAAAGTTATTCCGTACCCCAGCTCCTTATTCACAAATCCAAGTTAACTTAATTTTTCTGTATTATCCTAGGACATCGGAGGACTGTCCGTCCATCCTTCCGTCTTCTACTGCTTATCCGAGTCCAGGTCGCAGGGGCAGCAGCCTCCGCAGCCTAAGCAGCGGAGGCTAAGCATCCTTGCTAGACACCCAAACCACCTCAACTAACTCCTCTTGACGTGGAGTAGTTGGGGCTGGCCGGGCTCAGCCTTAGAGACTGATTGTTTTACTTTTGTGATTTTTTTCTTTTAATTTTTTTATAGCCCATGGTTCCATGCTTTTAAGTGGTAAATGAATGTAAATATAATGTAAATGTATTTGGACCATTAGAATATCAGTGCTGATTCAGGCACTTATCAACATAGACATTAACACATTAGACAACATAAGGTCACTTCTTCTACCAATAAAGCATTTATGCTCAGTTTTCTTGCAGAGGTGGACCTCATGTTGAATGGCCCACTACATGCTTCTAAACCTCACTGAGAGGCACAGGGATGGAATTTAAAATGTGCACCAAAGTTGCCATATATGGTTCCTTGCCTCATATAGGGTTAAACCTCAGCCTTTGCTCAAGCCTAATACAATATTCTGCAGCATTCAGTGTGTTTATCATCTGTTCTTCAATGACACAACAAACTAAAACCACCGCAAGGCTCTGTAAGGTTGTATGAACAATAGGCAACTAATGGACCTTTGCATGGAGCCCTGGACCCAAGTGGGCAGAGTGCAGAAAAAGCAGCCGGCATATGAGTGCTCCATTTGGCAACCTTCTGAAGCTGGAAAGAATGTGGAATATGCAAAGCATTTCTATGAGTAGATTTGTCCAAAATGTTGGCTGATAATGTATGTTGATATATATTGCACTTTCAAGTGTAAAAAACAGAAAATGCACCCAGAAGCCCAAGGTTGTGTAGGCTGCTGTTTCTAATGTGAAGAAAGAACTCTAAGCTGTAACTAATACCTTGTTTCTGACATGCAAACATAATTAGGAAGAATTTCTGAAATCTTTAAGTGGTAAATGGCTTGTATTTATATAGTGTCGTGTTCAGTGTCTTGCTCAAGGACACTTTAGTTCATGGGCTGGGGACTGCTGAACTGCTAACCCACTGTTTCACAGAAAAGCCACTCTACCTGCTCATCCACAGCCGCCTGATGCTGCCTTTATTTATAGTATATATTTATTTAATATAGTCTCCTGGCAATATCTGTGAACAGTGGTTAGTTGTCATAGTAGTAGAGAAAACTGGGGACATGTTGTGGAGTGTGCTGAGATCCAGATAGTACAGTACATAAAAACAGTGTACTGTGGGAGCATAGGTGTTTAATGAGCACTAATGGCCATTTGAAAGCTTCTCTGTGTCATTTCATCTTAGTTAAAGAGTTTTCGGTGAACCATCCCAGACAATACATCCACAGATGTGTGGGCCCATCCACACAAGCAAGCTGGGCCACCAGCTCAAACACACACACAGGCCATTAAAGACTGACAGGCTGAGTTACGAGTACTTCACTCACTCATCTGAAGTGACAGTGTTGCTTGGTTATAAGCGCTTAGGGAGAATTTACAGGTCTCCCTCCCCTCTTCTCCCCTTCCGTCATCACTGGATGGCCCAGCATCAAAGTTGTTTTCATGTACAGTTCATGTATATGGACGGTTGAAATGAAGATGGCCTGTTTTATTTAATATTTAACAATGAAGTGCTAGCCATAGAATTTTTCATTATGGGCCTGTTTCGACCACTACAGAGGAAAAAAAACTCCCCAGGCAGTTAGATAGTCCTACAACCAATAAAAGCCATTTGTTTTTGTAAACAAATTAATTTCAATAGTGCTTAAAATGTGTGTATGATGTCACTCCTACTCTTCTGTCTATCATGACATGAAGCCTGCACAAAGGGTTTAATTGCTTCTCTTTTTTTTCAAGTATTGTGGTGGTGGGTTCTGAGTTCATGCATAACTGCATTAAGTCTGACCCCAGTGGTAATTATGACCAAAAATGTGTTCTGTCCTCCAAGCTGGGAAAGGAAAGTTGCATTATTGAGAATGATTACACTTCTTGTATGGACCTTTGACATTCAAAGTAATATGGGTAATGCTTTTGTAATTATTATACTTTTTTCCCCTTTCTCTTTTTTTCTTATTAGTGATGGTAGCATATTAAAGTGTTACCGACTGGTACAGTCTCTGTGGTATTTCCAGTCAAGGTCAGTTGAAAGATGGAAGTCATGTCATTTTCTATTGATCTTCAGAGGGAAACTGCCTATATTTCTTCCAACCACTCTGCATGAAGTTCAAAGGTTGCAGACATCTCCAGTAATAGAGCTGATGGAGTAGCACAAGAGAGGTGTTTGTTACTGGAGGGTACACAAGACCACCTCAGTAGGGAAGGAAAGGAAAACAGTTCCTCAGTTTTCCAGAAGGAAACCAAAACAGTGAGATCTTGGAATCTGGCTTCAGCATATTGATTGTTGTCAGCACAGCTTTAACACCACAAGTGTCTCCTTTGTTGAGTACAAAGGAATGTCTACACAATTTCTTAATTTATTTTTAATACACAGATGCTATCCAAGTCAACTTATTTTCTGTATTGCTGTTTTATTTTAGAACTAAGTTTCAATACAGATTTTCTTCTTGACTGTCAACACAGCTTTAATACCACCAGCATCTGTTCAGAAAAAAATACATCTTTTGATGACATTGGCATTTTTATTGGGCAACTTATCAGTGGTTGATCTGATTCAAGCCTGGCACGAATTGCTTGGGCGGGCTATAATAACAGTTTGACACCGGTCTATCACCAGCCAACCAGGAGACTTAATCAAACGCACGCCCCACCCACTTGTGTCCACGTCTTTGGCGCTGAATCTTCACTGAAGAGAGAGAAAAAGTTGATTGATGTAAGACTGTGATAAATTAACGAACAAATAAAGCCCCTTTCACATCAAGCAAAACGCTCAATGTGAAAGGGTGGACCCGGGTCAACGACCTGGAAATCAACCCAGGATTTTACCATCTCAATGCAGCTTAGATGTGAACAGGAATGCCATGTCAACCCGAGTTTTTCGCTCTGATGTTGATGTTTTTGTCACTCGACGGCCTGACAGACTGTATCAGCTTCAACTCAAAAACTAGTTTCGGTTTACTCACATAAAGACTGATCTCTGAAGGGCAGAGATTTTTGTTGATTAATGGAAGTGCATAGGTGAACATCATGTTTGGGAAATTGGACCGATTTAACAATCATGGCAGCACTCTGCATCCAAGGAGAAGAGGAGATTTGGCGGCATATATTGGGCTCGGTTTGACTGGTCCATTCTTCAGGTTATCAACAAACTGCACCCTTGGTGCGTTTCACATCGGCAGAAGTCCCAGGTTGGACCTCCCGCTGTGCGGGAGAGTTGCGTGCCTGTTTTTTTCTCCCTCATACGTCATCGCGTACTTTGCAGATAATGTTGCATTTTGTTGATGACCTGAAGAATGGACCTGTGCAGTTAGCACTGTTTTGTTACTGCCAGTGTTGCAGTGCTCTGCAAATTTGCTTATAATTTAATATTTCAGATCTTGTGCCCTCAAAAAATTGACAACACAAAAGGCTAAGTGGCCTTGCCCCTAAAATAACAAAATTCCAGGCCTGGCGGAAGCTGAAGTTAAGTTTTAATGTGATCACTTTAGCCCACTAGCAGTCTAGTGTTGGAATGTTGTGTTGGCTGTAATATTATCAGTGATGCTGGTAATGCCTTACTTAGGCATTACTCTAATCTGACTACTTTGTTCCAGTAATGCGTAATCTAATGCGTTACTATTTCCATACCAGTAATCAGATTAAAGTTACGTATCCAAGTTATTGTGTTACTACCCCATTGTATATTTTTTGCTTTATTCTTGCTTGGGGAGTGATGTCACATATGTGACAAGTCACGTTTTCAGCATGAGGACAACTCACGCGTAATACCACGCAGCCACACAAACGTAAACCACAATGGAGGGAGGAGATGAGCATTTTAGAGGGCAAAATACCCTTGATGGCAGTAACCATCACAAAGTGTTGACCTGGCCTCCCAAACTGATCAAGTATCTGTGGGATGACAAAGGCCCCTCCCCTCAACCTTTAGGAACCAAAGGCCCATGTCAGTTCTTTGATGAGTCACAACTGTTTTGGAACACAAGAGAGACCTAAACAATATTAGGAAGATGATCATAATGTTATGCCTGATTGGTGTACAAAATATAACCCTGTATGAAAACATTTTCCAAACATTCAGATCTCAGCAATGAAAGGTGTTGGGAGAAATGAGTGTTATCTGAATTAATGATTAACAATGATTTGCATAATTAATCATTTCACATAAAGAATAGCATTTATTAATCTGCAGTTTAAAACAAAATAACAATAGAATGCATTACTGCTACACAACTGATCGGTGTATACTTTATGTATTTAGTAGTCAATCTTATGTGTGTAAGAATTTAGTCTGAACATTTATTTGTTAATGTGTCTGTCAAGTAAATGTAACTGCTACGTACCTCAGTGTTGCATTTAAGGACAGTCTTGGAGTAAATGTAGTGTTTCACTTTTTAAGAGGTGGATTTTACGGTGTTGGTGTTCCACTGTGCTCCTATACATACATTACATCCCTCATTAATCCCACACAGATTTGTCAAGGACAATCCACAGAGGAGAAATACTACAAGCTTGATTCCTGCTCTTTCAACACACCTCTGGCATTTCCACTTCCATCGCCTCTCCAAACAACCTCACACAGCTTTGGGAATATATGCAAAAAGACATGACAAAGTTTTGGTTTTGTACAGTATGTGTGTGTGTTCCTGTTCCTAATGGCCTGTATTGTCACTCCTCAAATCAAATGTATTAAATAATCATTCAAAGATAAAGTACATGTCTTTGGCTGTAAATTTAGAATGTCACAAAAATGTGCAACACAGAAAAATAGGAGACAAAAAGAAACTGTGAGGGAGTCTTTTGCATAATAAATCTTTAATGAAACACTGAGACATGTTCCTGTAGACCGGGGTTCAATATTAGAATTTAAAGCAGCCTTCGTTACTCTCTGTGTGACTTCAGTCCCCAGGGGGAAGCTGTAGAGAAAGCTTGTTGTTTTTGAGGAAAGCTGCTGGGAAACACACACACATTTGCCGAAAAGGTTAGCTGTGACACGTTGCTTGGCATTTTCGAGGCAGTAAACTCCCATCAAGCGAACACAGTCATGTGTGACCAACATGGCTCAGCTGCTGCTGAGCACCAACAGCTGAAGGCTTCCTGAGGAGGTGTCACAGCTGAAGCTCCAGCCAGGAGAAAAAGAAAAGGAGAACAAGCCACAAGCAACCAACAGAAGAGAACACCAAGTATTTGAAGTCATCTTAAGAAAGCTGGACTTGGCGACTTAACTTGCCGGGGGCTCCAAACAAAACTGGGAGATAACTGAGCTTCAGAACGCTGATATTCTTGTTCGGTGACAACAGTGAACTGCAGTTGGCTCATGTACCAAACCAGACAGTCTGTCATCTTATGAGAAGCCAAAATTCGAAAAGGCAAAAAATTCAAAAATGCTGAATCCTCCTTCACGTCATTGGAACATTTGCCCACAACTGATTAATAACACGTTTAATCCAGACTTAAAGGAGCATTACTTCTTCTCATGCAACTCTGTTTTTGAAGTTTGGCCATCTTCATTCTCTTACCTCTGATCTCTCTGTACCCACCACAGGCAACAGACACAAGTAGATGATCAGAAGTGAACAAGCCAACAGTCTAGGGCAGTGACAAAATCTGGATATCAGCCTGTGTATCTCCTGGTTCACTAAGATTTTAAGTCACACATTTCAGAACTGATTAAAATATTGAAACCCATAGCCTACATTCAACAAGTGAGCAACAGTATTGTTTACTTGGATATACTTACTTACTTGCGTAAAACATAATTAGATTTTCTGTGTTTATTTTGTTCTGTTAGGGCAAATGTAAAAATAGTAAAATACAGCATATCTACTGGATATTTAGCACTCATCTTTCAAGAATAATCAAAGTCCTCCACCACTTATAAGGGCCTCATGGTATCAGATACAGCTACACATGCGCTGTCAGTGCCAAATCTGAGCCAGACCACATGTTAGGCAGCGTGAAAAGTGAGTCAAATGTTTTCTTAAGATCTGATTTGACAAAAATAATTGGATTTGTCTGCAGTTTGAGCAAAGTCAAAGTGTAAAGAGCTTAGTATATTAAGGATCCAACATAGACAGCCAGGCACTTCAACAATCACCAACTGTGACAACAGTCCTAAATTGTAAACTGCAGCAGGGTCACGATCCATCAAGCAAATATCAGTACAAAGCAAAAATATCAACCTGCTGCTGGCATTAGGAAAAAAAAACATCAGGAGCTCAGAGTCATGTCGGTACATGGTCTGGGAACACACAAAAGTCTAAACTGAAATTTTGGAGTAATTTGTCAAGTGAATTTTGACGAATTTTGATATACAAAAACACCGAACTGCAGGTGTTCCTGGAGGAAATGCCAGAAAAGTTAATCCATTCAGTAGCTACAGTCTCTGAGGCCACTCTTCTAGTTCTTTATTTCATCATGTAAGTAATATTTACACACTGAGCAATTGACCCATGTCTTCTGTGTAAAAAAACATTCATCTACTCTATGTTTGCGCTGATATGCATTGATTAGTTCAGATTATATCAATTGCAGTAAGAACTCAAAGGTCTTCTACCAGTATGTTTCACAGGACATCTGATTATTGAGGCCCAGGAGACACACTGTGTATCCTAGCAAGTCATCCAATAAGCTAGGTCAACATTTTACTAGTCAAAAGTTGACAATGTCCAACAACAGTCCCTGTGTGTTCTCTCACTAGCTCTCAGCCATGAGGTAACTGGATCATTGATGCCTAGTCTGTTTTCATTTAATATTACAGTTGCAAATGTTGTTGTTACATTTCTAATAATATGACTTGCCAGTAAGTCATTACTCTAAGAGAAGTAGGAGTAATGGGTTTTACACCAAATATTCACTTCTCACATATTCTTGATGAAGGACGGACTAGCCTACTGGTTAAACTGAGCTGCCATGATGCTCAAAATGTGTCTGAATTAGGGTGTTTTTTCCTTTTATGTATTTCACCTATCACATGGGCATGGACATCAAATGTCTCACTATCACCAGTTCTCCAAGATTGTAAAGATACATATCATCATAATGTATTAAGTATTTACTTAAGTTTGCATTGAAAATGTAGGTACGCACAGGTATGCGGAGGTGACTTAAAAGGGTGGTAGGAGATGTATTAACTGTTGTCTTAATAGATTATAGGATGCATACATAAAATATAATAATATTAAGTAATAGTACTGCTATTTAATATTTCTAGTCACTCATGTAAAGGACTGTTGATGTAGTAAAGGACTGTTATGACAAAAAATTTACAGTAATGTGCAAATGGAAATGTTTCTATGCATAATGTATGCATAGTGTCAATATGCAATAGGTTATAACTGTGTGTCAGTGTGCATTAAAATGACAGTAGCCTAGAGCTAGTCTCAGCTGGTGGTTAGATCAGTACTGACTGCAACATTCTATTGGTTTAAATAGTGAACACGCACAACTAGAAATCACTTAACTGTGAGACTGTTTTGAGAAAGAAGAAAGGCACAGAAAACATTTTCTATTTTCCCTGGATAAACAGGGCTCTTGGTTTTGAGGTCTCACTGACAGAGGCAGCAACAGTAATGCTTTGTAGTAAATACACAATATATGATGCAGTCATTTAATTCTTTGATTAAACAGCTGTCTGTATTAAAAAAAATAAGGTTCCACAGTTTTATTCTTCACAATATTCTGTCGAAATAAATAAAAATATGTATTTTTTATATATATGTCAATGATTGTACAAATAAATCACTAACACAGACCACAGACACAGACAGCACATACTTTAATCAAGACCAAATACAAGACAGAGAAGAAGCAGATGTTCTCAGACCAGATCATTGTTCACGGATAAACCCACATTTAGCTGCAGCCTCGAGTCCCTGCATCTCCCGCCGATGGAAGCTATTTAACCTGTAAGGCTAAAGTACTTACACACGAGGCAGATCTATTTTAAATTCCATTACTTTTCTTAAAGCAGTTAAGATTCAGCTATTCTGCTGCAGGCATCCAAGAATAGTGAGAAGTCAGTTAGCTCGATTTTTAGTTTAACTCAAAAAGCTGCTACATTCACACTTGAATGTAACCTCACTAATGCAAAACAAGTAGGCTATATCAGTGTTATGCACTTTGCAAAAATCGCTCGTAGTAGCATACTGCAAATGTCAGTGCATAATTGTACCCATCCTTTGAATAAATGGATGTGAGAAGAAAACCACTAAAACTAAAAGGTTAATGCTTTTAAGAGCATAAATATGCTGAGCAAATTTCACAAGTGTCTGCCTACAGTATCAATTGTAAGGTATCTTTTGTACAAAGGTGAAAAAAGGCACCCAGGCTAACCATCAGAAAATGGCACTTCTCCTAACCTTAAACTAAAATGTAAAACATGCATGGAACAATTTAAATCCCAAAAAACAAAACACCTGTACCTGTTGTCTCAACTAAAAGAAAAATAAATAAGTTATCTCCTCATGGTTGCATAACACAGCCAACAGCTTCTATTTCAGCCTGACTCAAAATATGTGGAGTGAATACTTTGAAGGAAACTCATGAGTTTTTGGCAGAATATCGAGATGTGAATTGTGTTGGTCTTTTGTAGGAAAAAAAACAACAGCTAATTAGAATATGATTTCTGGTTTCACACAAAAACAAGGAAAAACAAGCCAAAACATGAAAATAACAATCAGAAACTAAGGCAACTATTACAGTTTCTTGAAGACATTCCACTACCCTTCCAGATGGTTTCTTCAGTACTTACTAGTGGGAAGTAGTTTATTTAGAGCCTAGAGCCTAGCTGAAACTTACATGACTAGGGTCTGTCAGCAACCACATATTCACCTGTTTTTTTTTTGTTTTTTTTTTGTTTTTTTGTTGTTTGTTTTGTTTTTTTGAAAAATGCACCTGAAAGAGTGGCTGCATGTTGCCAGTAGCTCCGCAAAGAATAACCTTTTTAGGTTATTCTTCACGTTTTTGGTAGTTTGTTAGTTTTTCTCTTTTGTGCTGTTTTTTATTTTTTATTTCATTTTTTTCTGGACTTTTTGTTTGGCTGTGACGTTCGGCCGAGTGGCTGTTGCGTCCATTGGTATGTTCCTGCTATGGGCTGCTAGCGCTGCTAGCACTGTCCTCTGAGCTGCCCGGAGTGAGGCCTGACAGGAAACACCATTGACGGTAAACACCATGACAAGAAGATCCACACAACTGTTGTTATGCAACTGACCAAACATCCACATCACCTAGGACTCTGTTTTGCCAACTGCTTTTACATATTTCATAATGCTAATTCTGTACATTTTTTATTTATTTATTTATTTATTTGACTTTTATTTATTTTACTTTATTTTAATCTCGTTTTATTTATCTTTCTTGTGGTTTCTATGAGTGTTACTTTTATGTGCAATGAAGCTATGGTGACAAAGTAATTTCCCTCATGGATCATTAAAATTCTGTCCAAGTCTAAGTCTAAGTATTTTGAATAAACTGTTCAGATTGGGTCGTGTCCTGTTTTTGCACGAAGAGTGGTGCTGTAACAACCCATTAATGGCCAGAAACATGGTGTGGATAGGTGAAGCTAAAGATGTTAAGCATGTGTTGGAAGTGGCTGATATGTGATCGCTCAGTTGGCCTCCCTTGTTCTGAGATTACAATTTGACATAGACATCTCTCAGGCTTGAATATGTACGATGGTGCCCTCAAAGGAGTGCTCTTTGTCCTTGAGGGGTAGGCGGACAGCTGTGTCCTGACCTTAAAAGCTGGCTGCCCTGTGCTAAGCCATGTGATTTTAAAGGGGAAATCTTTTCTCTCCCCAATTTACAAGTTCGTACATCCCTCACTGCACTGAACTGCACAAACTCAACATTGCTGTGCTTTTGCCTGGGTGTTTTGCCTTTGTGGTGAAAGAGTCCACTTAGCGTAGTTGAACTTATATTTCCAGGTTGTACTTGCATTATTAGGTCATATGTACTGGAGCTATCAGATTATTAGAGACATGACTTGGAAAAAAAAAGTGATTTAGATCCCCTCATGACAACTGTGGGGGTTACAGACTTGAAGAGAGTGAATAGAGTGTTGTATAATTTGTTAGCCTGCTAGCAAGAAGACAGAGATTACCTAAATAAAAACAGAAAGCTGCACCAACACACTCAAACCTTGTGGATGACGTGATCAAATACCTGGAATTAGATGAGTATGTACTTTTCTCCCTGAAAAAAAAATTAATTAAAAATAAATAAATAAAAATAAAAACAGCCAATCGATGTGAGATATATTTACATAATTTGTGTTGCTATGTTTTCTTATATTCTAAAAACAAATTAATATGGCATAAAACAATCAAGGGGAATATTTGTGTTCAGGAGATACTGCGCTCACAAGATTGGAAGGAAGGACCATCCTATGGTTGCCTCTGCACAACAGCATAAAAAGCTACGTGGGAGCTCAGTTTGTCATTGTAGCTGCCATTACAGATCGTTGGAGGCAAGGTGAAGGGACAAAAATGGTGACCCTGGCCCCACCTGCATAGTACACCCGAAAAAGAAGCACATGAAGTGTGGTTAACTGGAGAGGTACAGCATTGCTAGCAGAATGGGGAGCACAGAAAACACCACATAACAGTAGTTGGGTCGCGGGGGTTGCTGGAGCCTATCTGCTGGAGTCTAGAAGCGGGATACACCCTGAACAGGTTGCCAGCCTATCGCTGGGCTGACACACAGTTTACATGCACGTGAAAAAAAACAAATTATTGCCTGACTATAACTGGAGAACGTGTATGCAAACACGTTACTCCGACTAAAATCGCAGTTCCCCTTATCCGGTTAAGACACCCAGATGATGAGATTGGAATTAGGTTTTCTCCAGCATGTATACCCTTAATTGGACAGCTAACAGGATAATGCATGTGCGCATGCTCCACAACCGCTGCGCTGGCGAGTGACCCCGGAAAAAAAACATCCAAGAAAGCCGGTCGCAGAAGAAGTTAA
This sequence comes from Mugil cephalus, assembly GCF_022458985.1. Taxonomy (NCBI): domain Eukaryota; kingdom Metazoa; phylum Chordata; class Actinopteri; order Mugiliformes; family Mugilidae; genus Mugil; species Mugil cephalus. The sequence continues at coordinate 1,869,327 of NC_061774.1, forward strand.
ACAGGGCCAGTAGAAGAACTGTCTGAGGGATAGCGTATATCTTGTCTGCACCAGAAGTAGCGTGCACATTACGTATGAGATTAAAAAAAAAGTACTATTGTTTGAAATGCCGGTTGAAATGCTGCATGAACCACTCTTGTTTATTATATAACATAATATAATATATATAATGACAGGAAACTGTGGGGACACGTTTATCACTGTATTTTGAGAATTACCCAGTTATTGATGTCATATGATAATCATCTTGATTGGAATGACAAAGGTGAACGTTTCAGCCATTTGTCCAATCAGATGAGCTGAATTTCTTAAGTAATCTATCCATGCACACGGAAAAATCATCATTTCAAAAAAAAAAAAATAATCATTTCTGAAATTATGGGGCCTGGCAAGTTGTGTGTTTATTGGTCTTTGAAACAAACAGGAGACCCAAGACTCTGTTCAGTTGTTTCATGTTTCACATTTCCTTCTTCTATGTATTGTACAAGTCTCAGACTACTAAGCAGCTATATTGTTGACTAGTGGTGCCAGAGGTCAGTTCATACAGAATTGCTGACTTTCAAGTTAGTACCACTGGAATGAAACCAAAATTAGTTTTGCAACAAAAGAAAAAAGTATTATTGATAATTGGTCATACCTTATGATCATGACAGTATAGAACAGATATGTATGTCAGACTAACAAGCAGTTTCATATCCATACACTATATCATGATGTCATATATTACTCGCCAAATAATGTAATCTAAAGAAAAACTGCTTAACATTTTCCCTTAGCTGCTTTTCAGTGTTTTCAGAATTGAAGGAATACATTAAGCAGCCAAGCATGAAAAACCAATTGCAATATCGACTCCTGTCAGCAATTTGTCAAATCTGTAAAATATATGGTAGCATGGAAATATCCGGAGCCCACCATTTATGGGCGCTTTCATAAAACATATTCTTTGGTAATGGTGTTCTGCAGACAGCCTTATGTATTATTGAACACTTCTCATTTTCATTCATACAACCTGTAAGCCCTTCCCACACAGAGACACACGCACACGCACACACACACACACACACACACACACATGCACGCATGTACACACACAAACATACAAAAGCCTTTTCAACATTTTGCAATGGAATTAGTCACCCTGTCCTTTACAGCCAATTTTCTGTGGCTAGTCGTAGCATTTATCAAAGTAGAGAGGTGCAGGTAAATGTGTACTTGCCAAGCAATTTTATAGAACCTTATTTAGTCTACACTCTCGCCGACCTAGCCAAATCTCCATAAACACATACTGACATGCGCACACTCACACAAAGGGTTTGAAGCTATCACGATACCCAGCCTGATGTTAGTGTTGAAGATTATATTATTACATTCATGTGGTTCAAAGATAGGCTGATCATGTTTATCTCGATTTCACAGTAATTTCCACAGTTTTCTCCCTCAGACCACTGAGAGAATCTGGGACAAGACAGTGCTGTTCACTGCAGCGTCTGTTACGGTATTCCATCTGGTGAACCCAGGTAAGCCTTCTGAAATTGAGATACAGTGACAAAAACAAGATAGTTCTAAGAGAACAGGGTACTCCAGACCATGTAAACCACTCAAGTAATTATCCTTTGAACAAGTCTTGCATGTTTATCAAAAATCTATTATATAACAACTAAACACAATTACAAATACTGAATTATTGGATGATATCTGTCCTTTGTTTTATTCTTCTAATACTCAACAAATTCCATGAAAAGATAAAGGGAAAAACATCAATGCTAACAGTGAGTTACCTATTTATGACTCTCAGCTCCAATTCCAATTATTCTTTGTAAAAACTGTTATCCATATCTTATGTCTTTAAAAATTAATCAGACATCCGCACATGCAGTGATTTTTGAGACTTTATTTTCTGAAGTATTTGGGCATTGTAGTTTTAACTTAATCTGAGAAAACTGATGGTTCTGGCTGTTAAATAATTGTGGATTCATGTAAGAAACATAATTTGTGCAGCCATGTCCTTGTTAATAATGTTATGAACCTTTAGACATGCTAAATTGTCTTCTATTATATTTTACATTCCCATCTAAAATACAAACATAGAGAATTCTACAAGGCAATTCATTGTCACAGCCACACTACCCATAAGACTGAGCAAGTCAAGATCCCGCTGCAACCAGCGTAATGTTTCAGCCCTAAACTACCATGTAGAGTGTTTACGCCAACAAATGGTGCTGCTTGCAAAGACAAGTACAAAGATTTAGTGCCTCAGTCTGTCTTTTTTTTTTAAGGCAATATCTATACAAAAGGAAATAAACAATAAAATCCCTTTGACATTGCTTGCAGCTAAGAAAATAAAAGAAAGCAGGGAGGCTTCTCCACCAGAGTAAACTCCTGCTGAGGCGAGGGCCCTCTCCACTAATCAGGGCTGCCCTCATATCATGTGAAGGCCAGTTAAGTATAATGCTCAAGGCTTTGTAGTCCAACACAATCATTCTATTTTCAACACTGAATACAAACTTAGACATTTGGATGTGCCGACATAAATATTCGATTCCATTTAATTACAGTCATCAATGCTGTTTTAGAACGCTGCTACCAATACTGCTACTCAGCTTTTCAAAATGAAATGTTGTCTTATAATTCTGTGATCTACTGTTGTACGTCCACAGTGATTCTTTATTTTAGCTGGTTGTACTGGTTGTGCCCCATTTTCAAAACAGTTTCTCAAAAGTGAGGCCAAATGCAAGTAGAGCTGCTCCTGGTATCTGGCTGCAGTAAAGATCATAACCTCCACCTCCTATAGAAACAGGATGTGACATCATGATGACTACAAGTTGCCATGTCAACTGCTCTGTGAAGTGAACCGTAAGAGTTTGAAAAAATAATAAATAAATAAGTACAGTATATAATCCAGCATTTCTTGTGGTGGTGGAGGTAAAGCAGAGTCCGGTATTAATCAAACAAAAGCATGAGGGAGTCTGGCAGAAGTGTGGGTGGGTCATTGATAAAATCGCTCCACTCTCAGACCATGAAATTCAATATGTAGTCATGAGCTCCCACCTGAGCTGCTTTGTCAACCTTCTCCAAATGTAAATTAATGTTCAAACATTTTCCTCATTAGCTCCATCCACCTCTGTGTCACATGCCAAAGTGTTCTTAATGAAATCATGCTGAAATAATGAATAGTATATTAATATTCACATCTAATTATTTGGGATGTGCTATTGACCTGGTTCGTAATTGTATTCAAAAAGCAACACGTTGTTGTGTTTATTAATTCATAAAGAACAGCCTGCTGCTAATGATTTGATGCTTTGAAAAAGAATTCCTCATTTCTCACTCTCTTTCCAGGACTCTGACAGAGACTGTTTCATGTAATACATCTTCTGTGCAGCTCAGATCAAATATCTGTGGTTTGTGAAGCACTTGACAGGAAATGAATGTTTCATCTGTTGTGTCAGCTGGAAAACATTTAAATGCTGCACTGTTGTTTTATCCTCTGTAAAAGCTCCAGGTAATTGGGCAGAAACAGTTTCCTGGCAATTTCATGGCTGCTTACCTGTAAGAGAAATGTATTTGTTGTGTATGAGTGGAAATTCAACCAGGAAAGTTCAGGGGGTCATTCAAGGACAAGCAGAGTTAGTCCACAGGCTGAATATTACACATCACATCACAAGATGTTGCATCAAAACCTCAAAAGTGAGAGGCAGAGGCTGAGAGGCAGTTTAGGTGTTGTGGCAGCCCATGGCTATTTGCATGCAATTTACTAGAATCAACTCAACTTTTCTCACAAAGTTAATGTAAAAATATTTTTTAAATAAACCAGTTTTATTTTGACATGAAAAGATTGCTGATTGTTTCCCCAACTCCTTCTACTCATTTTGTAAACGAACTAAATCGGTCTAATAGCAGACTCCCTAAAGCTAACTGACACTGACACTTATGAATAGAATGAAATATTTTAATCATACAGCTCTTCTGGACTTTTCTTCTGCATTCACTACTTTACAGATGCTCATTTCCTAATGAGCAAATAGTTTTTTGTTTTATTTCACCAGTGTGCATCATGTGATAACATGTGGTTTTGTCTGATTAGTTCATAGCTAAGCTCTTTTCCCAAGGGCTTGTCTCCACTGAGCTCAGACAAGGAGGGGAAAAAAAACTACCTCTACTGAACATGCTCTGGTAACCTGATATATAGGAACTTGGAGACTGCTGGGAAACGGCCTCTCAAAAGTTGGCAGACGATTGGATGATCGGTCTTTCATTGTCTATTATGGCCTAAATACAGCAAGCTAATGTCTGTGGATCTTAAAAAGCCACGGCACAGTCACTGTTGCAAGCTTTGCAATCAGAATATCTTTGGAAGGTTCTTTCCATTTTCTTTAGATGTGTAATTGCTCAGTTGCTGGATCACAAGTCCATAGATTGGAAATATGGATTTTTGTGAGTTGGGTCTAGGAAAAAACTGAGCTCTGCCTGAGGCAGATGGGTCCCTCCATATGAGCTGGGTTCTGCTCGAGGTTTCTTTCTGATAAAAGGGAGTTTTGCTCTGGGGGGTTCATGCTAGGTTTTATAAAGAATCTTGACAGAATTAGCCTTGTTATTGATGCCATATAAATACAATTGAATTGTACTGAATTCAATTGTCAGAGGGAAATTATCTTTGAACACAGTGTTCACTTCACAAAGCAATCCACACGCTGACATAAACAATCAAAAAATAGGAGATTCAGACCCACAGATCCGTTTAAATATTAGATGTGAGCTCTGACAATCAACCGAAGACATACTGACATTTGGGACTTACAAATTCCTGTAGCGTCACATTTCACTGTAACTGAAAATCCTCAGAAGAGCTGCAGGTGCTGCTGAACCTCCTGGGGTTAGACACAATAATGATGGGAGAGCTCAAGGTCTTAACACAGCTGTAAATACATTTTAAGATTCTATAAGCTGTGGCAGGTGCCTGGCGCTCCCCTGCTGCCGTGGAAAAACCTAACACTGTGAAGCCAATCAAACGCAGCTGAAACGTGAAAGCCTGTGAAATGTGAAGGTCTAATTTGTCCTGTTTACTGTTATGGGCCTGAGATGAAAGCAGCAAAAACACTATCACTGTAGATCAGGACTTGCAAGCGAGTGTGGGCACAAACACGGCACAGAAACACACACCATCATCAGCAGGAGAGTTAGTCAACACCATCTGTGGTGTCTCTTTATTCCTCTGTGTGATAGAGTGCTTCGCAATAGAAATCAGGTTGACTGAAATCACATTGCTCAATAAAAGCTGCACTGCACGAAAAACTATCATTCAAGTTTATGCCTGTGTCGTTCCATTTGTCTGAACATGTGAGTATGTGCACACATAATAATTACCTCCAACACTTAACTCAGGCTGTTACATATAAATCACTATGATAAAAGCTGATTGTCCTCTGCTACCAGTGATGGAGATTGGCTTATCATATCTTTAACTCGAGTAAAAGTACCAATACCACACTGTGAAGCTGTGCATTACTTTTATAGTGTGGTCATTAAATGTAGTTAAACTTAGTATTTAAGTATCATCCTACTGCACTACTTAATCACTACTATTTTCAGAAAATCATTCAGAGATATCATCATATTTATCTAGGGCCCAAGAAGAAAAGAAGTCATACTGCAGAGAGATAAACCGGTGGAAGTAATCATTAAACACCTTGTACAGGCGAGGAACTGTTTCCATTCCATTCCTTATCTAAAACACAAAACAAAAGCAACTGGACCTGTTCGACTTTTCTGGAAGACATATTACTATTCAACAAGCTTTTTCATTTCACGAGAATTTCGGTATAATGCTATACTTACACCGATCAGCCACAACATTAAAATCACTGACAGGTGAAGTAAATAACATGAACCATCTAGACATGTAGCGCCCGCCTAGACCAGACCAGACACCCCCACCCCATTGCAAGGACACTCCTTGATGTCACGAGCCATCCCCAGCAGGAGCAAGCCTGACACACACACACAATAACGCTTTAGGAACAACTCCAAATACATAAGGAATAGGACAAGGTGTTGACCTGGCTTCCAAATTCATTAGATCCCAAACTGATCAAGTATCTGTGTGATGATCCACAGAGACCCCTCCCCTCAACCCATAGGACCCAAAGACCCCCACTAACAACATTCTGTTACCAGACACCACAGGACACACTCAGAAGGCCCATGTCCATTCTCTGAGGGAGGAAGGACAAGAGAAACCACAATTAGAAAGGTGGTCATAATGTTATGCCTAATCAGTGTATATGCTAAGTATAACCCTGTGTGAAAACATTTTCCAAACATTCAGATCACAGCAATGGAAGTTTTTGGCGAGGTGAGTAAAAGTTAGTGGTATCTGTATTCATTATTAACAGTTATTTGCATAATTAATCATTTCATATAATGAATTGCATTTATTATTGATAGTCTGCAGTTTAAAACAAAATAAAAACAGAATGCATTATTTCTTGTATGCTACAAATAAACACTTTAATATAACAGCTTCTTTTTATTCCTTTTTTTTCATATGCGCCCACCTGGGGATGGAGTCACATTGCTTTTTACAGTAAATCAGCACACCTGTGCACTATTATTTAAGGATGAGTCATGCCTTCACTCGCTGAGTACTGTGATTCAGATTGTTTTCACGCCATTTAAAGTTTACGTATTTAGCTAGGGAAGACAGGAAGCAAAAAAACAAACACAAGTACCAACAGCATGGTGTTTAATGGCATGCTCAGGAAATGTGGGAGGGAAGAAGATAATGATGGGAAAGATTATCATGTGTATGCCTTCACGCATCAGACAACTCCAGATCTTCTTATTGCACGTTGCCGGAGAGCTGAGCTGTCTTTAACAATGAACACTAACTCAACAAAACACAGAGAGATAAACAGTGGGTACATTTCTTCAAAGAACGTCGTACTACCTTGTACATAAACAGTTTGCTAAAAAGAAATGTGCGTACTGCTCAGGAATGTTATTTGAACCAAGTACAGAGGGTACAGATAGCCTGTAGCCTAAATGTTTGTAGAACACCAGGTACATAAGGTTTGATCTAAAACTACCTGTGCAATTCTGCCCATAGCTGGCAAGACCTCAGCTCATACTTGCAGTGAACACTCCCTCCTGTTGCTGTCACCTCCCTTGAGTACCTCATGTGTGTAGTCTCTGTGCTTCCACTTTGTCAGTTGTCAGTGAATTCTGCCACGTTCCCAGACTGAGTTCTTTGCTTGTCTTCTTCACATCATTGTGAGTTTATATGTCAAACTTTTTACACCTTTCTGTTGTACTTTGTGCTCAGCTGTGTGCCCAGTTTTCTCTTTGTGGTTTTGCCATCCAGGATTTTTGTCAGTCTTCACGCATTCTCCATGCTTTTTTGATTTTTTTTTAATCAGTATTTTTTTTACTTTCTTTCCTCAAACCAAGTGCTTGATGCTATGATGTGATCACTTAAGGCAAAAACACTGCCACTTGTGTAGAAAAGAACAAAGTGGCAATACGTGACTGAAATAGGGAGAGATACAGTTGGTTCATTAGGTGCATGACTGATAATGAATGCATTCTAATATAACAGTCCTGCACTGAATCTTAAGCTTCACAGAGGTTGTGACAAACAGCAATAAAATGAAAGAGTTTGCTGTTGAAAAAAATGTTTTCATTTTGGAGTCTGTGTTTGTAGTATAATTGAACTGTATTGTATTATTTATTTGGACAACTCCATTGCAAGGCTAAATAACAGAAACACTTCATTGTTATATGCTACAGACTACATCCTCCACATTGACCGGGCAGAATGCTTACCTTTCTGATGCTGCTTGGCCATAAACTTAACACTGGACAGTCATGAAGGGGTATTTAGTGCAGGGCCATTTTACTACTGTACCTAATGAACAGGTAAGTGAGTGCATGTCACAAAATAATATAAGTAGGATGAACATGTCGCTGACTGCTGATTGGCTAATCGCTAGACAGCATAAATGTCCGACTGGATGAGACCCACACTTCAGATTCCATTGTTTTCACAGTTTTGCAACAGTAAGATCAAACTCAACAATCTGAAAATCTTATCCTTAAATATAACACAAATAATAAGTTTACTTATTATCATCAGGAGATCAGAATTAGTTTTAGTAGTTTATAAGGCATTCAATCACTTCTACCTAATCACAACTCTAGATTGGAGGGTATATACGTAAAAAGAATGAGTAACTAAACATTGGTGTTTCTGTTTAAAAGATTCTCAGCTGTAGTGTTGGAAAATGTCATTAAAGAGAAATGAAGCACAACAAATGCTTTAACCAAGCACAACACATCTTTTCAGTATAGTCAGTGAGTGAGCCAAGTGTGCCTCACAGATGCGATTTATGGCTCTTTGATGGGAGCCGGATCTTGTGGACCTGTTTGTTTCAAAGAGCTGTTTAAAAGATTTGCTTGTTTTTTATTTATTTATTTTTAACATGCCAGCCTGGGGTTAACTTATTTTATCCTTGAAATAAGCACCACGACAGGATCAGAACTGGATCAAAATCTTTCAAACTTAGACGTCCCAATAGAGTGTATGCATTGACATCACTGCTGTCTGGGGCCACACCCCCCTGAGTGGCAAAAACATGGTGAAATGTAGCAGTAAATACGTATCGATAAGACTCAACAATGATCCATACGAACTACCAAATAAAATCAGTTATCCTGATATTTATATGGACCTGATTTCAATGGTAGGAAAAGTATAGCCTGAAAGTATACAAGTATAAATGCTCCAGTGGCTTTGTACTAGAGTACCCCTTTATTCATAAAAGTGGATTAACTCAGTTTCAGTTAGTTTTAGTCCATTTCAGTTATGATAAAAGATAAATGGAGCTAAATAACGTTTACTGAGTAGTAACGTTAGCCATGTGACTTAATCACAAAATACAGCATAAATTAATGTTACCTGACACAAAATGTGAACCACAACACCAGGTTTCTGTGCCTGGATTCCAGTTGTTCCTTCCTAGTGCAGCGATTAATGGACTTGTCTTTTCTTTGATTTTCAGGAGCCTGTAAAAATATATCTCTGACTGCTTTTCAAATCTGTTGGTTCAGTTAATTGCGCAACAGCTCTTCCTTTTAGTTTTACAGTTTAGACGCTATTAGAGTCTATGATTCAAACTAATGCTGCTAATCTCCATGTTCAACTGTCATTTTCTGCCACTCAGTGGCTGTAACCATGGAGACTTCGGTTTGCTGTGTATACCCTCATACATAGTCTATTGGTGCAATACCTGAGTCTATCTATTTTGTAAAACATTGATTCTAGATTGACAGATGCTTTATTTGTTGCATGACACTTGGTGGTGAACACCATTGCGCTGATCAGGAATTTAACGTGGGTCATGCTCACTGCTATACCATCTCAGCCACCAACACTGTCTCATTTAAAGCATGGGCCTCAGTGTGCATCTGTTTGAAAAGCAGCAAAAAAAATTAGAAGAAAAGAAAAAGAAAGAACAGCTCACAACTACGACCCAGTTCCTATTGCTCACTTAAAGAGACTGTCAATAGATTTGAACCATGAACGTCACATGTCTAGTGTGCCTCACTTTGTCCACCTCACAATGTCTGTGGCAGGTGCTTTTAGATAACAGACAAGCACAAGGTTAACAATAACAGCGCACTGTACTCTAGTCATGTGTGACTTCTTCCCCAAATGACCATCTGTCGTTAAACTGGATCTGCAACGTGATCACCTTTGTCGGAAGCTGAATCACATCACCCTGACCATCACTGTGTTCATTCGCTCTCGGCTCTTGCCTTAGAGCCTGATTGTGTGGGCGCACTTGTCTATTTTCATGCCTTTCATGTTGTGCGCTGCAGCAAGCAATGTTTTTGTGCTTTTAACATTTGGATAGCCTACGTTTAAAGTGCTGTTTAACCTTTCAAACACTGCAGAGGCTTTGGGCATCATTTAAATAATACTGTCTCAGCCAACATTTTGTATTCTTCTGTACAGTGGAAGGCTCGCAGGCAGCTGACGATATATGGCTTGCTAGATCAAAAAAATAAAAGCTCAGTCTATTTTTAGGGTTCAAGAAAAAACAAGCGTATATTTATTTTTAAGACAAATGTTTATTATTCCTTTTTATCCTCTGGGCTCTTGAAAAACATGTCAGTTACAATCCTTTACACACTACCCTCTGTTTCCCTCCTTATTAAAATCTCATAAGAGATATTTAAACAGTAAAAGGGGTGTTTAAGGAGGCGGATGAAGATAAACTTTAGGCCCTGTGTATTTTCAATCTCAGCCATTCCCTTGGGCCCTTCCGTTACGGCCTTTAAGAGAATACAAATCACTTAAATTATTCAAATCTCTAGAGAACTCAGGGGGAATAAAAGTAATATACAACCCAGAAAAACACAAACGGATCTATGCATAAACAAACTCTGAACATATTAATTACACATTTCAAAAGATGAGGAGGAGGAGGTTTCTGCTTGCTGAGAATAAAGCGTAACGCTGCAGCGTGCTTTGTTGGGCCTGGTGTTGTTTCTGTGCCTTACCTACCATGGAGGAATAAGCCCACACAGGTAAACAAAGCTTCTCCCTTGATATGTCGGAGTGAAACATCCTTCTTTTTTCTCTGCCTTTTGTCATCCTTCACTTGATCTGAGATGCTTTAGTCATATTGTACACAGGGACGGCAGCAGCTTTCGTGGGAGGATGATGTTTACGAGCTGGAGCGCGTGTGGAATCAAGCATCGAGGAAATAGTGACCTACTTTTTGGATCTGTGCTCCTTGTGCGTGAAGATGAAGCCGTGTCAGAAAAGCCATTGAGCGTCTGGTCAGCAGGAGAAAGAGTGGCATTTGAAAAGGAAAGTGACCACTGCTGCTGAGGTTTTCAGGCTTCACAGAGGAACAAGTAGTCCCTGCTCAGAGATGTACAGAGACAGAGTAAAAAGGCTGGTTGTTGCTCACATTCGTCAGTGATCTATGGAATACTGCAGCTTTAGAAACTTAACCCAAGATCCTATGTTAATGCTAACGTATATGCTGTACTACTCACAGCACTGAAAGCTGTAATTATTATTTTCTATTGTCCTTATTGATCTGCACAGAATTATAATTATTTATCATTATTTATCATTTTGTTTTTTGTAAAGGGTTAGCAAAAGGGCCTTGACAGAGATAAAAACACCAAAAATGTTCATGTTAATATCCAAGAAAACAACAAATATGTGTAACAGCATAGGCAGAAAATGACTAGATTCCTTATCGTAGTTTGAATTAAATAGTGGAGTTCAAATTAAAATATCGAATTCTGAAGATAGAATTGCTTTTGTTTCCATTTGACCAGTAGTGCTGATAGTACAAATTGATTAAGCGGTATGGAAGATGAGATGATGAGATATGTATATACTGAAGAATATTGTAAGAATATTGTAGAGTGAAATGGCTAATTGTATATTTTGTTTTTCTATCTCTTATCTTGCACACTGCCTGGTGTAGCCTGTCATAGAGTGACACCTGCCAAATAAAAATCAGCCAGCGCGGTAATCAGTAATCACATGCTCATAGTTGTTGCAGCTTGGTTACTGCACATGACAGATGATGGATGACAGATGATGTGTCTTTTGTAGGAGTTCTTTTTAGCTGAAGCTGTTCTGATTCTGGACAAACAAATAGCTGACTAGTGCCAACTCTTTGCTTCTCTGCAGCTGTGACCACAGCTGTTGAAGGCAGTTTTCCAGGAGAGACAAATGTGAGGAAACCTGGGTCTGAAAGAAATTTTACCTCAAAAACGACTTATGTTAACATGGTGTTAGGGATTAATGAACGTTTCTCCAAGTCTCCCGTGTAGCAAACCATCCAATCATATCAAGGTGCATGGTCATGGAATTGAACATTCAGAGCAGGAAAATAAATAATACTTTTCTTTTGAAATCAGAAAATGGCCTTAACATTACTGTACGGCATGAAGCTTGTTTACCAGTGGGGAAATACAAAAAAGGCACACTTTATAATAACCACATACTATGGACACATAGTGAAATATTACTAAATACTGAATTCATTGTTCATACTGTATAGTTATTAAATAACCCTAACCCCTATGTTTAACATTAGCGTTCTAATGTTTGCACAATTATTTAAAAAGGGGAAGTAAAAGAACTGAATCTAAATGTATGTTTATATATATTGTTTACATATAAAAAGTGTGTTAATGAATAGAACTCCTGTGATGCTGTGTTGATGCTGACAAGTTTTAATTCAGCAATTTTCACACTTTACAGAAATAAATAACTCACACTGTGGACAATTAGTGTAAGTTTAGTTCTCTAGGAGTCAACAGAAAATGATATTTGATAAGAGATGTGCAGATGTTTCTTTCTTCATTTTATATCAAGTGAAATCAATATTTCTGTTTTGCATCAATCTGGGTTGTTTGCCTTATTTTACAGAACAGAAGACAACCGAGCTTTTAAATTACCTTTATAAATGCTTTATAAGCAGAGTCAGCGACAGTGGGTCTTTGGTGAGGGGAATATATGGTAGAATGCCCCATGCCCCACCATAGCACCAACACTGTTTCCAAGACATAGATGGTCTTCATATTAGGTTAGCTCACATAAATAGTTTACTAACAATTAAGTGATATGTTATTTATTAACCATCAATTACAGCAAGAACTATTACAAATATAATTGTTAACACACTTGGTGACTATTATTATAATTGGTAAACTGTATAAATGTACATTTAAATAGTAATAATAATACATTTATTTACACTCTCTGAGGAATTAAGAATAATGCATTTATAATTACATGTATAAACTGCCTACTAATGTTTTTAAATATTGGTGTAATGCTTTTCTAAATGATGAATGTAGGATTTGCTAATGCTTCATAGTGTACAGTTATTAGTGTTTCTAAAAACAGCTATAGCTAATGTAATATCAATAATAACATTGAAGGCTGCGGGTGTTTGGATGTTGTTTGGGACTTGATTGCTCCGGTAGTGGCTCAGCTCAAGCCGACAGTCAGTACGTTTACATGCACGTGCAAAAAATGAATTTTTGAGGGATCTGAGGGATATCACACATCTTATTTGCACCAGAAGTAGCGCACACATTACGTAGGTGATTAAAAAAAAATGTACTATTGTTTGAAATGGTCTGGTGCATGAACGACTTGTTTATTATATGACTATATGTAATAGGTCAACCGGAAAGTGAGCCGTATTAACCTGGTATTAACCCGCTGAAGAGATACATATCGCCCTCTTATTCAATTTACTTGGCTGCATGTAAACTGGGACAAGGACAATAATCAGAAAGTCGAATTTCGAGCACTGTAAACGCACTGAGTAAGTGCTGGTGGCTTTGATCTTGACAGGAGAGCCCTCTGATAGGGCTCTGGGCTGAACTTGCCATTCCGAGGACATTTTATTTGTCCATTTGTGCCCTGGGATGTTTGTTTCTACTCAAACGATGAGTAGGGTCAAGGGTTTGCCAATCTTGCATAACATTATGACCTGTCATTCCTAATATTGTGTAGGTCTCCCTTGTGCCTCCAAAACAGTTGTAACTCATCAGAGAATGGACTTGGGCCTTCTGAGGGTGTCCTGTAATGGGTGTCCACAATATTGTTAGTGGGGGTCTTTGGGTCCTATGGGTTGAGGATCATCCCACAGATACTTGATCAGTTCTAGTGAATTTGGAGGCTGGGCCTCACGTGCAAAGACTTGCGTGGATTTCCTACTAAAAATGGCCATACGCTCAAAACCAGAAAACACTGCTCAACCGAAAATCCTCATGCAGAAAGAATCTGGGCTGCTTTGCAAAAACCTGAAAGTTGCTGCACAAACCCCCACCCCATTTAAATATGCAAGTCATTTTAAATGAGTCCTGTACCTGTCTACGCAATCAGAAAATTAAAACTTCACAGAACCAAAGAACATCACAGAAAGCAAATTGGAGAGGCTATTTATTGAAGTGGAGGTTGTCAATATTTAAATCAGCCTCATAATTCTTAAGTGACAACAAATCGCAGAGATGCTGATTTAGTTTTATCTCAGGACCTCTGTGTTATGAGAATTATTTACAGTGCAATTATGACTTTACAAATTACGGGCACAGTCGATTCTCACTGGATTAAGATCACAGACGTCCTCTGACATTGTTACAAATTACCGGAGATCCCAGATGTGTGTGGGGCTGTCAGTGATGTGGGGTCAGAAAAGTGCACACACACTAAATTGAAAAAGAAGTGGTCCGATATCAAGGTGGATATGAAGTGTTGCCAATACAATATTATGAAATATTATGTTTCCAAGCATCACCTCTAGGTGTCTCCAAAGGATCAACCCACATTTCCACGGTCATTTCACTGTTGATGCATCTGAACTCTGCGTTGAGGAAGAACGTATGCTACATGTTTTGGCGTAAACACCCTTTAAACGGAAGGCACTGTGCATTTCCACGGTCATTTCACTCTTGATGCATCTGAATTTTGCTGTGAAAAAGAACGCATGCAACATTTTTGAGTGCATGCACCCTTTGTACACGAGGCCCCAGATCAACACCTTGTTCTGTTCTTCATGTTTTTTTGAGTTGTTCCCAAAGTATTTGTGTGTCATTGCTATGGGGTGGGGGTGACTGGTCTGGTCTCGGTGGGTGCTACATGTCTAAGTAACATCCACATGAATGGCAGCTCTAGATCTTACCCAGCAGAATACTAGATCGTCTATACATACACAGAAATATAAATACATGTATATTTACACAGTATGTATATATATTGCACTGAAAAGGAGAAGCTCTCCAATTATTTATCATTACTAAACAAAACATTCTTTACTGTACCCATCTGGGCCTGTTCTGTTTTTCTGCTCATGGATTCACTCATTAAACTCTAAGTAAATGAAGTCCTAACAAGAGGAAGCCAGTTCATCAGTATCACAGTGAGAAAGACAACACAGCCATCGAGGTCTGACAAAGGCGAAGACTCACAGACAGCAAGAAAGAGGATGGCTGACATTTGAGTCTGACTGGGGATGGAAGCGTGACCTGGAGGTGGTGTCGTTGCTCTGTAAGGGTGACAGGGGTATTGTCTCTTTTGTTTTTTTCTGTGTTGGATAAATGTCAGAATAGTGAGAGTACAAGGGGAAAGCAACAGGAACAAAAGCCCACTGGCATCCTTGGTTGGTCATAAACATGCTGTGATACAACCCCTGTATAGAAGCCTATTTATAACCACATTCTGCCAACAAGCCTTTAAGAGTGGAGAGAGTAGCCATCCTATATTCCATCCACTCACTCATGTCTAGTTGTATGAGTGCATATTTTGCTTGACTTTGCTTGTGATTTTTAGTGTTTTGTTTTATTTTTTATTTTTTCCCCTGAGCAAATGATGCCTGTGGATGTCAGTAGATATCAAGGAATTGCAGTATAACCCAACCTATGGGTCCACCAGACGTCCTGCTCTGTCAGTAATTTGCAGCATTTTAAATGGAAGTGTGGGACTTGATTTACGTTGTTACAATACAGGGCTCTGTGTACCTGCTGCTTAATCCCATCCACATTGAATGAGAGGCTGATTAACAATGCATGGGACCAACTGCAGAATGGCCCGGCCATTGTTGATTCTGCTGACGAGGCAGGCTCACTGGTTGGCTGGATGGCTGCAGAGATGGAAGGAGGAAGGAGCGAGCGGGGATGACAAGACTAAAGCAAAGGAGGAGGGATGATGGGTCGTAAATGAAAAGTGAAAAGTGAAAAATGTGCAGCTATAATAAAATGAAAGCTGACTGACGAGACGAGGGAAGGGGGATGCAAATAAATAAGAGTAAGTGAGGGAGAGAGGACACAATATGAATTTTCAACTCTTGGCCAAAAGTATATGTATACAACTGACCATATTGTCCAGGGGGTTCAGTGTTTGAGGCTAAACCTTGAATTACAAAGTCATACATCAACATTGTATGCTTACACGTGTTTGATTTACCATCACAGTGTGCCACTAAACATTAATATGATCCTGATGTATATGTGAAAAAATACTGCAAAACCTTTCTTGTCTTCTGCTGAATTGGTGTCAGTTGTGCCTAAAACAGATGGCTTAAAATTAGAACAAATTTAGTCCAGAAGACCTGCATCTCTGCTGCAAACCACTTGCTACTAACCATCTACAACATATAGCCGGCCAAACTGGCAGCGGTTCAGTTGCAGAGTCGCTAATCCCAGGTATTAAAAAACAAACCAAAAATGGCATCGTTTCTTAGTGGGAACAAATCTCTGCAGCCAGGTTTCAACTTGTGGAGCAGGCAGACATTGGCATGGGCAACCGTTACGTATCCTGATGTGACAAACAAAGGTCCACATAGATCTGGTCACATCATGTGGGTTTGCTATAATCCATCACATGCTTGTATCGCCAAGGGAGAGAGTAATCTTTGCATTCTCTGTGTTTAACTAATAATGAGTTCATTGCACCATCAGATTTCTGTACTTGGCAGTCTCCTGTAGTGACATTGCATCACGGTTGGACAAGAGTGATGATCTGAGTTGCTGCTGTCTTTCTGTCTGCTCCCACCAGTGGTCCTGTACATTGCAAGGTTGCCACATGATTGGCTGATAACTTAAAGGCATAAGGAGGTAGGAATTCCTCAGCTGCTCGGATGATATCCCAGTATTTCCACATATGGAGTGTACACATAAGTTTACAAATGCAATCAAAGCTTTCTTTTGGAAAAGAAATAGCATCTGGGTTTAGATGCACAATAATATATGCAGCTGCATGACCAGGGTGTTAATATTTTCTTCTTCTCTGTTCATATAAAAAAATGTTCTACTGGCCATATGACAAGCCTGTGTTGTTGCAAAGCCCCTCTCCTGTGGTGTAGTCAGACTTAAAGCCAAAGCTTTACCACCATGTTCAGACACATTACACAGTAAAACTGGATTTGCAGTGTCTATGACAAATCAGGGTCTATGTGACAAACTTTTTAAGGAAAGAGGGGGAAGAGAAATCTGATTCTCTCTTCAAGAAAGGCTGAAAATATAAGGCTATTAGCCAGCACATATTTCTCCGTAAGCCTCTTAGGGTGCGGAAAGACACACCTAGGATGCCAGGCCGCTCCCTTGGAAGCTAATCCCAAGTCATAACGTAATCGTATGTTAGGTGATCAAACGGACGAGAAGAAAACCTGTGAGGAAGACTTGTAAGAGCCACAAATCCGCAGAAACAAATCTTATTATGGTGAGAAACCTCTGACTTCACCCTAGCATCAACCATATTTACTGCTGAGGCTTCCTGTTAAAGGAACTCTTTAAATTGTCACAGTTTCAGATGAACAGGAAGAAATAGCAGCTCATAAACAGGAACTGTTATATGGGTTCACTGCTACCACGTCTCCTGCTGTCACCAACAGAAATCTGTGCATTAGCTCAGTTTTTAGTGGCAAAACACATCCAACTGGTGCTGAAGTCAAACAGCAAATTAGTATTTGATTTGCACCCCATGAATAAGCCACCCTGCTGTACTTTTCTCATGCAGTTATGAACTTCCAAAAGGAAACAAATTGTTATACAACAAAACAAGGATCAGCTGGGAGGAAACAAATGTGTGTGTCGACACAGCAAGAGAATATAATATTGCCTGTTATAATGAAGAGAAGACAAGAATAGCTTAAAACCACTATGTAATATGCCCTGGCTGAGTTCCCACCAAGATTAATGAGTCATCTATACAAGCATGCAAGGGTCGGCTATCATTTCCAGGTCTTCCTGTGGAGTGTTTGTGCCTCTGACATCACATCCTGTGAGTGTGTTTAAACAGAGGAGCCTGCAGTGACAGCTAGCATGCATAGCCTTCTGGGAGGACAGCAGCTCATTAACATGATGGAGGAAGCACCAAGCTGCATCGCAAATATCAGGTGTCATCTCCAGTAGATCAAGTCCGAGTTCGGGGGTGCCCGCTGGCCATAACAGAGTCATACTTGCTGTGATATGTGGCTCTGCTTGTCTTAACTCATTTTTGTGATGTGCAAGCCACCCCGCCCACTCACGTAATTCATTTTCCTTTATCCTACATAAATTTGCTCTAACACCAATCATGTCAGCGTTGCTTGAGGAAACCAAAAGATCAAGTGATGCGAATCACTAAATTCCACAGTGATATGCAGTCAGAAGGTCATGAATATGCTCTTTTGAACACAACACCCACGTTTCATGCTCTTCTGGTTTCAAGCTTGATATTTCAGCCTTGGTTACACAGTGCATTACTTAACTGCTTTGGTTTTCGTTATCTTAATTTACAGGCTTATGGCAAAGTCACTGGATGCCATTTAATGTTATCAAAATAACTGTGGCTGCTCAGAAACACTGTGATTTGGTCAGTGCCCAAATCATAATTGTAAATGAGAAATTGTTCTCAATTCACTCACCTGTTTAAATAAAGGTACAAAAAGTGAGTGGTTACACAGGTTTAAAGTCACGTAAATGAAAAAAAAAATAGTTTTGAATGTCAGTGATCAAGTAATATAAAGAGCAGGGAAGTGGAAATTTTCATGGTTTTCATGATTTTGTTACTCATCACCCATCTAGTTTCATATCTTCTTGGTGCCTAAGACTGTCTAGGATATGCAGGTATTTAGCATCTATAGACCCTTTGATATTGCATTTAGGTATTAACCTGTAAATCAAACTGATGTTTCAGAAATTAGTTTTCCCACTGGTACATGAAGCAACACGTTACTTCCAGTGCAGGCTGCAGTGTTGTTTCACCACACAAGCCCAGAGTGGGCTAACATTTGCTCTGTTGAGGATGAGACATTGGTTGTAGTCATATTGTATTATTGCTCATTGCATTAGTAAGATGGAAAGAAAGTCACTGTTGTATGTATGTACTGTATGTGTGTATCCATACATACACTGTCATCAGCATGTGGGCTGGAGGATCCATACATGGGGAAAAACAGGATAGATTGTTAATTTACAGACTGAACAAAAGTGATTCATAGATCCCTCCAGAACACCAGTACAGCTTAATTACGATCACAGACATTTACATGTCTTCTATTATGGGATGCTGTTCATTTGAAGAAATGTTCAAAATTCCTCAGCCAAATGCATGAAAAGGGTGAGATGGCAGGATATCAGTTGGGCAGGTTGTTAAAATAACCAGTGCTGTGTGTTTCCTGTGAGAATGTCATGCAGTACATATAAAAAATGATAAGGACTCCATTCTTTCTCCTCTATTAGTCAGACCTTTTATATTTGAAATGAGATGACTCCGAGATGCTCTGAAAGCATCATTATTCCCATGTTCAGTGATGTCACAATATGACAGACATTTTAGTTCTGCAGTAGCAATCATTAGCTTAGTCTGGTACACTGAAAACCCCAGTCTGAGAAAAGGTGGGTCATTTACCACTTCCATTCCAGCTGTGAAACAATGTCATCCATGAGTTTTAAAAGATAAAAAAAAGGTTAGCTTTCAAATGCATTACGTACCACTGGTCTCCAACTTCTATTATGTGAGGGAGGTGTGTTATCAGGGGTTTCCATTCTCAGAAATACGATAAAACATTCACAAATGAAGTCATTATAACTTAAGTTCAGACACAAGACCATGCCCCATGTCACTCTGTTTCCAGCACTTACCTATAAAGGTCAGCTCTAAGCCTTTCTGTTCATCTCAGCTTCAGACCCCAACCGTCCCCATCTGACTCTTTTCTTTTCTTCCTCCTTCGTCTTTCATTACAGGAACCATGTGACATGACCTGGCTCAAAGGTAATGACAAATACGGAGAGATGCAGTGCCAATCCAAGTGCACAAATATGTTTATTTAAATAAAGAAACACAGAAGAACAAATATAAGAGTACGAGATGTGTTAGTCTGTATAATCAGTAATGTACATGTGAGTGTGTGATGTTATGGGGACAAACTAAACAAAAATACAAACAACAGATATGGGTGGCACATCAATATACAACACTGGTGAGAGAGCCACCGAACCGAACAGCAACAAGTTGAGAAAAGGCAGAGTCAAGGCCTCAGTCAGCAGTGGCATTTATATCTATCCATGCACTGGGCCCAGATGCTCGTGATCAGTAATTGTCAGGGTGGATCAGCTGATTAGCTGATCACCTACGAAGAAAACAACACTGTTTACATGTAACACCATTGGTTTATTAGCCCAAGCAGTCAGCAGGGGACAAAGATCTGAAGCTTCCCGAGATGTGCCCCCACCCCGAGTCTTACTCCCTGGGTTCCTTTGCCATTATCCATCTACACATTCCCTCCCTTCCTCCCTTCCCTTCAGCCTCTCTTATCCCTTCCTTCCACCCCTTTCATCCACCCCCTTCGCCTCTTCTCATTTATCCCCTCAACCTCTTTCATCCCAATATCCATTTCCCTCAGGACTTGTCCACCATTAAAGTTCTTTACATGGTGTGGTCTTTGTTAGTGAAGTAGTCCCAAAAAAATGTGGCATTACTAGGCTCATACCTTTTAGCCACATGGCCATGTAAGTCATATATATATATATATATATATACATAAAGTTATTATAGTTATTATAATGCCTAGAAGCCATATTTGTACCACACTCTTTCCTTCTCTGTTTATTTCAGGGGATAAAATGAAAGGAAGGATGCAAAGCACTAACCTACAATAGCTTCAACTGTTTTTTTTTCTCCCTTGCATCAAAGGTCATTGAAGTCAAATTGCCGTGCTATTGGTCAACCCTGCAATTGTATGCTTTGTAAGCTTTCATAAGAGTTCTATGCCACAGTTTCTATGTGCTATTGCCAAGTGCAGCAATATGAAATGAGAATGAGAATCTTAACCTCTCTCAAGGTCTCTTTATTCATTCATAATGTAAATACTTCCATGGGACAGCCTTGACAGCCTTAAAGACTGTGATATTTCAGCCTTATTTACAGAATGCATTTCTAATGACTTAGGTTTTCATTAACCTAGTTTACTAGCTTTCCTTTACAGCATGCCATTTGACTCTTTTGAAGTTAGCAATGTTCAAATGTTAGCCAGAGAAGACAAGTGCTTTGAAGGAGGAGTAAAGGAAGCCATCTATGTCAGACTGGAAAAAACATCTCTTAACAGAGATGGACTAAGACTTAATCTGCCATCTATTTACAATACAGTTTAGATCACTGGTTAATGGGAGTGGCTCATGGCAAATCTGTACTACTTAGTTTACTTGGTAGTAGAAGACGATTAATTCTCCCTCACATTCTCACCATTTTATCCATGGTGACATCAGATGGGGATACAAACAATGTTTCAGACTATTGTAATTTAATTTTTCAGACATAACTACCGGCTTTTATATGTGTTGCTGTTAATGTGTTGAAGTACACACATACAAAGGTAGCCTCTACATCACTCGCCTGCTAATTTGATTGAAGGTTTTTCACATGTCTCCAAAAACAGAACAAAGTGTTCTCATTAAAATCTCTCAGCCTTTGTCTTTGAAATTCAGGTCACACCCAATAGAATTTAGATCATTGTGACCCTCATGAATAGTTTAAATTAAATTTAATTGTGTCTGCTTGCTGGGTTGTAACAAAAAGGCTTTATACGCTGGCTGTTTATGTGAAGTACAATGAAAGGCTACAAAAACACGAGTATTTTATTTTCTCCTCCATTTGATACTATATATTCTGTCTTGCTTTTTATTAGCAAGCATTATTATTTTGTAAATTGTTCCCCTAAATTAGTTGTAATGGGACGTCCAAGGATGATAAAATTTGCAGGAACAAATTCAAACCACCCAACATGTAATACGTTAAAAAGGAAGATCCCATAATGCAGGTTTAAAACAAGTGTAGGGGAATCAAATCTTCACATTGCTTGTTCTTTGTTTTCCTTTTTAGACACAATAATCATTATTACTTCATTTTGTACTGAGCAAAGTGAATATCTGGCGATTTCTAGATATTGGACTCTGAATACCATGAGATGTGACTGACAGATCCACTCTACACCTCTAAGGAAACCCTAGCTTTTTACAGAACTCTGAGCTATGACAATGATGTGACACGGAGCAGAAAAACCAGTGACAGTGGATGAGACTATAATATGTGTGAGCTTCTGTAGAAATGAAAATTGGCGAGAAAAAAGTGAGACTCCAAAGAGTGAGGTCTACTTCGCTGTTTGAAATAGTAACTATTTACGAATCCTAATCAGGTCAGCTATGGAAAAGAGTGGTTTGGATGATCAGGAGAAAATGTTGTTATGTAACATTAACTTGTCTAATAGTGTACTGGATAAAATTGGAATTTCAATTTAAAAGTGATGAAAATCAGGACAGAAGTTTAAAAAGCAACCTTCGTTTGATCATTTATTGGACAGAAGATGGTGTCACAACTGCACCCTATCCCCTAACCCAGGCGTTCTCAAACTTTTTGGAGCCAGGGACCCCTTAAACGGGAGAAAGCGTTCGAGGACCACCTCATACTAAGCACGCCAATTGCCATAGGAATTATTTGTTTTAAACTTTTCAGACTAAATACTAACCCAAAAGACCTGTTTCACAGTAATTAACATCATTTCAATTTACACACAGTAATTTTATTCAAATGACATTTTGTCTCGTCTTTGACTATTTTAAAGCATATAAGTGCTCCAGCTTAAACATAATTTGTTTCCCCTTATTGAGATTATTGGCAGAAAAATTAACAAGAACATTCCGCACCCTTTCGTGAGGAATAAAAATCTTTAGTTTTGTTTTTATACTCTGGGTTCTTTGTACTGAGATGTCGTTTTAGCATGGCTTAGCTTCCCTGGCTGTTCTCAATAAATCTAAGCTTGTCAGATTTTCTCAGTTTAGCTGGTTTGGGGCTTAGGAGCACTTGAAATGAACGTACTGAAATATTTGACCATTGTTGCAACCATGAAATGCTGAGCAGCACAGGAGCTGTGCAGCACGTGCCTCATGAGTAAAGCAACAGATAAAGGAGAGAGACGCATGACAGCATTATGTGGTGTCACAATGATATCAGACTTTTCATTGACCCAAAGTTAATGTAGGAGGGAGTAATTGGTTTAATGTTAGTTTTACTGGTGCAGCGGCCCCCACATAATTGTGCACATTTTTAATGATATGTCATATTGTCATGCCTATTTTAAATAAATAGAAAAATATCAAATAATAAAAATAAATAAAAATTAAAAAAAATAAAAAGTTTTGACATTTGGCTAAGGATCATCCTTTATCTGAGTCAGCAGTCAGTAATCAGTAATTGCAATCATTTTAGATAAATTATTTTAGATGATTTTGCAATCAGTGTATAGTTTAGTTCCCCATACATCCCATATAAATATAAAAGAGTAACATGATGTTCTGTTATTAAATAAGGATGGTTCAAAGCAAGTAAACCATCAGCTTCTTTTTAAAGCTGAAATCATACAGTCCTCTACAAGATAGAAAGCTCATAATGAAATGATATTATACAACACAAGAACAAATACACATTCACAAATGTCTGTCTATAATACACCCTGCATGTCTGCACACTGAAATAAATGCAGGGCAAATCCATACTTAATAAATGAACAGACAAATGGCAGGCCTTATACACAGAGTATTCAGAACAATAGGCCAAATTAGTATAAAATAACAGAAATTTCTCTGCCATTGCAGATCCAATTTAAGTTAAATTTAAAGCATGGCTGAGCCATTCCACTTTGCTACAACATTGCTGATCCGGTAGTCAGATGTCACATGTACACCTGAACATTAATGCTGTGAAAGGATTTCCTATTCACAAAATCTCCCTCATGGGCACCTGAGGAGGATATTATTTAGATGTGGGGGCAGTCAAGCACACCAGTGATGTGAAATCTGTAACACAGTGCAATGAGTATCCTACT
The DNA here is from genome assembly GCF_022458985.1 of Mugil cephalus. Taxonomy (NCBI): domain Eukaryota; kingdom Metazoa; phylum Chordata; class Actinopteri; order Mugiliformes; family Mugilidae; genus Mugil; species Mugil cephalus. Next base: position 1,893,227 of record NC_061774.1, read on the forward strand.
ATGACTGTTAACACTTGTCCTTTTACTGTTATAAGTAGAGGCAATGTAGCAGATACCTTCTGGATCAATATATGCTTGAGCATAGTATTTGTCAGGCACTGCAGGAAGTTCTTGTATTTGATCTTGGCAGCAAGTTATCTGTATGTATACACACACATATAGATAGATAGATAGATAGATAGATAGATAGATAGATAGATAGATAGATAGATAGATAGATAGATAGATAGATAGATAGATAGATAGATAGATAGATAGATAGATAGATAGATAGATAGATAGATAGATAGACGCTGCTCGTGTTGCCATAGTGAATCAGTGAATCTGTGATCGATCGTGGTGTCTATTTGAGGAGCCTTGTGTGGGCACTGAGCCAAGAACCTGGTTTGATGAATCCATGTCTGCATCCTGGCTTCTTGTTTGTGCAACTGAATAAGCCTGGAAGCTCTTGTTTTGGATTTGTTAAGCCCAGGCTTAGTCATTTATCCTAGATATCTGAATCCTACTTTTGTGCAACGGACCCCTGATGGCAACAATCCAAATTATGGGTTACTGACCTAGAAAAACATTTCCCAACAACAGTTAATACAATAAAAAGTGCGATCCATCATTAGAATTTGAGCAGTAACTGTCAGTGAAAGAATGCTGATTATTTTGTTGCCTTCATGTATTAGAAGCCAGCCCAACCATAACAGGACTTTACTGCAATCAGCCACGGCGTTAAAACCACTGACAGGAGAAGTCAATGACATTGATTATGCCATTACATTTGGACCCGTAAAGGAAAGTGATATATTTGGCATCAAATTCACAGTGAGGGTTTGAAGTTAATGAGTTGGAAGGAGAAAAAACTAGCAAGCATAATGATTTGGGATTTGTGGTACACCTACAGATGGCCCAGTTCATGAAAAAAACAAAAACAAAATGATAAACGCTGTGTTGTGCAAGACACGGCACCTAGTGTGAGTATGACCTTTGAATGTAGGCTAATCACAAAGAAAACACAATTAGTATTCATGTGACAAATCTGAAAGTCACTTTTCTGTAAGCTTTGTTCTCATTTACACTCACAAAGCTGTTCAGGAGTTGTCATACTTTGACTCAGCCTTTGATGCTGATCCTATTCACAGCGTACAATCCCTAACCCAGTATAACCCAATGAACTGTAGGTACAGATCACTAACACTTCTTGTATACACATACTGTACATTCATGTTGGATTAATCTCTTTCTGCTATAGCAAAGAGAATACACACACTCCATTGTTGATCTTCCTGCTTTTAAACAAATGGTTCATAGAGTGTGCAATGCCAGACAATGTTTTATTCAGGCTTTTGTGCAAGCTGTTTCTTTTTCAGTACGTTGTGCCTCAGTGAAATGCCTTTTCTGGAGGCAAAGAGAGACTTAGCGGCATGCCAAACAAACCTCTCCAGTATGTCATTGCAGAACATGTGATAAGTATCTGCTTTTCAGTAACAAATAACAACAAAGACACCAGTTAGAGCAAACTCTGGGGCCTGGTCGCTTTGTTCTCTGAGCATTATAAAATCCTTGCAAGGATACAACTGTCCTGCAGTCTAAGCGCAATGCAAAAAAAAAAAATGCAAAATGGTTATATGCACGAGTATGTGGTCATGTTTTGGAAATCTGTCTGCACCCTAACCACCACTGTTCTCCTCAATACAGAGTATCCAAAAGAGCCAGTCCCATAATCCAATTAGGGACACTTGACTGGTGGAGCTAATTAGGACCAGGACATTGTCTTCCATCTATGGATCAAGTCTCATGGACCAGTGAGCTAACAGCCCAAGCACTGGCCTCAACATCTGGATGCAACATGGGCTGATCCATCGTCCCCATCCATGGGAATGCTAATTACCTCCTTCAATTCATCCAAGCATCGAGTTGTGTCTTTACATCTTTTATGAACAAGGGGCCCCAATTCTCAGAAGGTGTCTGTCTGTTGCCTCTCAAAAAGTGAAAGCCCTGGATTTTCACACGATAAAAAAGCATGAAATGAGCTTAATTGTTGTCGCTCAAGCAGCATGGTCCTGGAGACTTTTTTTCTGAAGACATGGAAATCTACATTTGCGCTTTTCAGGGTCATGATGCATTCACCGTGAAAAGAGCTCATCAAGTAAGCAGGGTCTACCTTTGAACCTCACACAAGGAGGCCTGACAGAAAAATGAGGCATTCAGATTGTGAGACAGAAACAAACACACATACACACATAGAAAGGGAGAGAGATTTGGGCTCATTTCGTTCCTGCTGTCAGTAATGATCAAAACATGAAAAAAGCAGGAGCAGTTGAATAATTACTCTGCGTGTTACCAGTGTATCCATGCATTTACATGTTCAGGGCTACATTTGAGAGAAAGGGAGAGTCAAACAAAAGCAGATCCTCTCTTCTTCTCCTTCTCTTCTCTCACATCTCTCCCTGGAGTTCCAGCCGGCATCTACAATACAGCCTTAGAGAAGTGTGGTCCAGTCAAGCAGCATAAGAGGATTGGAGCTCAGATACCACTTGATTAGGCTGCAGTGAATAGAGCTATGTGCTCATTCCAACAGGATTTCCATGGCACTTGACTGGGGACATATGGGCTTTAACCCAACAGCGAGAAACATCCGGCGATCTGTTGCTTTTTTCTTTCGTGTGCATGTGTTCAACCCAGAAACTAAGAACACCCTGACAGCTTTAAACCTCCTCACTTAGACTGCACATACTGCAGAGTGCATGCCATGGCTGCTATTAAATGAGTTGTACCCCTGGAAGAGGCCACTGAGCTTACTCTAACTTAATTACTAAATGATAGAGCCAAGTTAGGAGCCACTCTAATTAATGTAAGCTTAGTAAAACAATGGTGGTTGTTTTCTCAAGTGAACAGGGGAATGAAATATAGATAGCATATGCAAACATTATGGAAGCAGTCATAGATAATTTGCCATTACGTCAACCCTGTGAAACTGTGTAAATGTGAAAGCTGGCCTTATTTTAGCTGAAGTTTCCCAGGCACTTTGTAAACATTAGCACTTGATTGGTTGTTCCCCATAGACAGCCAGTGTTGTAGCGCTGTAGGGGGGTTTGTTGCACTGTTCTGAAAGGCTGGTGAAGTTTGACAGCACTCCTTGCTGAAAAGTGGAGTAAAGCTGCCAGTCATGTCTATGTAAAAGTCTGGCTGCAACTCTAGTCTCTAATCTGTTTGCATAAATACAGGAGACTGTGGGAGCTCCCAGCATTAGCTTATCCAGTGTTAATTAATTATCATGTTGCTACAATCTTGTTCATGTGCTCACCTTATTCCAGTGGCAATAAAGTGCTATTCATTAAGCATCTTAATATTTGGTGAAATATTTAGGTATACCGTATCCCCAATGAGTATCCCCAATATTTAGCCCATCAGGGCTTAGCTCTATCACAGATGTTATTTCAGCATTCATGAAAGTCTGATCTGTCTCTTAAATATAATAAACATTCAATTCAATTTTATTTATATAGGGTCTAAGTATAACAATACAAATTATCTCAAGTCTGGTCTGAAATGCACAAAGCACAAAGCGTTCATGCAGAATCTGATTGCAGATGCATGTTGTGAAATTAATAATAAATAAAGCTGTTAGTGACACCAGTTGTTCTATTACAAGTGAGTTAGCTATTATAATGACTGAATATAAGAGGTATCATAGACAGGTTGAGACCAGGTCCATATATGAGTAGTATGGACCTAAACAAGCAAAGGACACTGGTGTAAGAGAGAATAGAGTGGAGAGCAGGTGCTCAGTGCATCACCACCCAGCAGCCTTTAGCAGCATAACTATGTGCATATTTAATCATAGCCTTGTTACTTCACTAATATGGTGATAGTTTCGTTTAGCAATGTCCGCTATGGAACAGTGCAAAGTTTCTCCTTTAAAACAAAATGTAGCAACATGACCTCCTGAAGTACTCCGTCCTGCAGCTCAGTGACTGGAGCCGTTGGCTGTGGCTGCTTGCCTGCCCAACCAGGGTGGGGTGAAGTGGGTGACTGTCACAGGCCAGGATGCTGCGTACCTTCCTCCAGCAGAACCTTTCAATGACAGGAGAATGACAGCATGACATGTAGCAACTCGTAATGTAATAATTGCTCATAATATAATAACAACTCATAATGTAATAAAATCATGAGTGCATAACAACGTTTTGGTGCATAGTGCAGTAATGTAATAACTTATTACATTAATAATAATAACAATAATAAGGCATTGGTTTTATACAGCACTTTATCATAGGCACTCAAAGTTGCTTTACATTGTATGCATTATTCATTCGCTCACACAGTAAACTACTTGACTCCATCGCTCACTCGCAATCATACACCAGGGAGCACACATCTGGGGGCAAGGTGGGTTAAGTGTCTTGCCCAAGGGCACAACAGACCGTGTTTGATTTGTACATAGGTGGCGCGACAGTTGACTGTTGCTGCAATAAATGCAGGACACAATAATAAGTGAGCACTAGTTCCTTCCATACCACCTGATGAAGACCTTCCAGTTGCTGATTTTATTGTTGGTCTTTATGCCACTTTAATAAAGATTTTTGGAAATCGTTTTCCTACTACTGCTTAAATACAGGATAGGCCTGTGAGAAAACAAAGCTTGTCAGGACACCCAAGTGAAAACATAAGTCCAAATAAATTGAACTAAACAATATGCATAAATAATTCACAGCCATACATTATAGGTGCCAACAAAAATCAAGTCTAGGGGACTCCATTTGTCAATGACTGTGTCAGTGTTCATTCACATCAAGGCTTAATGAGTGAATGGGATTTTTTTATTTTACTTCTTTCTTTCGGGTACTCTGTTTTCCTCTCACCTTTCAAAGACATTCTTGTTAGTTTGATTGGTGATTCAAAATTGTTTGCCTCTGTGTGTTAGCCTACAATGGACTGGACTGTAGACCTGTCCAGGATGAACCCTGCCTCTCATCCACTGACAACCGGGATAAGCTCCAGCAACCCCTGCTACCCTAGTGAGGATAAGCGGTTGTAGAATATAGGTGATGAGACTTCTCTCCTCCTTGAACTGGGGCATGCTCCCTAACCGGAAGGGCCAGGCAAAGCAGAGACCAAGCAGAGAACCCAGCAAATAAAGGCAGGGGCCTTGCTGGTCTGATTCTGGGTTATGGAAGCTGGCTCTTGGAATATGGAATGTCACCTCTCTGGCGGGGAAGGAGTGTGAGCTTGTGGAAGAGGTCGAGTGCGATATAGTAGTCACCTTGACACATAGTGTTGGCTTGGAAACCAAAGTTCTTAAGAGGTGTTGGACCCTTTTCTTTGTTTGGAGTTGCAGCACATGAGGAGTGGAGGGCTGGGGTGGGCTTTTTGCTTGCCCTCAGACTCTCTACCTGCATATTGGTATATCTCCCGGGGAGCAAAAGGGTTGCTCCCCTGCATCTTCTGTTCAGGGAATGGGTCCTGAATGTTGTTTCCGCTTATGCCCTAAACAGGAGTTCAAAGTATCCACCCTAGAACAGATGCTGAACGTAAAAGTGAGGGTCTACTGGGAACGCCTGGTGGAAGAACCTGTCAAAATGGTATTCAATGGTATTCCCACCTCTGACAGAGCTTCAACCACTTCCCAGGAGTGGTGGGGGGGCACTGAGTCTGAATGCGCCATGCTCCACTCCACCATTGTCAAGGTGGCTGTTGCGAGTTGCGGCCGCTGGCGATGGTCAAGGCGATAAACCCCAAACCCAATGGTGAACCCCAAAGGTGAGGAGAGCCGTCAGGCTGAAGAAGGAGGCCTACAGGGCATGGTTGGCCTGTGGGTCTCAGATCAATAGCTGAGGGGTACCGGATGGCTAAGTGTACTGTGGGCAGGGCAGTTGCTAAGGCAAAAACTGTGTAAGGAAGGAGTTCAGTGAGGCTATGGGAGAAGACTATCAGTGAGCTCAGAAAAGATTCTGGCAAACCATTTGGTGCCTCAGAGGTGGTAGGCAGTGTAATGGCCACCTGCCTGGCAGGGCCTGTTTTGGTGTGTGTTGCTTTGTCTTACAGGTACCTGGCTGGTAGGCTGAGCCTAATTAGGAGAACTGGGAGCACCTGTCCAATCTCCCAGTGGGCGGCCCATTTGACTATTTAAGAAGTGGCTGTCAACTCTCTCACTCTCTCTGTCTTGTTTACACCCAGAGGGTGCCACATTTTTGTTTGGTTGGCTTCAGCCTGATTCTTGATTATTTTACTTCATCCAACACTACATTCTAGACAAGGACACTCACCCATCAACAGACACACTGATAAATCAGAATCAGAATTAGTGAACCTTTATTTGTCCCCCAAATTTGGGAAACCCAGAACAAGCAAGTGGCCATCCGTTCCTACTGCCACCTACGGCACATTACGGCACCTGCTTGTCACACTGGCGTTAAAAGCGGCGAAGGCATTGGATGTGGGGGTAGGGGGGGATGATTGCATATCTGTCCATATGTGTGTGTATGTGCAGGCCTGGAAAGCCGCTTCGCCTGGCATCACAATCTTAGTGCCCCAGTCCAGTGACAACCTTGATTGGGTCCCAGACAGAGTCAACTATCAGCAGGTGTCCGTGGGAAGTGGGGAGAGGAATGCAAGACCGTCTCACTGCAGTGATCATCAGGGGAGTTGTTGTTCCAGCAACGGCCTTGGCCGAGGTCAGTGCTGTTTGAGGGCGCCAAACCCAGATAAGATTGGGGTTGTTTGGTCTTGGGGCAAGCAGACGCATTCTTTGCATGACTACTCTGTTTGTCCATTCTGGTCTGCAAATCGATCCATTCTCCTTTGCAAAATCTAAAGCTTCTCCATGATGTTACCAATATTGCGATTCAAGTTCTGAGTGCCAACAGTTGGGCAGCTTTGTGGGGCTTTTGACAGCTGTCACCATTTTTTGATTTCCTCAATAAACCAGGGCAATGCCTAATCCAATGAGCAAAAAACCTGAAAGCATGGTTCCGAATAGGTAGATGTCTTCAATCTAGAAGAGCCGCCAGACACACGACCTGCCACCTCTCCCACGCATCCATCGTGTAGCCAGCTGCGAATGTTCCAGCAGGGCAGTCCGACTCCCCCAAACCCAGGCTTCTCGTTGAAAAAATTGTGTCAATTGTGTTGAGTTTATCAATTCTATGATTCTGTAATTTGTGCAGTGCAGAGAGAGTCTTTCAAAAAGTATCAACAGTAGACAGACGAGACAAGAGTAGTAAAGAAGGAAAGGTAACGAAGAGGAGAGGGAGGAAAAAGCGAACGCCTTCGTTGAGAGCCAAAGAGAATACCAAGATACAAATACTGACATCCACACCCCACCTTTGTGGTATGTGGTTCTCAACATACCACTTTTTTTCTGAAACTCTTTTGTTCTCAACCACCTTCTGCGGTGTGGCCCATTGGGACTTGGGTGCTTCCATTTCATACTAGGTACAGATGTTCCTATCCCAGCCGCTTGATTGTGCCTCTACATGTACGCTGATCTGGCCAGCATCTTACACCCTGCTACTATGTGCTGAACTGTCCCTGGGGCATCTTTGCACAGTCTACACCTTGGGTCTGATCTACTCTGGTAGATATTGGCCTCTAGGTCTCTTCTCCTGCTGTTGGTGCCAGCAAATTGGGTGCTGGAGCAGCCCCTCCGCAGACTGGACCTGATGGTGTTAATCATCCTGTTGGGTATTTCTCAAGGATATTCAACTCCTACTAGTTGAACTACTTCATTGTTGAGCTCTGGCACTCATCTGGGCTTTGCAGCATTTTGAGATGTACGTTGGTGGAGGAAAGCCTCTAGTTATCTAGAACGACCACAATCCACTAACATTTCTTCATTGCAGAATCCAAATTAGTGCCTGATGAGGAGGTGTTGGTTTCTGCAGCCCTTCAACCTAGATATTCATTATATGAAAGGGTCTGACAGTATTGTGGCCGATGCCTTGTCACAGGCCCCGTGTTAAGTGAGTGACGGCCCGTTAACCTGTTTGTCTCTCTCACTGCAGTTTCCCCGGTAGCCCCGGTGGTGGCCCAATGGTGTGATATGTAAACAGTGTTGTTTTCTTGAAAGTTAAAAAGCTGATCCACCCTGGCAATTACTGATCGCGAGCACCTCGACCCAGTGCATGGATAGAGATGAATGCCACTGCTGACTGATGCCTAGCTTTTGCATTTTTTTCCAACCAACACTTCTTGTGCCAAAATCTCAGTCAAAGTACATTTAGATGCCCAGTGCAACTTAAAAACCGATCCCCCTTAATGCTTCCTCTAACTACTAAAACCACTCAACTAGCCTTACCTTTAGCATGCTCCCCAGCTAGAATGTTTCCTCCTTAGCCACAGCCAATCACTTGCTCACTCTGCTGCCAGGAACAAGTTGTTTACTGCAACCCTCTGATCTCTCCCTCACATACAAACATAATATGCCTATTCTCCTTTCTAGCAGATGAGGAATTTACTTCTACCCATTTTCCCTCAATTGCAGCTGCTAAGCATTTCAGCACCTGTCGTCACACCAGGTATATCACCCTTGAGAGAGATTAAACCTGCAACCTGTCAGAATGTGGGTAAGTTCACATACACAAGAACACAGTGGGCAGGCAGCTTCCTCTGATATCCCCTGATTTAAGTTCTGGGGAGATGGCAGCACATGTAGCCCTTATCATAAATCTAATCCTGCTAGACTCCATGCCCCACAGCTCTCTCCACTTCCCTACACTCTCCCAGTTCACCCACTGTCCTTGCTTAGCCTGCGACACTGCCTTAGTACATCCTACTGCTTCCTCTTGCTTACAAATCTCTTCCCCTACTATCTTTCTCTTTTCTGCGACTTACGGCTTGCTTCACAGAGGTTTCCCTGCACACAGCCCCAGGCCACCACACTCTTGCTGTACATGACCTATGATATCCCTATGCCTGAGGGCAGCCTGTGCTTGCTGCACTGCGTGTTTCGAATTCCACTTCCTCCCTGTTTTAACCATGGGCGCTGCACACTTAACCACTGGATCTTTCGAGTGAGTCTGAGTCATCTCCAGTGCAGCATTAGCACACTCCATACAAGGCTGCGCTACTTAGCAGCATGGGACACCAAGCCATCTCCTGATAGATGAATTAATTATCCTTTCAAGCTTTTCTACCTTTGACAGGGGAACCTCATACACTGTCATTGTCAGTGCCCACATTAGGAATAAACCAAACTCCAAACACCATAACCTTAACTTTAATGGGAGCCCTGACTGGTCTATGCTCAAAATGCATAATTTCCTGCCTCAATCCTTAAAAACTGTGTTTTATCATTAAGATCATACCACCTTCCAAAACTCTTCACTGGCTTCTCTAGTACTGTGGGAACCGCCTCCTCATTTATAACAAAGCTCTTATCTACTACCTTTCCTTTAACAACTGAAATAGTCCTAGATTTATTCGGCTTCACTTTCATCTGTAACGTCACAGTCGTCATGTTATCCATTTAGGCGCTAATTGGGGAGAGGCAAAGCCCTTCACCTACCACCCATTTTGAGGCTTGTGGTTGGTCTAACTGCAGACGGACCAGGGCCATACGAATGATGGCTCCCATTGAGCCATCCTCAGGACCACCAGTGGAACTGTGGGTCGATAAACAGGAGCCTGCCACGGAAGCACGAGAGGCTACATCCTGTGGAACCACATCCGGCTCGTATTCAGCAAACTCGGTAGCTGACGCCGCCAAGATGGCCGCCAGAGGAGCTGAAGCAGCTGGCTCCCCAGACCGGAGGGCCAGGGAGAGGGATGTCATGTTGTTAATTTCTGCTTTTAACTAGTCCACCTTGGAGGCAAGGCTGGACTCCTTAACCCTCTTCCTGGAAGTGGGGCCTGCTGTCTCCGTAGCCCGCCGTTTAGGTCTGCCAGACTGAGATGGAATCACTCTCTGAGCTAGGGTCAGCTGTTCAAATGATGGGCTGAGGCCACAACAGTTGTACTACCTGGCAACAGGTGGCAACAGTTGTTCTACCTCAGCTAGTCTGGCAGCCCTCACTGCCTGGGGCATGAAGTTGCAGTTCATGCAGGCATAATCTGAAAGATCCTCCTTCAGATGTTCAGAAATCATGGCCATCATCAGGCTGCAGAGAAGCCATACAGGCCAAACAAGAATGGTTGCCAAGCATGTTGACAACCAGCAAAATCAAACAGAAAAAGCAACAGACACTGAGAGAGGGAGCGAAACCACAGCCATCACCAAATAAATGTTGTAGGAAATGAGTTAGCCTCAGCGGAAACACTGCTACCAACTACAAAATCACACCTATGCTGGGAGCAGGAGCGAGAGCACTGCCTTCACCAGTTAAGGGTATTTGCTACACCACAGAAACGGGCACAACCGAGTTGGCACTGATATACAAACTAAAGTAGACTGAGCAAAAACGGCGGTAATAATCAAATAGAGAAAAGAAAAGGTAAACAACATAAGCTGGGAATGGGATCGCACACACTGCCATCCCCAACCAAGTACAACGAAAAACGGATACACCCACGGTGTACCGATCAATAGAAATGTAGGGCAAACAGCTAAAAAGGCTAACCGCTAATGCACATGAATGAACTGAAAATAACAAGTGCAATACAAAGGCCGGGAGAGGGAGCGGGATCACTACCATCACAAACAACAGGACAACAGCAAACGCACACAATGCCAACAGCTGACTGACAAAACATTAGCGGTACAAATGATGGGAGAGGGAGCGAGGCCACTGCCTTTACCAAGAAATTAAAATATAACACAAAATATATTGGTACAAATGCTGGGAGAGGGAGCGAGGCTGCTGCCTTCACCAACAAATGGACAACAAAACAAAATGAGTGCAAAGAAGGTTTCACCAATAGCCAACACTAATGGCAAGTGCACACAATGCCAACAGCTGATGTTGTATCATGCAGGTAAGAATGTGTCATAAGAAAGCGAAATAAACTTATCCAATCAAGGATGATGAGCCGATGCAGATGTGTCCGCAGCAAACCACAAACCACAAACCTCTCGGCAGAGTTTGTTGCAGCCTTTGGAGGTTGCAGCGCAGACGAAACGTCACAAGGCTACCAGCAACGAAGGAATAGCCACTTAGTTTTAGATAGCACAGTGACGTGCAGTTAGGAAAAGGAACTGATCCTATGGGTCATCAGGGGTCACAAGTGACTTTGTTGGTATAAATACTTGACCTGCGCATGCGCAAGATGGATATATTCAGTGATTGAAGCACCGCCTCTGGCGGTCATTAAGGATAAAATAGAACTTGGTTTTTACCAACAAATTCCTCCAAACAATTCTCCTCCTGGGGCTCTGTGATCGTGCGTCGCTCCTCAACGTGGAGCCGACAGCAGTGGTGTGTCATCATTATCGTAATGACAGCTTTTTTTCCAGAAAGCGCAATTCCATCGGTGAGTTACGATAATTCAAATATTGCGAGCTTCTTTTTGTGCGCACATGGATGTTCAGGTCTTTAAGGGTTAATATTACAATTTTAACAGGTCCGGGCAGAACTGTCACTGGGTCCGTGCCCAGACCGGGGTCCGCCATTTGATGATGCCTGGTGTAGACTGTGCAAAGATGCCCCTGAGACAGTCCAGGAATCTATCATATGCCAAAGTGTCCTTGAGCAATTCACCGAACCCCCAGTTGCTCCCAATGCAACTGGCACTGGTGTGTGAATGTGTGTGTGCTTGTGTGAGCAAATGGTGTGTCTGTGACTGTAAAAGCGCTTTGAGCACCAATAGGTATAAAAGCTCTATATAAAAGCAAGACCATTTACCATTAAGATGCTAGTTGGGTCAGTGTACATGGAGAGGCAAAACCAAGTGGCTAGGATAGTGTATGGGAACATCTAACAATTTCAAATTGCCTGTACACACAACTTAGAAGCTTTTTTTTTTTTTTTTTTTTTTGCTTTTGCAGTAATTGCATACTTTCCATTTGCTCTTAGGTAAAAGCAAATTCAGTCCTGCCCTCAACAACTTATGCCAGAATGCACAAAAGTCAGCTTGCATTCTGTGTTTAAAATTTTTATGCTCAAAAAGTAATTTGTCACTTGTTTAATTAATAAATAAAACAAAACCACTGCAGTTGCCTCTCCTCTCCATCTACATTTACCTCAAAAGAGTGGAACATTATTCACAGTCTCTTAAAGGTTACACTTTATGTGGATTCAAGACAACATAAAGAAACATCAACATAAAGAAAAAAAACAATGAATTAGAAGATGTATCCAAATGTTGGACTGGAACTGTATTTGTTTCCTATCCTCTATTTTAATACATGACTTGGTTAAAAAATTATCAATGACTTTTACATGTTGAAATGTTTGAAATAATGTGGTGTATGTGTTTCAGACCAGTTCTGTCTTTTAACTTCCACATTCGGAAGATGGATTGTGAAAAATCTGTAGTCTTAATTAGAATTCTACTAATTTGATTGCAAGGATGGGGAAAAGAGGTATAAGATGACATGTTGAGTATCACATTGTCAGCAATAAAGAGATTTGTCATTCTTAGCACAAATATGAACTATTGATGTTTCACTTGAGTTTTGACCAAAGATCAATTTGTCAAAAGAGCATCAGTTCACATTTACCTATTCACACAGAGTATCCAAACAAACAACGCTGAAACAAGGGTAACTCGACAATTCCTGTTAGCCTTGTTTTGGCTTTGCTTTTTGGATGTAACATGACCTGGATGTCTCAAAACAGACAGATTTATACCTGCCTGAACAATAAATACACATATGGCTCCACATGAACACACGCACACACACACACACGTATAACTACACTGACATATACCTCTGTAGACATTTACCTTACACACACCAGGCCTGAGCTGCCAAGACCTTTTCACATCATCCATCTACCCCCTCATCCCTCCCTTGCAACTACATGCACAGAGTCACTGAAGCCGTATGTGTGTATGTGTGATAGGTACAGTCTGTCTGTCAGGGTAGCCACAAAGTGCTGTGACATCTCCCGGCTGTGTTTACCAGGCTTTGGGATCACTCCTGTCCCCCTGCCATTCCTCTGTCCCTCTGTCTCTGCTCCTTTACCTGTAGATAGAGACATCACATCCCATCATGTCTAACCAGCCACACACTTTCCCTCCACTTATATTTTCTGTCTGTACAATGAACGGACTGACAGCATCACGTTGATATTTCAGACCACGCTGGATATGTTAGTTGCTACATGATGTACTGTCTGATCTGTGTCTAGGAGCACTAGAGGATACTATATGGTAAAAGAAGCACTAGTAAGAATCCATTTAAATGTTTAGTCAAAATCTTGAAATTCAACTCTATATAAATAAACTGTCTCAAAGAAATAAATTAGAGTGTAAGATATTTAGTGTAATCTATTATTTCATTTAAATGAAAGAATAGTTGTAGTAAATATAGATACCTCACATACAGTTAAGAGGGTGTATAAGAATCTCTCCAGAAAGTGCTGAGCACAAAAGACAATCAAGACATTTGTTAGAAGTAAAAAAAAGATAAAAACATGTTAATGAAATGAAAATAAACAAGCAATAAAAACATGAATAATAAAAAGTCTAATAAAAACATAAATATATAAAAACACATTTCCAGACTTAGAGCTCCTAAGAGGGTATTGAGTTCCAACAAAGTGAAGCGCTAAGTCAAGGTAAGCATTGTGTTTGATCTGCATACCACATTCATTGAAAGGCTGATAGGACAATTAAAATGTACAGTCAATCAGTATGTCACTGACTGATTATTACATGACTTTATATAGAAACACCCTAGACTACTGATGGAAAAACAGACTAGAGAGAAAGAGGATGTATTTCAAAACTCTCCCAGTCTGCAGCCTGAGGTTATTCGTTTTGGTCGTATAGTCATGCTGCTGCTACTGACTCAGTGTGGATATGCTTTTTTAACAAATAGCCTTAGGCTTAAGGCTTAGCCCTGTGGCTGTCAATCACTTGAGGTATTGTAGATTGATATTGTGGTCCACATAATGACTACGATTGATTTGCTGGCATACACAAAATGTGGAGGGTTTATTTAGAGGCTGATACATTATGAGGAGGAGTCACTGATGATACAGAAAATTGGTTTTTGGTTGAAGAAATGATAAACTGAGTAAACACAGGGGTAGGATAACTTCCTGGAACTTGTAAACCTGGTAACCAAGCCCTAGAAGCTGAAATGAAGAGCAGTTGTTGACATGAGGTGGAATTAGCAGAAAGAGTACGTGGCAAGTACCAATAATAGAAATGGAGATGTGTTGGTTGTTGAAAGGAGGTGAAAATGGCAGGCCGTGAAACTGGCAACCCAGCACAAGCAGAAAATAGCTGCTAAAGTTTAGTAATAGAGAACTTGTATGTTATTATATGTTATTTCAAGTCATGTATCAATTGTACAACAATAAAAAAGACAGTGCATATGAATCAATGTGAAACAAACACGGTAAAACAGGATGTTTTCAGCTTGACACTAGAAAACTTATCAGAATAAGTTTCTTTCTCTGTTTTCACTTGGCTTCCTCCATTTTCTCACTGCCTTTTTTCTGTTGAGTCTGTCAGAATATGTATACACCTTTCAAACCGTACTGTACAGTCATGGAAAAAAGTTTTCGGACACCCTTAAATTTTACACAATCTCAAATATTATCATGAAATATTTGTAGAATTTTTTTTTGTTTTTCAAAAGGTGTGGCTGCATTAGACAGAAACAAACAATACAAATTATATTTGTTTTGTTTATTGAGATAAGATAAACTAACAAAACTATTACCTGCCATTAACACACAGTACAGCTCTAATCCTGGCTGCCATGCTCCCCATGATCATCTTCAGACATGTTTCCTGCATTAGGTTCCTTGTTCTAGCCATTTTTGTTTCTGAAGAACTTTCAAATGTACTGGTTTTATATAGACATGAAGCACAGCAACGGAACAATGTTTTTTAATAAAAAGCCCAGCCTTCATGGATCACTGGATTCAAAATGACCTAATCTTCAAAATGTCTTACGTATTTTCATGGAACCAATCAATTTTAAGTTTTTAATAGCTGTTTTAGGATTTGTTTGGTATTTGGCCTGCAACTGTACTAAAGGAAATTGTACTTGAAGACCTAAGAGTGATTCTTAATGCAATATTTCACAAATGCATGGGGTGTCCAAAAATTCTTTTCCACCACTGTATAATTGTTTTGACTGTCAGTGGAATGAGTAGAAAAACACAATTGGTTTTTTAGTAACTTAGTAACACGTTTCCTCATTGGATGGTCTCTATTGATAAAAAGTTATAGGTGTATGATAAGCATAAAAACTCAAAAAATGAGTCCTGTGTCAGACATGAATAATTATGTTTGTGCCTACTAAAAACATTCAAGGATTCTAGGATTTTTATTTGTCATTAACAACCATACAGAAGCATGAGCTGGAATGAAATTATGCACTCAGGTCCTGGGTTGTTACCCATAGTAACTATAATATATAGATACTGAGCAACTAAAATATAGACACAAGTAAATCTGGTCAGGGATACACTGGAAAGAACGTGCAGGGTTCTGCAGGGGTTGGAGGGTGAGAGGGAGATATTCTGGGGGTGCTGGAGGGAGGGGTGAGCATCAGGGTTAGGGCATGATCCATACTGACAGTCCCTGCCTGTGTCTGCAGGCTACGCCATGATACCAAAAACACCCCAGCTGCTACAATGACAACTGGAAATTGTATGAGCGACATCGCACTAATGAGTTAAAGTACTGAGTGGGTGTATGAGTGGGTGGTGGTGAGTGTGTCTTCTTTAAGTCAGAAAGAATATAATTATACACACATACAGCAATAAGTTAAAGCCATCCTTATTGTTAATCATCATCTGCACATAATAATCATCATCCATATGACCTTCATTACTATCATCCTTATCGTCATCATCATCGCCATCACCATTTAGAAGATCAATGGAAGAACGTTGTGTATGCACAGATTTGATTTTAATTTTGTACATACACACAGTTTGGGAACTTTTCATCTTTTCATCAGTCATGGCATATCTCTCATTAGGTAATTTAGGGAATATTTAAGAGTGCCCTCAACCACATATGCACAAAAGCCTGTGGAATAGTGCTATAATGCTGCAAAAGCTATCCGCTTTATTAAAATACAGAAAAAAAATATCCTGTCATCATTCATTTACTCATTTTATTAATTAGTTATGCTTTTCACCTTCTTTTATTTTTTTGTCAAAGGCTGTTTTGTCATTTTAAGTGTACTTTCTGTATGCACCCAGTGTGCAGTAGAGGCTATGTATCAATACAAGCTTGCCTCTGTATATGATGCAATATTTTATGAAGCTCCCATCCGTTAAAGTAACCCAGGCTATCATCAATCTTTGCACTTTATCAACGAGCTTCAGATTGTTGACAATTAATTTCAGGCAGGACTACATAGTTTCCACCTAACCACTCAGAGTGTAAATGTTCTGTGTGCACAATTTATGAGGGACATCTCTACAGTTGGTAGGTATTGTATAACTTTCATGCAAGACAACACACAGATGCAAATATTTCCTTGAGCCCAGGATCTGTATGTCGCCAGTCCACATAAATATGCAAATCAGCCAATGCAAATTTCAGAGAATAACGTGGCAAGGTATGGAGCAGGCAGAATGGAAATGAGCAGGGGAGGAAGACAGAATTTAGGAGTCATCAATAATCTCTTCCCTTGTTGTCACGGAAAACAAGACTACAGTAATTTCACACATACACAAAGGTAAGCTTATGTAAGGTTAAGTTCTTAGGCTAATACAATGAGTAAACATACAAAACTGGAAAGAAAAGCCAAGGAAATGTTTGTTTCACCTTTTTTAGTTTTGTTTACGATGTTCCATGAACTGACCGCGAATATTCACAAGCTTTGGAATGTAGTGCTCATTTTGTGACATCAATACTTGTGCATGTCTTGTTTGTTCTTAGATAACTTAAGTCACTATCCACTCTAAATGATGACTGCTCTGTGAAGCGATCCTGTAGAACCGTGATATTAGGAAAGAAAATGAATAAAAAAATACTTAGTAAAGTCTATATTTTCACATTTCTTCATAAGTGGACGTAGATCAGAGCACAGTATTAACAAAACACAAACATCTTGCACACGTATGGGCAGCTCATCAATAACAGTACTGACTTGCAAGATGGCGCCGCCTCCCAGGATCAACTGCAACTGCAATCTAAAGAAAATGGTTAGTAAGAACAAAACTGAAACCCCCCCCTCCAACCTCCTGAGGTTGACTTTAGTTTGTGTTTCTCTGATCACTATCATAACAAAGGGCAATCAATATGTGAAATTTCTTGACCATTTGACAACAGCCAGGATACCACGTTGACCCAGTCAACACCTTTAGCTTTCTGTAATTCCACCTTTGGATTAAAATATTCAGTTTCAGTTTATGTTGTATGTGAATGTATGGTATATGGTTCAGTCTGTTAAAAAAAATCAAACCATGTTTGTCCAGTCTTGTTTTGAGCTTTCTTCGGGAATATACAGCAGATGGCCTTTGACACATTGAAAATCAGAATACTTGGCGTACTTATCCAAGCTTTGGTAGTCAAGGGTCAGTTTTTCTTTGCCAGTCTGCCAGGATGACAGCATAAAATACCTAATAAAATTGTAGATGTGTCCAGGTTCAACCCAAATTTATTACTGAAGTTATATATAATTGCAATATCAGTTTGAAGATTAGGTAAACTGCCTAAGACTACCAAACACATATGATAGTTTGCAAATTTCCTTGCAGGCAAAGTAGTATACCAGCTTCCATGTTAGGAGTGACATGAGGGATGGTGGGCTAGTTCAAACACAGGATGTCTTTGGTTGGATGAAAGCTACAACAGTATTAGGTTTGGATAATGACATGAACTTACATTTACGACAAGTTTCTCCTTTATTTTCTTGGTTACCTAGATAATGAGTCCTGCTTTAACCTGTACATAGATTTATAGATTTATTTAAACAATAGTGTTGGCACCAGGGGGAACTCCCCAGATAAATTTGTACATGATGTGATACTGAAGTGAACTGGAACAGGGAAGCCTTTTTGTAGACAGTCACATTTCCTTTCTCTTTACTTCTTACAACCTGATAGCACCTGTATTAGCCATTGAGCTAAAAACAGTTTCTCCACTGTTCTATTTTCTGTCCCTTACTTCTTCCTCACACCATCTGTTCTTCACTGCTCCAGTGTCCTGTGACCACAGGAGTGGTCTGTTCCAGATGTTCTCAAACTATTCGGCAGGGAAGCAAGTCTGCTGATTCCTGGTTGGCCATGAACGCGCTACTTAATGAGAGTAAACAAGCTATTTAGCCAGCATCCATGACATGAAGTCTATCTATCAGACAAGATTAAAGGAGCAACCCGAATTAGGGCCAAGCTTTTTGTGATGTTAGGAACACCAGCCTTTCTCAATTTTCTAGTTTTCCATAAATGTTCAGTGGGTTTGAAGTTAGATTACAATGAAGGAAAGTCCATGAGTCAGCGCTCCTTAGTTTTCTTCATCTTTAAGTAGCCCTTATAAACCTTGGAAAACTTTTATTATCATGTGCAGGTGTCCAACTCCAGAGTCACAAATCACTGCCAGACTTTAATATCCCTACACCAGTGGTACTGCAGTATCATTCTCCCTCCTGTTCACTTCCTTACATTCTTCCTTCAGTTGCTGTCAAACTTGGATTCATCAGTAAATTTGAACTTTTTATTCCATCATTCACTATGAAATGTTGATGTGCCTTTGTCCGTCTTCTCTCACTACACTGCAGGACTGAGAGGTTCAGGAGGTCCTTTCTCCCCACAGCCATCAGACTACAATGGCACTGTTTAAATTTTAAAATACTAAAATTGGAAATTGGTCAACTCTACATAGTTTTACATGTTAATAAATATTAATGCAGTCTTATACTTATTTCCAGTCTTCCTTCTCCTTTTGCACTGTTGACGTCTGCGTATATTTGTGTACAAGCTAATGGACACTTGAATTTCCCCCAGGGGATGAATAAAGTATTTTTCTATTCTATTCTATTCTATTCTATTCTATTCTATTCTATTCTATTCTATTCTATTCTATTCTATTTCAAACATGTTTCCCATGTTCCTGAGAAGTTGCATACAAATGCTACCCATCCTCTGAGACCACTATTACAGGATTTTTTTCTAATTGGAAGCATTCTTTATTTGTCAACTTCTGTATCTAAGTAGAAGTTATTTTAGTTACATAGCATGAGTTCATGTGTGAGCTTAATTTGAGCAGTGAAGTACGAGAGTCACAAGAAAACCATCATAGAGACAAAGACAAATACTATTTATAAAGTTCATGACTAGTTTGAACATGTCTTAATTCAAGTTTACACAACTACATTAAGACGATGGATTTGTTTGTTGCAATTGATAGACAGTGTTCCAGTAGCTTTCACTGCTCAAACACAGAGCTCAGCTGAAATGAATGCACCAGAATAACTTGTGGCCTCTGATTCTGTTGCCACAACACACACACACACACACACACACACACACACACACACACACACACACACACACACAGTGACATCCACAGTCCTAATACACTTTGCAGACTGCATGTGCTAATGGATAATGAATTCTTACAGTTTTGCACATGAATTGACTCTCAAGCTTGCAGAGGCAGCCACAGATGTTGCCTGGTCTTAATCCAAAGAATAAAAGCATTGAAGCAAATGATATTAAAAACAAAGAAAGGGCAAACAAGGTTAAACCCTGATAATGCCCTGTGCTCAGCTTACCAATCAGCTCGCCCCTAATTCTGAGTGAAAGAATTAGATTTTCATTAGTATGAAGAGACATGGACAGAGGGAATATAAGAGGGAAGGTTGTTTTGAAAAGACCAAACTCATATACCAATATAAACAAAGCGGTATGGCTGATTTAGAAAGCTTGGAGGTCAGTCTGTGCATTGGAGCAAATGATATTAACTGGATCACTTTGACCAGATCAAATATATCTTCTGATCCAGCAAAATGTTTTTGGATTTGAAACCAGCCTGGATGCCTGTCACATGACAACCTACCTATAAAAGTTTGTGTGTGTGTGTGTGTGTGTGTGTGTGTTTGCGTGCTTCCATGTTAGTAGCTGGTTTTCATAACCACACGTGCGTTCAATGGTCCCTTAAGTGCTTGTCACGCTTGCATAGGCACTTACTCAGGCGATCCCCGTGGGAATGCGCTGGAAAATAAACAGTGAACAGTAGAGGGAGAACAAGAGAGACAGATAAAAAAAAACACATACATGAACAAAACAAAATAGAGAGAGTGACTCGATACAAGAGCCCCAACCCTAACACACATACACGCACAGCCAGACACACTCCGCCATCATCCTGTTACTCTGCCTTGAGGTCTGCCTGCCTGTCAGTCTTCTATGAGTTCTGATGGCTGTCAGTTTGCTAAAAGCAAAGTGAAATACGTGACAAGCTTACAATTCACACCGTGACATAAATCTATACAGCACTTTTATGAGCCTGTTTTGTGTTTCATTTTAAACTTCATTGGCATCAGGCACAGATGCAGCAGATGCTTATTTATGGCCTTTTGAAACCCCAGTCCTGATGCATTAGTCTGTGGGTCATTTTCTGATGGCTATAATATATTTGCCATGGTGTTCTTCAAGCTACTCTGTGTCATTCCACAACTGACAAAGCCATGAATATTTGACTGAATGTTGTGAACATGCTGTTTGTTAGACGAAACTTGTCCTGAACTGCTCTCTGTTTGCAAAAGGCGCTTAAAGCAAAGCAACTGGACTGGTAAAGTTTCTTGAAGACGTTTGGTCACTCATCTGAGTAGCTTCTTCAGTTCTGAGAGACTAGTGGAAAATTGAGGTTTAAATAGGAAAACTCTATGGGTAAACCCATCAGAAACTGGCTTGACTTGTTTCTTTAAACGCCTTTTGGATTACCATGACCTAGATGACTGACAGCGGTCACAGACATATGGCTCTGTTTCTTTGGGAGATAATTCAGTTATACATACTCATTTCTAATTACTTGAAATTGTTACCATGTCATCAGCCAGAAATCTTTACTTCAGAATGAAAATAGAAAAGACTGCTGAATGAGCATGAGCACAAAGACATTAAGACTGCTGTATTGTACATGGAGTCAGTGAGTCTCATGCATGAATGTTGTCCTACTTTCCTCCTGTATTTGTTCTTGTTCAAAGCAAAATGATGAAAATTAGGAAATCCTACATGGTATTTTATGAAACCAGCTGTGTATGTTGGTGAATCACGTTTGATCTTAAATCAGACCCGTGTGCCAGGCACTTTGAATTTAGTCCAAGGAAACACCACAGGAGCAGAAGTTGTAAGTGCCATGGTAAACCATAAGCCAATGCAACTGGACAGATGATCACTGTCATTGGATTATATAAGAGGTATTTGTCTGATTTACTACTTTACAGGCGAACCAACTGAACTGACTCCATTATGCTTGGTATTTGAGGAAAAGCTGTCTAAGAGCACACTCACACTATGCAATTGTGCCGTTTGGGTTCTATGGCTAGAAGTGTGAGTGCAAGGATACTGTACTGTACCAAAAATAGCAATCTGCCATAAGCCCTGAAAATAAAATCAAAGACTGTATAACTATGGACAGCGAACAGCTCCTCAAAAGTGAAGCAAGAAGAGCTCCCTCTGGTGTCTCGCTACAGTATAGGTCATAAGCTCCACCTCATCCAGGTTAGTCGATCGGACATGTGAAGTAATTTGTTTTCAAGGATGGTTTCAGTCATTTTAGGTTGTAAATACTGTTTAATGTTGATGCATTTTCAAGTGTCAAGTTTCATTATAGTTAGTTATTTCACCCTATTCAAAAAAGAAGTGACATAATGGTGACCCCTTGTTGAGAGTTGTATTAAGACTCTGACTCCAGACTCATAAGATGGCATTGCCCATATCCCCAGTGTCAGTTTGGCCAATGCAACGAAGTGGGGACACTCCATATTTCTATCGTCTGTGGTACAAATTAGGTAGGAAGAATACAACATTTGATGGGACATCACCCTGCTATTTATACAGCCTCCATTTAGTAAATAAGCTAAGTATGAAGTTGAATACATCTCATCTAAGGACTTTTCAAGTTGCTGTTTTGCACTACATGAATTTATTTTCCTCTGCTGACTTTTTATTGACACATATAGTACAGCAGTGTATAACAATTATGAATAACAAATAATAATGATTAATTGTTCATAAATGTAGTTCCTGGAATGAATCCTTCTTGTGATCCTTCTTTTTGAATTCTGTAGGCCACTATGCCTTAAGAAGAGGTACCGTCACGTAGAGTCACTATCATGTCCTTGTTGTGGGGTGACCAGATTTGAGTTTGTGAAAAAGAGTACCCTTCGGCGGGAAGGACACACTGATAACTGCAATGTAAATTTGATGTAAACATGTTTGAGGGTCTAGTAGAACAAAATCCCAGACAAGTTTGAAATTGTTTCACAAAAACTGCGACACAGTTTTAGGTCTCAAAAAGAGGACATGTCCGTGAAAAAGAGGACGTCTGGTCACTCTGTGCCTCCTTGGGTAATAAGCCCTTGGAACCATACACTCCATGCACTAGTCCATTTCCTCAGAGAGTGCTGTCTTTAATCACCTTGAAACAGAGATGTCACACCATTTTACTTTCTGCGTAATAAACGATGTGCATGTTGCAAGATGTTCATTCATCTTATTAAATCACCGGTCACATCTGTCATCCCAGACAAAAAGTAAGAAACAAACTTCTTAGGGTAACCCTTCAAAGAGCGTTTTCATTTAAAGAATTGATTGTTTGATTAAGAATCAAATGTTTAAAAAGACAACATACAGTTGATCCATTTTTACATGTTTTAATGATTAAATCATCTACACAACACATTGTTTCTTAAGACATAGCTATCACAGTCATTGTGTCTTCCTGTGTTCTTCTCAGTCCTCTAAAGACTATAAACATTGCTTGTTTACTGGCTGCAAAACTGTGGGACAGCAGCTCCACACAGTTGATACCTGATAATCCCCAGTATCTCCAACAAACACACATCTGCACCATGGTCCACGCTGTAAATATCTCATATCTCATCGGATTATATCATAGAAGGACAATCAGATTGTTTTGTTAAACAATGTCAGTGTTGTTAGCTTTGATATTGGTGTTAGGATTAGACACAGCAGAGATTATAGAGGAGTAATCTATCAAGAAACATTTTGTTTTATTTGTTTAATATTCTGGGAGGATATAATAATAATAATAATAATAATAATAATAATAATAATAATCATCATCATCATCATCATCATCATCATCAAACAACTCTCAATATCTTGATCTCAGACCATTACAGGGAACCCATTTTGTCTTTAAATTAAATCAGATTTCACTTATGATATGATAAAAAAAAAAAGTTTATTTCATGTTATGTTTACAGTTGTGATGCAGTGGCATTTTGATGAAATTCTGTAAGACAAGACAATTTCTTTAGCATGAATGTATTAAGTAACACATGTACTGCTGAGTTCAGGCCCTATTGATAGCTACACCATTGTGTCAGTTGTTCATTCCATCTGTTCTTGTGTTTTACTGGTGCAGACTGAGAAATCTCAACTACCACTGAAGTGCTTGTCATTTCATGTGTTGGATGTTACTCCTCCTCAGAGGATAATTACCAACTTTTCACATTGTCATGTCAGATCAAAACACTTCATATGCTTTCTTGTGAGAAAGTAATTTTGAGAAATGGGGTTTTGGCAGATAGAAAAACAGTGGAAATAACAATCATAGAAGGACATTTAAAGGAAGGTGTATACTAGCATGTGCCGTATTTCTATTAGAGCTGTCAATCAATTAAAATATGCAATTACAATTAATGATAATTCACATGATCAATAATCAATAATCCAGTTTAACACCATTAAGAGAAATGTGGGTAAATACATTATTAACATCAGTGCCCTGGAGATGGAGACCATGTTAGCATATAATCTGTAGGTCTGTAAATTGACTGTATCAACAGATTTGAAAAGAAATTCAATTTTATTTATATAGTGCCAACAACAATACAAATTCTCAAGATGCTTTACAAAAAAATGCCTGAAACCTCCAGAGCAGCCTGAGGGCAATGGTGGCAAGGAAAAAATCCCTTTTAACAGGAAGAAACCTTGAGCAGAACCCAGCTCATATGGAGGGACCCATCTGCCGAAGGCCAGCCAAGTAGAAACAGAAGATAGAGAGAACAGAAGAGCAGGAGAAACAAGATAAACACACTTCTGTCATAGATACATATATTAAGCTGAAGGAAACACATAGCATCTAATAATATAACACATAGCTGATGATCCATGTGACAGTTTGTGAGTATGTGGAATCAAGGGCGGGATAGTAAATTGTTCATCTAGGTAGGAGTGGACAATTGGAGGAGGCCATGAAGACTGGGGCAGATGTAGTTTATGGAGCTCCACAGGTCTGATACACAGCACTCCAGACCATGAAGACTGGGCTGGCTGAACAAGGACACAATAGCAGATGTAGCTTAGAACTCCACAGGTCAGATATGCAGCACTCCAGACCAGAGACCCTCACAAGAAGATGGGATCAGAACAGTCAGAGATATATTTTTATAGATATATCTGATTACCAAATAACAGAGAAGTACAAGGACCGCTGCACTAAGAAACAACTAGAATCCAGGCACAGAAACCTGGTGTTGTGGTTCACATTTAGTGTCAGGTAATCTTAATTTAATTTCATCTCATCTCCGTACTGCTTAATCCTGCACTAGGGTCGCAGAGGTTGCTGGAGCCTCTCCCAGCTGGCATCGTGCAAGAGGCGGGGTACACCCTGGACAAGTCGCCAGCCTATCGCAGGGCTAACACTGAGACATACAACCATTCGCACTCACACACACACCTAGTGTCAATTTAGAGTCACCAGTTAGCCTAATGAGCATGTCTTTGGAGTACCCGGAGAGAACCCACACGAACACAGGGAGGGTAATATTAGTTTATGCTGTATTTTTTGATGTAGTCATACCTTAAGTTACTCCTTAAATTGGTTGTCAGAAAGGTTTGTGGATGCTGACAGTAACTATTTCAACTATTTCCAACAATAAATAACAATAAAACAGCACCCAGTGCCCAATGGAGATCGGCTGCCGTGGATTTGTTGCAAAATCCACCATTGCTCTCTTCTATGAGCTGGGTATTCGCGGACAAGAACAAAGGGTCACTGTAAACAATTTGTCCTTGGCAGCAGAGTGAGTGAGTGAGTGGTTGTGGCTAAGGAGGAAACACGCTGGAGCTCACTGTTAAGCTTTCTTGAGGAATTGTGAGCCTAACTTTACGAAACATTGGTGAAGGGAGGTGCCCACTTGAAAACCCCAATGATGTGCCGCACACTGCCTACTATTGTTAGCTAGGCTTGTTTGCTGGCATTTTCTTTTGTTGTAATTTCTAATCTTGGCAGAGGGGAGGAATGTTGATTGAAGCATAGTCACATGTCCCATTATTTCTTACCTACTGCTGGTGGCTGGGCTAATTAGCTGGTGTCTGATAGTGTTCTATTTTGATATAGGCAGCAGGAAGAGATGTCTGGTTCGAGGCAGAAGGAAGAGATGTCTGGTTTGAGTGTAGTCACATTCCCATCATTTCTTATCTACTGCTGGTGGCTAGGCTAATTAGCTGGTGTTTTCTAGTGTTTTAATTCCATGGCTAGGCTAATTGTATCTTATTTCTGATACTGGCAGAAGGGAGAGATGTTTGGCTGAAGTGTAGTCACATGTCCCATCATCTCTATTACCTACTGCTGCTGGCTAGGCTAGTTAGTAGCTGACCACTGGTCTGCTGGTTGGTTGTCCAGTTGGACTGGGCTTCTAAGGAGTTTTGCCTCAGATCATGGCACAAGGGATTGTAACATCTCATCCCGTGTATTAATGAATATTATGCTGTATTTTTTGATGAAGTCAAACCTTAAGTTACTTCTTAAGTTACATCCTGGAGGGCTGTCAGATAAGTTTGTGGATGTTGTTGTTTTGGCGTAGTTATGCCTGACAGTAACTATTTCCAGCAATAAATAACAATAAAACAAAAACAAAAAAATGAAATATTTGTGATCACTCCTCGTCATCGTTTCCGGACAGACACTACAGTATTGTATGGTTAACGTTACTTCTCAGTAAGTATAGCGTTAGCATCTTTTATTTAGCTACATTATCAAAATTTAAATGACCTAACACTAATTTAAACTTACTGAAACTTAGGCTATTTTTCCAAATCCATACTAGTTCATATGAATCATTGTCCAATCGTCCTTAATTTGATCTGATAATACACATTTTTCTCAGTCTCCCTCTATTTACTGCTCCATTTCACCATGTTTTTGCCACTCAGTGGGGGGGTGGCCGCAGGCGCGAGTGATGTCAATGCATACCCTCTTTATCTCTTGATGCCGGAACCAACGTCAACACAACCTCTGTCTACGATGGTGCATTCTCAAAGTTAATATCTTCTATTATCCCATGGTTTCAAATGCCTAGGCATTAAAAGCTACTGCTCTGATTAAACTACAGAATACAGTCATAAGAAGTACCCTGATATTTTAATTAAGTCAAAAAACTCATATATCCAAAATGTTGTATTATCAGCACAACAGACTTAAGTTATAAAAGTATTCATTACATACCAAAGTTGAATGAGACGGCTTGTTTTTGTCATTATAAACACTATCACATAGCTTAATGAGCAGTGTTGCTCTCTTCACTGCAAACAGTACGTACATTGGATGTGATTTAGAGCTGCCAGTACTCTGCAAATCTGTCCTTTTCCACAATATTCTTAGCACCCATTAAAATATCTAATTTTTGCCGGAAACATACTTAGATTGGAAATGCAAACAGTGGATTTTAGCAGCGCCTAGAACAAGCTCCTTGGATTCTCAAAGGCAGAGACTTGAAATCCAAGGAGTACGGTTTGAGAGTGGAATCACCATCAATGACTAGCGATGACCCAACTGCTCTTCTGACTTAGTTTGTTTAATTGATACTATTCTCTTCCAAAAGGAGTTGAATAAAGGCAACTGAATTTGTAGAATTTCTTGAAGACGTTTCGCCACTCATTTGAGTTCTTCAGTTCTGAAGAACTGAACTGAAGAAGCTACTCAGATGAGTTAATTCAACGCCTTTTGGATTACCATGACCTGGATGACTAAGAACTCATATCACTACTGCTGTTCTGCATAAGCCTCAACCCCCTCTGTCAGATCATCACAAGGAGCAGATACAGGTACCAGGCTACACCTCCCCTGTCCTTGAAGCCTAGTGACACCCTACCACAGACTAATGGAAATTATGAGGAGGCCACAACCAAATGCCTCCAAGTCCTGAAAGTTCAGCTGAATAGTGACAAGATCCAAGCCATCAACATGTATGCACTACCTG
This sequence comes from Mugil cephalus, assembly GCF_022458985.1. Classification (NCBI taxonomy): domain Eukaryota; kingdom Metazoa; phylum Chordata; class Actinopteri; order Mugiliformes; family Mugilidae; genus Mugil; species Mugil cephalus. The sequence continues at coordinate 1,920,693 of NC_061774.1, forward strand.
TCATCATATACTGGTCAAAGGAGGAGATAGAAGCCACAGTTATCAAGGCATGAAAGCTCCTCACACATGCATGGAGGGTTTCACCCCAAGTACAACACCCTGACACTGTACACTAAGCGGAAAGAGGGAGGCCAAGGACGAGTGAGCATTAAGGCCACAGTCCAGGATGAAACATTAGAAAATCCAAGCATACATCAAGAAAATGGCCCCAAATGACAAACTGCTAAAAGAATGTTTCAGACAACAGAAACCCAAAGACAGCGCAGAGGAAGAGGAGCAGACAACTTGGGGGGACAAGCCCCTACATGGCATGTACCACCTTCAAATTGAAGAAGTGGTTGATGTTGAGAAAACCTACCAATGGCTGGAAAAGACTAGACTGACAGACAGCACGGAGGCACTAATCTTGGCATCACAAGAATAGGCCCTAAGTACAAGAGCCATAGAGGCAAGGATCTACCAGAGTAGATCAGACCCAAGGTGCAGACTGTGCAAAGATGTCCCGGAGACAGTCCAGCACATAGTAGCAGGGTCAGCGTACATGGAGAGGCACCTCCAAGTAACTGGGATAGTGTACAGGAACATCTGTTCCCAGTATGGAATATAAGCACCCAAGTCCCAAAGGGCCACACCATAGAAGGTGGTGGAGAACAACACACGGCAAAAAATCAAAATCTTACCAAGTATATTGTCTCATTTCTAGTCATAATATCATTTTAAGCTTATTATAAGACACAACTGCCTAACAAGTACCATTTCAGCAAGATATAGGGAATTTTTTTAAGACAATACATCTTGAATATCCTGTTAAGTGAAAAGTCTTGAAAACATCTTGTTTTGAGTCATATGTCATACGAAACAAGCTTTTTTGATATTTGAAGCTGCTGTGTTATTTTCAAAAGATAAGTCATCTTGTTTCAGGAATTAGACTTACTTGATTTATGAAAATATATCTTGTTTATAGGAAAGCCTTAAGTTTCAATGGATTTTGACGAAAACTCATCAGATAGTGATTTTCTGGAGTCTGCTGTTTGTCTCATGGTGATCACAAGACTAGGGATTCCCAGAATGTTGAAGTATTCCTTCAATCAAAATAAAATTCCAACAAAACTGAATAAAACACAATGATACACAAATCCAGGATATTTTAATGTTCAGTTACATAAAATTAATTTTTGCCACAAATCCCTGTTTTGGAAATGGTGGCAGTCTATAGTTCAGCAGCGGTCAGACTGGCACGCTGTTCTACCGTACTGCGCAGCCCTCATTAAAGATTAAACGAACATGAGAGATGGCACACTTCATGGCTATTTCCATCTCTAAATTTTATTCAGAATCTAAGTAAGCATAATACATTCACCTGATTTTTTAAGAAGTGAGACATCTCACTTTTGTATCCTTGAAAGATGGATATGCGCAGTAGCGAACATAAGGAAGAAGAACCAGAGTACGGCTCTCTGGAGGGAACGTTACAGGTACAGTGGGGGAAATAAGTATTTGATCCCCTGCTGAATTTGTAAGTTTGCCCACTTCCATAGAAATGATCAGACTCTGGTTTTTATGGTTGTTTACTGGTTATGGGTATAGACAGAATATCAGTCGAAAATGCATAAAAAACACACAATCTAAAAGTTATAAATTGTTATGTATTTTATTAAGGGAAATAAGTATTTGATCCCCAAGCACAACACAAGTCAGTACTTTGTAGAGAAACCTTTGTTGGCAAGCACAGCAATGAGACGTTTCTTGTAGTTGGTCACCAGGTTTGCACACAGCGCAGGAGGGATTTTGGCCCATTCATCTTTACAGACAGTCTCTAAATCCTTCAAGTTTCTTGGCTGCCTCTTGGAAACTCGGAGCTTCAGCTCCCTCCACAGGTTTTCGATCGGGTTAAGGTCTGGAGACTGACTAGGCCACTCCATGACCTTAATATGCTTCTTCTTGAGCCACTCCTTTGTTGTCCTGGCAGTATGTTTTGGGTCATTGTCATGTTGGAAAACCCACCCACGAGGCATCTTCAGTGTTCTTGCTGAGGTTTTTGTCCAAGATGTTACAGTACATGGCTGCATTCATTGGCCCCATAATGCGGTGAAGTTGCCCTGTACCCTTTGCTGAAAAACAGCCCCAAAACATGATGTTTCCACCTCCATGCTTAACCGTGGGTATGGTGTTCTTTGGGTCATACTCACGTTTTTTCATCCTCCAAACACGGCGGGTCGAGTTAATGCCAAATAGCTCAACTTTGGTTTCGTCAGACCACAGCACTTTCTCCCAAGCCTTCTCTGAGTCATTTAGATGTTCACTGGCAAACTTAAGGCGGGCCTGTACATGTGCCTTCTTGAGCAGGGGGACCTTGCGGGCACTGCAAGAGTTCAATCCATAACGGCGCAGTGTGTTGCCAACTGTTTTCTTGGTGACGGAGGTCCCAACTGCTTCCAGATCATTAACAAGCTCCTGCCGTGTTGTTTTAGGCTGCTCCCTCACCTTTCTCATCATCATCCTCACTCCATGAGGCGAGATTTTGCGGGGAGCTCCAGACCGAGGACAGTTGATGGTCCTTTTATGGGTCTTCCACTTGCGAATAATGGCACCAATAGTTGTCACCTTCTCACCAAGCCTTTTGCTGATGGTTTTGTAACCTATACCAGCCTTGTGCAGGTCTACAATCTTGTCCCTGACATCTTTTGACAGCTCTTTGGTCTTGCCCATGGTGCTGTAGAAGTTGGAATGTAAGAAACTGATTCTTAGAGCAGGTGTGCTTTATATACATGACGAGTTAAGATCAGGAGTATTGTAATTAGTTGACTGAGCACAGCTGTGTGCCACATGCGCACCAGCCAATCTGTAGGAGCCTGAATTCTAAGTGAATTGTTGGGGATCAAATACTTATTTCCCTTAATAAAATACATAATAATTTATAACTTTTAGATTGTGTGTTTTTTATGCATTTTCGACTGATATTCTGTCTATACCCATAACCAGTAAACAACCATAAAAACCAGAGTCTGATCATTTCTATGGAAGTGGGCAAACTTACAAATTCAGCAGGGGATCAAATACTTATTTCCCCCACTGTACATAATAAAGCTACCTCGTCCGAGACGTTTTGAATCCGTATTTCATTGCAGGTTAAGTTGTATCGAATATCTCATGTTTTTTTAGTCACATACATTTTAAATATTATCCATGTTTCAATGTGTATTTGTTGTGTGCACTGTTGCAGCCGAGCACGAGCTAACTCTACCTGATCTAACTTGCTAGCTAAAACCGCTAACAGCATGGACAAACTTGATGACGCCACGGTGTCGACTTTAAGAGGTAATGTACTCAAACATACATTTTGAACGTAGTTATTGTTTTATTTTTACGTCATAACTCTGAATTCTGAACGGATTTTAATGAAATTGGTTTCATTGTAAATTGGATAAATTGAGCATAATACTGGTTACTTGTTATAATTAAATCCAGTTACTGGGTTGGATCTACTCAATTCTATACTAAAACATTAGCCTTCTGAATAGCCAGAACTTAAAATGTAAATTATTTAGAATTTATGCTTTTGAGTTTCTCCAAAATTGTAGATTATTATATACATTCTGTATATTTGAATTAAAAAAGCTTCAGAATTAAGAGAATTACAACTGATTACAATGTTTAATTCATCACTCTGATATGGTGATGCATAGTCCACTGAGGTATGTTATTGCTTTATCTATTGTTAATGCACTAACTAGTCTGTGCTAGTCAGCTGTTCCATACAGTTTGTTCTATGGCACCAATTCATCTTGCAATGTGTGTCTTACATTATGTCACAGCTGCAAACATAAGTGAAGAAATGATCAGCACTCTGACTCATGAAGACCTGCGGAAAGTTTTCCCAGGCCCAGAGAACTTCTTGCGATGAAAAGCGAAAAGATCTCAGATACACACTGAGCTAAAACATGACTGGTGCTCCAGTCTCATCATGCTGTGAAGTCTCAGTGTAACTGACTAACTGCACTGGATTGTAAGTACTGTTGACTCCTGCATTTCAGAGCTAAAAAGCATGTTCTTTCTTATGCAGAGAAAATAAAATATTTGTTTGTTGTTTAATGCAGGACTTGTTTTCATTCAAGTAGGTGGTTGTCTAAATCTAGAACAGTATCACTATTGTAGAGCTTACAGCAAGTTAAATGTACTTGAATTGAGATAAATTATGACTATTATTATTACACTTCAAATATATGTTGTTAACAATATTCTCTGTGTGTGATTTTAAATGTATTGATTTAAGATAAATTCTAATCATAACTCTTGAATTAAGAAGAACTGTCTTGTTAAATTGCTCTGGATTTGGGTTTTTTCACTCAATTTGAGTAAGAAACAAAAAGTGAAATAAGAATTGAAATGCTAGTTTTGAGATTATTTGACTTGCAAACAGTACTTGGAATGAGTGTTTCACCACTTATTTTGAGATATTTCCCTCATGTCTAATATGTATTTATTTTTTCTTATTTTAAGAAATCTTACCAAGTGTGATTATTTTACTGCACTGGCAGATTATTTCACTTAATTTTAGTCTATATCCGTTCAAACCAAGTATTTATTTCTTATATTAAGACGATTCATTTTTGACGTGCAGGGCCAAGCTTCTGTGGAACTTCAGCTTCCAGACTGACAAACAGGTCCTGGCTGACCAACCGGGCATAGCGGTGGTGGATAAAGAACAGAAGAAGGTGGTGGTGGATAGATGTGTTCCATCTGACACCAACATCAGAAAGAAGGAACATGACAAGGCTGAGAGGTACCAGGGGTTACCAAACTGGAACGGTTGTGGAAGGTTAAGGCAAGTGTGGTTCCCGTGGTGGTAGGAGTACTCAAGGCAGTGACCTCCTTACTGGGAGAGTGGCTGTAACAGATCCCAGAGCACAGTCCTTGGTATAGGTAAGATACTGAGCAGGACCCTCAAACTCCCAGAGGACCTGAGCTTGAGGATAACACAGACACCACCCCATGAGAGTGAGAGGGACGTTTCACACACACACACACACACACACACACACACACACACACACACACACACACACACACACACACATATATATATATCCATTCATTTACACAAAATTCACCAGAAGTCATCAGTTAAACAGATACATGCCCGCACACATTTTTCTTTAAAAAGGTTGATACCCCTTGATATTATCAAACTGTCATAGTTAATAATGCTAATAACTAGCCTACAGTTAGTCAACTGTGAGTACACTCAATAATGTTACATCCTCGTCCACTAAATATATAAGATTGTATGTGGTATATACAAGAATTTTAACAAAATTAACTAAAGAAAATTAATCAGTGATTACCTTTTACCATGTATGTTAGAAAGGAAGCAAAGAACTTTGGAAAAGAAGAAAGTCAAGGTCTCCCAATTGAGTTTGAGTGGGAATTCAAAAATGTCGTAACTGGAAAAAAAAAAATCTTCATTTTGAAGGCTGGCACAGTGGCTCGGTGGTTAGCGCTGACCTAACGAGAAGGTCCAGGTTTGAGACCAGTTCGGGCCTTTCTGGGTTGAGTTCGCATGTTCTCCCTGTGTCTGTGTGGGTTTTCTCCGGGTACTCCGGTTCCCTCCCATCTCCAAAGACATGCTTGTTAGGTTGGCAATAGGCTGGTGACAGGATTAAGCAGTTGTAGAAGATGATATGGAAGGAGAGAGAGATTTTTTCACAGTTATATCCAATAAAATAAAAAGTTAAATATTGTAATATTATTACATTATTGGCCCAGTTATTACATTTGCAAAGATTTTTTTCAACCAGGCCAATAACATAATAACCAGCCAATAACCTAATAAATTATTAGGTTACTGGCCAAAATTTATTACATTATCAGTTCAGGCCTGTATGGTGTAACAATTCATCCACTACATCGATGAATCGATTTATTTTCCTACGATCCAACTACATCTATCTGTGCTCGGTGTTACAACCTGGCTCAGGGTGGTAACAAACAGGGAGATCACACACAGTGATAAAGTCAACCAAATGTGATTTATTTAAATTAACCACAGAAATAAACTAAAAAGATTAAGTATGTAACTATGAAGAGGATTGGTTGTGTAAAGTGTGGGTGCGTGAGAGGGTGTGGATGAGTGTTGAAACAAATGTAGAAACAAACCAAACCTAAACCAATATAGAAACCATCACAGCGGCTGTCTGGACAGAGAGAGAGAGAGAGAGAGGGAGGGAGAGAGAGAGAGAGAGAACTGACTGGGAGGCCATCCCTTCATGCCTTTTGGCTCCTCCCATCTCTCAGGTGAAATCAGTCCCTCTGACGACCCACCCAGGCCCCTTCAATGGTAACAATAGGAAGTGTCTTGGTGGGTCGTCACATCGGCAAGTTGGCCTTCTGGACGACATACATCGATCTAATGTCGTTTTAAAAGGTGATCAATCGATTGTATCGATACTAGGAAAGAACGCACTGGATTAAGCACGTCAGCGGATCCGCATAGAGTATTTACTTGAGAAACACTGTAAAACTGGACAAACAAAATTTACAAAGTAGTTTTATATACCGAAAACACTGTTATACAAATATGCGTTAGTGTCCGGCTAACGTCAATGGCAAATTTAATGTATATGAATATAATATTTCGCCTTCACATGTCCTTGCCTCTCCCCGGCGCCCCACCAGTGACACATAGTGACCTGAGCAAAAAGAAAACAACTCAATGAAACGTCAGTTTAACGTGCAGCGTCAGTCACCACCATCATGTGATATTGTCAACAGACCAGCGTGTAGTGAGAACGTCAGCGCTCAAAAGAGGAGATAACAAACAGAAACGGACATGTGGTGTTTAACTTCTGGGCCTTAACAACCTCGTTCTTCATTGATAAACCGAGCGCCGTCCAGCGGATCGAGACACTTGAGGAAGTTTAAAAAGTGAGTGTAACAGGTAGATTAAGAACCCCAAAGAGTAGATACTGAGCAAGACAGTTATCTGTTGGCGGCCCGCCACTCTTAAATGAATGTAGAGGAAACACTGAGTAGGTATTTATTTCAGTCACACTGGTTTAATTTTTGGCTAAAAAGTTACTGAATCGATTTCAAGTAAGTGAATCGTTTCGGATCGTATCGTTCTAAATTAACCAAAATCGTCCTTGAATCGTATCGGCAACCACGAATCGTAAATCGAATCCTTGTTAAAACGAATTGTTACACCCTTAGTAATCTTCATTACTTACTGTTACTTATGAATTTCACACATATCAGCATATTTAGGATATGAGGCACAAACAAATGAATGAGGCAGCAGAATGAGTTTATGGTAGGTCTTTAATAGGTTAGATGTTATTCTGTAGAACTGGCAATAGGAGTAAGGGATTGATATTACAGTAGAAATATATTTTAAGGGTTTTATGTGTAGTTTGTTATGTGGACATGTGATAGGAGGCACAAAATCACCTAGAGTCAGGGTTGGTAGCAGCCAGTTAGTATTTAAGGCTGCCATTTGCACCGCATGCGTTGTTGCTCTTTTGCTCCTGAGCCTGCTGCTGCTCAGACCACGGTGCTCCTGGTCCACGATATGTCTGTAAGTAAATGTTGGTGAATAAACACACTGGTTGGTTGATCACAACCTCTGCCTCAAGCCTCCTTGAATACCTAGGCGCTACAAGGCCATCCTAACAAGTGGTGTCAGAAGTTGTAGCCCACGCAGCTGCAAGTGCTGTGAAGAATTCGGGAGCCCGCACCAAGTTGAAAAATGTCCGGCTTTCTTGGACGTGTTTGTTCCGGGTTCACACGCCAACGCAGCAGTGGTGGAGCATGCGCACACACATTATCCGATGGAAACTCAGATTCCAATTGCATTATCTGGGTGTCTCAATCGGATAATGAGAACTCCGATTTTAATCGGAGTAACGTGTTTACATGCAAGTTCTCCTGTTGTAGTTTGATTGAGGCAATAATTAGTTTTTTTCATGGCATGTAAACGCACTGATTGAGTCACAAGCAGCCAGAGATCAGCAGAGAGACAGAGATTTTTCTTGATAGGAGCAAAGGTGGAAGAGCATGCATCACCAATTTCAGCAGATACAATTACAAGTGAATGAAATGAGAAGTGACGTCGGACGTGAACGGCTGGAGAATCAAAGGTCAAGAGGTTCATGATCCAGACAAGGGGACGAGTCAGATGAAGTTCTCGATCTCGGACATAACCTCCAGTCCGCAGAGAGCCAAAGCTGTTTCCGCTGTCTCCAGAGGATGATATTGAACTTTTGAAAGAATGGCCCAAGTCTGCTGGTGGCCAAAAGAGGAGTGGGCAGCTCGTCTTGTTTCTCTGTTGACAGGTAAGTATGTGCTCATGGACTCTGCAGACTCTGAAAACTAGGAAATGGTGAAAGTAGCAATACTGACCAAATATGAAATCACAGCAGAGACTTACCACCGAAGATTTTGGTCGTTGGAAATCCTTCAAGGAGAGACTCCAAGAGAGCTATATATTCACCTGAAAAACTTGTTCTCCAAGTGGGTTAAACCTTAAAAGTCCACAGTAAAAGACATTTCAGAAATGATAATTCTTGAACAGTTCCTGAGGATGGTGTACCCTGATCTGGAAGTCTGGATCCGTGAACATGATCCTCCGACTGCAGGGAAAGCAGCTCAGCTGGCTGAGGTTTTTACATTGGCCAGAAGAGGGACCAGACATGCCACACTTGGTCAAGAAAACAACTTTGTTCACAGAAATAGGTCCACTGGAGATGAGTGAGGATATGGTCAGACTCAGAGTAGAGTGTTTTCGAGTGGAAAGCTGTCAATACCAAGCAAAACAAACAAGTTAAATCCTACTAAAATCACTTCCTTCAGATCTCCAAAACAAGATGTACGATGTTAACTGTGTAGTGGTATTGGCCAATATTCGTGTCCACTTACAAAGCAGACCATTAGCCACAAAACTGCCATATGCTGTTATTCTTGGCAATGACAGCCATTTTTTGGGGTAGAGTTGAAAATGGGTCGAGTTAAACTTCCTAAGTCTAAAGCAGAGAAGAAAGAAAAACTTTCTAATAGATAAGTTAACTAAACCAAACCATCCATTAGATGTAGATCTTCCATCAGATGTAGGGACACTGCAGAGGATATACCCAACTTTAAAGCCTTGGTTTGAGAAAGTGACAGAGGTTGAAGGGGTCAAGCAGGGTAACCCAAGCTGTCTTGATGAAACCACCTATATAGAGGTATATGAGAGGTATCAGTCTGTATCAGTGTAAGAGTAATGTTGATGCTTTAGCTTTACCAAAGCAGTTTAGATACAGGGTTATGGATCTTGGACATTCAATACCATGGGCGGGGCATATGGCATTTCTTTGTGCAGGATTTCCAACCGTTTTGTGTGGCCAGGTATGTACAGCCAGGTTTCCCAGTTTTGTAGTTCTTGTGAGATGTGTCAGTTGACATCAGGGAGGAAGGTTGCACGAGCCCAGCTACAGCCATTACCAATTATCGAGACACCATTTAAAAGAATAGGTATGGATGCAGTAGGACCATTAGAGAGGAGCTCTTCTGGAAATAGATACATTCTAGTTATATGTGACTATGCCACACACTATCCAGAAGCATTCCCCCTCAAGGCAGTGAAAGCCAGAAATGTTGCCAATTGTCTATTACAGCTGTTCTCTAGGGTAGGGATACCAAGAGAGGTTTTGACAGATTGTGGAACAAATTTCATGTCCAAGTTGCTACAACAGGTTTACCAGCTATTAGGAATAAAAGGAATTAAGACCACCCCCTATCATCCTAACAAGGACGTTTATTACGTTATTGGACAGTTATTACATTATTGGCCTATTACATTTTAAAAATGGCAAATTTATTACGTTATTGGCTTCTACAGTCTCTCTTGTGTCTCTCTGTGTCAGGCTGCATCCTGCTGGGGATGGCTGCTGCCATCAAGGAGTGTCATTGCTATGGGGTAGGTGTGTCTAGTCTAAGTAGGCGATACATGTCTAAGAAACATCCAAATGAATGCCAGACCCAAAAGTTTTCCACCAGAACGCTGAATTGTTATACATGTTATACATTTTTCCTGTCAGTAGTTTCAGTGTTCTGGCTGATTGATGTATTTCACTGTGGACCAAAGTGGTGGACAGTTCAAATTATCAAAAGGCAGACAAAATTATTAAAATCCTACTGATGGGGAAACTTCCTGTAATTAAGAAACAGACCACTTGACCAAACCACAACTCAACATTCCTTACAACTGCAGAAGACATCAGAAGACAATACGTTCTCCCAAAGCTCCATAGCCAAGTTAAATGTTGGCTGACATCAAATTCCAAACTGAACTTGTTACATGGTCCAGTACTGTATCTTGTTAACTGTGGTGACGGACTGAATGAGTCTTTTGGGAAGTTCATAGCTGAACAAGCTGTCTCAACATTGAGCTCTACAACCCCGACCATTCCAGTTTCAGTAATCAATAAAGCTCAGACACTGTGCCTAGTCAAAAGTACACACACACGCTGTACACTTACTCTCCCTCTGACACATGGTGCTTGCTACTCACCCCTTTAAAATAATTTGTCATTTGGCTTTTCTCTCTCCGTTTCTGTCTCTTGTTTTCTGTTGATTGTTTAACAAGAAACAAAGACAACAGCCACTGGGGAGGTGGTGAAAAACAACCTCAGCTCTGCACAGTTATTCACAAATGTACTATTCATTTCTTCTTCCCCCCTGAAAAGACACAATACCACGCTTTTAATGTCTGCCTGTTACTATATTCCCTATTGGCTCTGAGCAAATACCTATAAATCCTGCAGTTTTTATTTACTTTGCTCAGCAACAGCTAAAATTGACCTCTGTTATCCTTCCAGTGCAATTGGATTTGAGCAAAAGAGCCCGGCACTCAGTTTTCAGGACATTATCAAATCCCAGCAGCTAAAAGGTAATCAGTTTGACCATGGAAAGCAGTGTGGCGGCCAACTGGACAGCCAGTGGCTCTTACCCAGAGGGAGAGAAGATCCCAATCGTTGACAAGGAACCACTGACTGGAGCTGGGTAATAGCTTTGGATTCTCTGCTAGAGGGCAGACAGATTAGCAGTCTGGGACTTGTAAGTCAGAGAGTTGCCTTTCCATTCAGGCTTTGGGAATTATACAGTAAAAAAAAAAAAAAAAATAAATAAAGTGTTTTCTCAGTATGAACCAAGTACACAATGTTTTTGCCTTCCCTTCTGGCAGTGAGTAATTAAATGAAAAAAAAAAAATAATCAAATCACCTTTAGTTGCTATAAATACATGTGCACTTAAAAGTAATTTGCACTCTGTGGTTGCTTTCAGAACCTGAGCCATGGACATAGAGGGGATCAAAGCAGTGACCTCACGGTCTGTAAAGGCATTTCTCTCACTGCTAGACCACAGTCCCCACAATTAATCAGTTCAATTAAATTAATTGATATATATTACATATTAAATTTAATATATAAGGTCAATGACAAAACAAACTGTATCAAGACACTAAAACTCCCAGAGCCCCACTGGAGTGATGGTGGCGAGAAAAATCTCCCTTTTAACAGCGTGGTGACACACATACGAGTGGGAGGGAGATGGTTGGTCCTAATTAAAAATGACCAACCAGGCCAGATAACACCACCTTGGGACTTTCACCCAAGGAATTTGTTTAGAGATTCCAGCATAAAAGGCACTGCGGTTCGGTTTGCTTAAGGTTCTAGTATTAAAATACAGTATTTTATTACAGAACTTTAAGAAAACAATTTAAAATCTCAATCTATTTAAAAGAACCAAACAGGCGTTAAGGGAAGGGAGTTCGCCAACAGGGCTGGAGCTTACCAGTGGGGAGGCTAAGGCGGTTAGGGAGTGAAGGATCCCAGGAAGAAGAGCACCCAAATTAATTCCAATCAACAAAACAAAACAAAACAAAACAAAACAAGGGTCACACAGCACACTGGAAGGGGACACTATTAACAGGAGTTAGTGGCAGTTAGTATTAGTGGGGTAAACTCAAATCAACCAAATTTCCCTCCGAGGTAAACCAATAAACTGAATAATCCATAAACCATTTTAGGAATCAATTTAGGAATTGGCAGAAACCACAATGTGCAGTTAGAGAACAAAAATAAATAAAATAAATAAATAAGCACTAGAGCATAGCTGCAACAATAAATCTCAGGACTGTATCACAAAGTGAGCTCAATTTACCCGGGGTAACTTATCCAACTGAATGATGCTGGTTATCAACTCGGTAACTTAACCCAGGTTTGTCTTGTTGTGAATCAGCAAACACGCACGTATAAGGGCGGGTTCCAAGGCAGCAGACCAATCACAATCATGAGCGCTGATCCGCCAGCAAAAAGGAGCAAAGACTGATTCTCCTCAAATATAAAGAAAAATAAATCTCCCTCGGAATCTCAAGGCCACAGTCCAGGATGAAACATCAAAACTCCAAGAGTACATCATGAAAATGGCCCCAAATGATGAACTGCTAAGAGAATGTTTCAGACAACAGAAACTCCCTGAGTGTGCAGAGAGGGAGGAGTAGACACACTGGAGGGACAAGACTTAGACTAAGAATTAAAGAAGTGGCTGATATTGAGAAAACCTACCAATGGCTGGAAAACATTGGACTGACAAACAGCACAGAGTAGAAGATCTTCCAGAGTAGATCAGGCCCAAGGTGCAGACTGTGCAAAGATGACCCTGAGACAGTCCAGTACATAGTAGCAGGGTGTAAGATGAAGATCTGTACGCAGTGGACATGGGCAGAAGTACCCAAGTCCCAATAGGCCACACCACAGAAGGTGGTTGAGAACAATAGGTCCAAGGTTCTGTGGGACTTCCGCTTCCAGACTGAACAACAGGTCCTAGCTAATCAACTGGACATAGTGGTGCCAGCATCAGAAAGAAGGTTGAGAAGTACCACGGGTTGAAAGAGCAGCTGGAACAGATGTGAGAGTGGCTCCAACAGATCCCAGGAACAGCATCTGAACCCTCAATCTAGAAGAGCGGAGTCCTAGGAACAGCTAAGATACTGCGCAGGACCCTCAGACTCCCAGGCCTCTGGTAGAGGACCCGAGCTTGAGGATAACACGGATACCACCTCATGAGGGTGAGGGGGACGTTTCATCTATATATGTATATTAAAACAAAAAACGAAATGATTGAACTTTGACAAAAGTAGTTTTGAGTAAATACTGCCACACCTTCACTTTCTATGCCATAAGTTAGGAGATGTGATAAGAATAAGTTAACATTATGAGAAAAGCCAACTGAATATAGTAATGATGTAAATGTACTATATGTACTATGATGACTCAATCAGAAACTCACAGAATTCAGCTAAAACTTCTGAGTAAGGAGCATATGGGTGATTTTCCACAAATTTGTATAAGGTTCCTATGAATAACTCCAAAACATCCATACACTTTGGAGAGTTTTGGGTGTGAGACAGTCCTAGAGAAGTGTGTAAGACTGCAACTCTGCCTCCTGGTCTGAACTGGGAGTTCAAGTTTTGAGGGGTTGCATTCTTTCTCTGACGTATTCTAAAAGTGTAGGTTGGAGGAAACTGCCCACCCTAACATCACCCATCTTCTATAGCAGAGTTAGGAGCTTCTTACCACTGTATACATTTTAGTGGATGACATATTTTCACATGCAATATAATGCAGTTCAGTCTGATACAGCTCTTAACATTTGTTCAATTTAGGCACTCAATTATAATGTCTCTGGGAGTGGCTTATCTTCAGAAAATATATACAGCGAACCTATTCATCAGAATTAGCCTTTATTAAGGAGACATGAACATGCATAGTGATAATTTGGTGGTTAGACGCCTAGACAGGTAGATAGGGACAGGAGCCCCTAAGAGTCTAGATGCTGATGGAGAAGATGAAGTTTGCAGGTAGCTGAAGGAGACCTCTGATAAAGACTTCTTGGATGACCGTGGAGAGGTGGAGATGGGGAGAAAGGTAGCGCAACAGACAGCCTGGGGATAGAGTGACAGAAAGACAGTGACTTTAAAGCACAGGGACAAGGGAATGACTGGCTGGGAGAAGGTGGCAAATAGTTTATTGGATGGGAGTAGTGACGTGTCAATTGTGGAAGGAACTGATTTTGACAGCGTGGGAAAATGGAAGAGATAAGGAAAGAGAGTGACAGCTCACATTAACTGGACAGACGAGAGCGGCCAGAGTTTCTTCCATGAGCTTTTGCCTAAGCTTCATTTCATCAAAGACTGGAGAATCACACATTTTTTTCATTATTGAACAAACAGGAAACAAATATGGCAGCGTTTATTGTTCTTCCTCTTCAAAAAAAAAAAAAATAAATAAACTTCCTGCACTCAGTCACTATATTCTATATTCATGATAGTTACAAGTCAAAAGATAGATAAAGCCAGCAACTATCAATCACATTAAACCACACCATTCACCCTCTGCTTAACTCTTTAAAACAATATTTGTCATTCAGTAACGTCTGCAAAAAAAACAAACAAGTAAAAAAAGTCCATAAAGTTCATGTTAGAGCCAAGCTACTTTCACTGCCCAACTGGGAATCATGGAGAAAATCTGGCAAACAATGTAGTGCCTCCATCTTAAGAAGCATCTGTTTTATATATTTCCCTTTTAGGTGCCATTCTGTCATGCACCTACATGACAAAATGTAAATACACTGCAACCAACGACACTGACAAAAGAAATTATGTGTAATACATTTTCTTGTCTTAGTTGCTCTTTCAATTTTATATGAATATTTCAAAAACGTTTTGAAATATTAATCTGTTTATGCCTCACACTGAGCAAATTCATATGCGCTTCAGATTGACCAGATTATTCTAAAGGAAAATCTACTGATCAGCATGATAATGTACGTTGCATTGCAGGGAAATACTACCTCTTGTAATGCAGAACACGCTTCCTAAAACTACACTGGACATTGGTTAACAGAGATTTTTCTTTGAAAGAGATATCTTACAGACATATGTTTCCAACGATATCTAACACAAAAGTTGGATTAACTACTTAACATTGTGGGGTGTGGTTCACTTCAGTACATACTTCCACTAAACAAAGACAGTATATATAAAAATATGCATCAGGATAAAACTGTGTTGGCATCTTTTCCAGTGCACTGTAACAGTTTGTTGGGAGGTTGTATTGTTATGCAGGGCTGCAGCTTCAAATGACACACTAGTTGTTTTTGTCTCTGTTTTGTGGTTGCCTATGAATGGCAAAGTTTAGAAGTGACAATGTGAAGAAGAGGTCATTGTAGTTGGTGTACTGTCTCTCGATGTCATTGTTTCACACCCTTTTCATCTCACTGATGAGTGTTGCATGCCTCAAAGTTTTGCTTTGAAATGGAGAATCGTTGTCATTGTGGTTTGATCGTCCTTACAACTTTAACCAGGTGCAACCCCCATGTCTATGTCTTCAGCACTGCAGATGAGGACAGAAATTGACAGGTTATACAGACTTGCCGTTTTACGTACAATTCATATACATAAATGTCTGTCTGTTTGCTGTAAATGAGCCTGGGAAAGAAAACTCACTCCAACTGAACTTGTGTGTAACTGCTGTATTTACTGGGGCACCTATACATTTTATTCCTTACGTCATAGTCATATTAATGTATTCATATTAAATGGCATTCCATCGTTTTGCGGCAGGGTACACCAACACACAAGATGACAGCCTAAACATATCCGAATCACATCCCCTACACACATTGTGTGTGTGTGTGTGTGTGTGTGTGTGTGTGTGTGTGTGTGTGTGTGTGTGTGTGTGTGTGTGTGTGTGTGTGTGTGCGTAAATAAAGCTGGCTGTCACCACTAAAGGATTCACTGAGTCACTGAAGCCTGTCTCACCCTAGCAGCATGTCTCCTCTCTTTTTCAGAGCAACTTCAGTGGCTTATGCACCTATAAAGCTGAATGACTGCGACAGGAACCACATTCAGAATTAATTTAGATTACCAGTGAGAACAGTTGGTAGATTTGTAGAACAGATCGGTTCCCTCTGTATGAGCAAAAAATATACCTCTCCTCTAAATTACAGATCTTAGGCATAAATGTAAAAAAAAACTGACCGTAAACATAAAACCTGCACATCACTATTTACCATTCACCTGTCCTGATAGTTATCATTATTATAATTGTTCAGGCCAGTCAAAGTGGTTGTTTTATGTGGACAGTTTAGACTTGACTTTGGAGCATAACACATGAAGAGTTGATCTTTTATGACTTGGTTTGACATTTTGAGAAGTAGGCCACAAGCTCACACGCCTCCTTTGAAAGTAGAAGTTTTCCTGACAGCTTTGACAATTCACACGGGCCATGTCAACACATCAGAATATATTCAGACATTTTAGAGCATGTAAATCTGTGTAATCTCTGTGTTGTGGAGTTGTGGAGTGGTGGCTCCAGGAATTTCCACTGCCTTTTCCCCCACTTACACTTTGAAGCATATACAGGCTCTGAAGACATTTTAACTAAAGTTGCTAATTGCTGAAACTTTTCCTCTGATATTTACTAAAAAATGTTTTTATAAGGCTTCATGGCCCTGACATCTGATGCTGTAGTAAGAGTACTGCACGCTTTGAAGCATCCAATATGACTCCTGCACAGAGGACATCACCCCTTTCAACAACCAGGTTTTGCGCCTGTCTCCATCCAGCATGAGGAGAGCACGGATTAAAAAGCGTGCAAAGCTGCTGGTCCAGACGATATGTCGGACCATATGTGCAAAGGGTCTGTGCGGAAAAGCTCAAGGATGTCCTTACAGACATCTTCAACACCATTCTAAGCCAGGATGTTGTCCCATGCTACAAAAGCTACCACAAGTATATCTTTTCAAAAGAAGCTGTCGCCATCTGCCTTCATTGACTATTTTGATGCACCCATCATCATGAAATGTTTTGAACGATTATTCATGTAACTCATCGAATCCATTCTCACTCTGTCCCTGGACCGCTTCCAGTTTACATATCAGGCCAGCCAGTCCACTGATGATGCAATCTTCTCTGCTCTCCTCTCAGATCTTAACCCATCTGGACACAAAGGACTAATGACAGAATGCTGTTTCTAGTTCAGCAATGAACGCACACATCCTACAGCAGTTAACACAGAGACTTGACCGGCTTGGCCTGAACAACTCTCTCCTCTCTCTGACCATAAACAGTGCCAGTGAGTGCACATCTTTCTAGGTGTGACCACAACAAATGACGTTTCTTGACCAACCAACAATATCACAGGGCAAGAAGACTCACCAGTACCTATCTTGTGTTCCTCCTACTGAGACACGACAAAGAATATTCTGACAAAAAGGATCACTGTGTGGTTTGACAGCCATGTAAAATCAAAGAACTATGCAGTGCATAGTGAATGTATCAGGTAAGATCATTGGTGCACTTAGTATTAGGGGAAAACCTACACACCCCTCACAAGACTTCTACTTCTGGGAGGAGGTCCAAGAGATTCTAGGCCTGCAACATCAGAGCAGTCAGGATGTATGCATACTTAAAGGCTATGTTCAATTGAAAAACGTTATAGTAGAGCAAGGTGTCCGCAATTAGTTTGACACTTCAGCATGTGGTCCACCAGGGATCAAGCTGCTAACCCTCTGGTTCATTGCCAGCAGTGGAAATGTGCCAAGACAGAAAAGTGGTTTGACTGTGGCTCACTACTTTGAGTATCAATCATTCTGCATTCTTTCTTAACTTTTACTCAGTCTATATACAGCGGGTAAAATAACTATTGAACACATCACAATTTGTTCGTGGCAGGCTTATGGTCAAATGAAGTTCTTTCCACTTCTGGATTATGGCCCCAACAGTGCTCACTGGAACATTCAGAAGTGTATAAATTCTTCTGTAACCAATGCCATCAGAATGTTTTACAATGATAAGGTTGAAAGGTCTTGAGAGAGTTCTTTGCTTTTACCCATCGTGAGATGTTCCTTGTGTGACACCTTGGTAATGACACACCTTTATATCGGCCGTCAGTTTGGACTGAACCAGCTGATATTCATTTGCACTGACAAGGGGCAGGATGGCTTTCTGACCACTGATAGATTTCAGCTGGTGTCTTGGCTTTCCATGCATTTTTCCACCTCCCTTTCTGTGTGTGTTCAATACTTTTTCCCTCTGTTATTTCACATAATTACACATAACTTAATTTCTGAACTTATTTGTTTTGGTTTCTTTCTATGTATGGATTACTGGGGTTGTTACCAACACCTGGTGAATATTTCAAGTCAATAGCACCTTTAGAAATATGTTTACTATGTAAAAATATGATGTGTTCAATACTTATTTTACCTGCTGTAACTGTATGTAAATGAGGGTTTTGCATGTTTACAATTGAGCCAAAACACATTACTGGTAGAACAAAAACATCTGAATATAATTATAAGACACAGCACAGTGATGGACTGCCAAATAAAACAGGCCCACACAATTGAATAGTCATTGAAGACCATGGTAAGCGCATATGAAAATGCAAATTACTTATTGAATACATCTGATCTGTGTTTCATGGGGTAAGATTAAGTTGGGTACTGAAGATGCATGAATTCCGCTAATTGAATGCTAAAATAAAAAAAAAGAAAAAGAAAGGAAATGATAGATGTCTCAGAGTATATAGACTCATACCCATGAATGATATTTCAAGAATGATATTTCCAGCCATCACCATATCACATCCCATTTGTCCCTCCTCAGACCTGCTGGTAGATACTCACCACAGCCGTTCACTTTCTGTCTAATACACTATACCAGACTTTGACGTGCAGTGCTACTTGTTTTGTTACAAGATACTCAAGTTGTAACCTTGAAGAACTGCTTTAGAAGCTGGCGTCAGCAAGGAGAAAATATACCTGTCACTTTAAGGAGGAGACTCTCTCTTAGTAAAAGATTTGAAAACTGATCATATTGGATTTATTTTGACTGTAAGTGGCAGCAGCTGATGAATCAACACCTGGTTACCATACTATTTGTCACATTCTTAGCAGCACAGGCCAAAGAAGAGGAAAGAGAAACTCAAACGTATTTATTTGCTACTGGTAACTTTAAAAGAATCAAATCTGTTACTCTGTTTCTATTTCTGTTCCCATTCAGGTCTACATTTTGTTCATTTAATTTTCTGTGTATCATTATTATTGTCTGTCTCCTCGAGCAGTGCAAAACCCTCTCAGCCCTGCTTTCCATGAAACAACTCACATCAGATATCATACGGAAATTCAGTCAGTTTATTGACACAATTTGATAAAGAGTCATAATGATGACAGGTTCATAAAGGAGAACACTCAGTGAATTTGACCTGTTAATATTAGCCGTGTGTGCGTGTATGCATGTAATATCATCACATTCTGATGATATTATGTGTGACGGTGAGCTATGCAGGCACCAAGGTACTGTAAGTAAATATTAAATTAGATGCATTTATCTATATTTCTTCCAATAAAAGAGAAATGATATTGTGTTTGATCTGCAGGGTTCATTTCATTTCTCCATTATAATTAAAAAAAACAAAACAAAAAAAAAAAAAACAAAAAAAAACTGACCAATGGTGAAATACTCCCCACCACCAGTGTTTTCATTAACAGCACAGAGCCTTTGAATCATGTTCCTACTACTTAATTGTTGGTTTGTTCTTCAGTATTGATGCCTTCCCTCTCCTGGGCACAAACAAGATCTGCAAATGTAAACCAACTTGTAAATTGAAATGCAAATAATAAGTGAGCTGTAAAGACTTGGGAAAGATGCAAATATGAATGTGTGAAGTGGAGCAACTGTTCATTTTTCTCAGGTTAATCAGAGCTAAAGAAAGTAAAAGATGAAAGAAAATTTAAGAACATGTCATTTAGATTGAAAGTGTTTAGGCCTCAATTAAAAAAAAAGTACAGATTTTCAATTCAATTCAATTCACTTAAATTTCAGTTTTATTTATATAGCGCCAATAACAATACAAATCATCTCACAACGCTTCACAAAAACCAGCCTGCCACTTCCAGAGCAAGCCTGAGGGCGACGGTGGCAAGGAAAACCTCCCTTTAACAGGAAGAAACCTTGAGCAGAACCCAGCTCATATGGAGGGACCCATCTGCCGAAGGCCAGCCGGTTAGAAACAGAGAAGATAGAGAGAAAAGAAGAACAGGAGAAACAAGATAAACAAACTTCTGTCATAGATACATACATCAAGAGGAAGGAAACATGTAGGGTCTAGTGATATAACACATAGCTGATGATCTGTGACAGTTTGTGAGTATAACAGGAATCAGGAGGAGGAGCCATGATGATTGGGGCGGATGTAGTTTATGGAGCTCCACAGGTCTGATACACAGCACTCCAGACCATGAAGACTGGGCTGGTTGATGAGGCCATGGCAGCAGATGTAGCTTAGAACTCCACAGGTCAGATATTCAGCACTCCAGACCAGAGACCCTCACAAGATGATGGAGGGGGAGGGGAGCGGAGGGGAGAGAGTAAGACACAGTGGTTAGTAAATGATAAGATATTAGAGGACAGGAGCCAGAGAAGAAAGAGGAGAGGACATGTCCTCAGTGCATCGTCCCCCTGCAGCCTAGGCCTATAGCAGCATAACTAAGGGATGGTTAAGTCCAGCCCTAGCTATGAGCTTTTTCAAAAAGGAAAGTCTTAAGCCTGACCTTAAACGTAGAGATGGTGTCTGCCTCCCGAACCCAAACTGGGAGCTGTTTCCACAGGAGAGGAGCATTATTATAAATGGAACATTTTTCCTAAATTTTATTTTTGTTGTCCAAAAGAACAGATTTAAATATACACCAACTCCTCCTCCTCCAATGGACATGTCCTAACATCCACATTGATGGCAGGTACAAATGTTTCATTATAGTCAATAAATCTCATATACTCTCTTATAGACAATAAAAGCAGCATTCTAATTATTTAGGACTAAACGAGCACAAAAAGCCAATGAGTCAGTGCTGTTTTGACTTCCCACTTCAGGAAGATACAGTTGCTACACACAAGACTCTGTAGCTCTCCACCTGTGTTCATTCCCTGACCAAGGA
This sequence comes from Mugil cephalus, assembly GCF_022458985.1. Lineage (NCBI taxonomy): Eukaryota > Metazoa > Chordata > Actinopteri > Mugiliformes > Mugilidae > Mugil > Mugil cephalus. The sequence continues at coordinate 1,941,730 of NC_061774.1, forward strand.
ATGGCTAATGTCCACAACTATTAATGCTGTTTTGAAAACACATTGTTCCAAGCAACTGGCTACACACCATTCCATTGGCTATGGTTGCTGGCTTTTGTAAACTGTTTAATCACCATTAGAAATAAGCCTTTCCACTATGTTATCATGTGCAAACTTTAACAACACAGCATATGGAAAGGGGGAAATGCCACATAAAGTTTGGAATACTAATGGAGGCAGTAGTGATAATATCCAGAGATTTGCAGAATTTAGTTGATAAATCTGACCACCTGCTTCTTCCTGTGCATGAAATTTTAGCATGACTTTCTTAATATTATCTTTTTCAGCTGAAGCTGTTCCATTACAGGGTCAGAAAAAGGTTGTAAAGTATAAACAGGGTACAACTTAACCACTTAACCAGGAAAATACAAACATCTATTGCAAAACTTCCACTGCTCACTTCATGTATTATGAGACCTTTGTGAAAACTGTTAGTTTTCAAAGTAGAACACATTTAAGAGGCACAAGCAAAGTGATCTCTGCTCCTTTGGTTGACTTTTTCTCTGGTGTGTGTATGTTTTTCCGTTTCTTTCTGGATAGAGCAGCAGCAGAGATTTTTAGGAACTTTCAAAACCCTGGCATGTTTCCCATTTCTGCAGAGGATGAAGATTTAACCAAGACTTGAGATTAATTTGCTGAGCATTCATGCGATTTTGACCCTGCTACAAATCATAATGTGCTAGAGGAACACAGTAAACATCTGATGGAGATTTCTGTCACTTAAGTTCATCTCTAAACTGTAGGAATAGTGAAGACACATCAATATTATTCACATAACCCAAGTAAAAAAAAAATAATACAAATGAGTCTCAGCAGGGTGCTGAAAAACCTTAAAGACTAAATTCATTAAAGGGAAAAACAGAAATAAATCTTAGCAGAGGAAGAGCATCGGGGATCTCTCTTCCAATATAAACTATAGATTGTATATAAACATGTATGATACAGCACCACTACAAATGTGGTGCCAAATATTGTAGAAATCTTGCATTTGTGATGTCATTTGCAACCAGACATGGGCACCATGTCTAATGTGGCCTCTTTCCAGATAAAATAAAGAATGCCTCTGTGAATACTTAAATTTGACCCAGTATCTCAACTGCCTGTAAATAAAGCAGGAACATAAGGAATCATAAGGAATCTAGCAGCACCCATTTCCATCATATTTGGACTTTAGTTTTGTGGGAGTGAGTTCTGATGTGTCCATCCTTATGCACAACAAACAAATATGCTCAAATATCCCATGTTTGGAAAAGTATAAATAAGCCTCCAATAAGGAGCTTTAAAGACAGAATGTTAACACACATAGCTTCAACAGGCCAGAGATCACACGTCATAAATGAATCCGCTGTGTAAAAACAGGTAGCTGACTTCATCCAAATCAGTAGTAGAGCAGCATTTTAAAATGCACAAATCAGCCACAACATTAACACCACACTGCAAAAACAAAAAAATGACAATATTTTGCATCTTTCTATTAATGCTATCAAATCATCTTGTATTAAGAAAAAAAAATAAGATGATAAGATAAGATGTATTTCTTTGATACAAGGATTTTCGGCTTTCTTGAAATTCATTTTTTGCAGTGCACTGACAGTAGAAGTGAATAACATTGAATATTTTGTGACAATTCAGTGTTCTGCTGGGAAATTTTTGGACCTGGCATTTATGTGGATGTTACTTAGACATGTACCTCCCACCTAGACCAGACCAGGCACCCCCACCCCATAGCAATGACACTCCTTGATGTGAGATGATCCACAGAGCCCCCTCCCCTCAACCCACAAACAAAAAGTCCTATTTACAACTGTTTTGGAGGCACGAGAGAGACCTACACAATATTAGGAAGGTGGTCATTATGTTATGCCTGAATATTGCACATTTTAGCATTACAGTTATAAATTTGTTCTTGGCTAACTACAGTATGATATTACAGGTAAGATTTCATAGAAACCAGCTGAGCTTCGGGGTAATGGTGCTCTCCCTTTAGCTCCAAGAGTAAATGCATGTTCATCTAATTTGTGGTGTGAGGGAAAAAAAAAATAAAGTTTGCATCAACAGCGAGGCTTGGAAACTGCCAACAGTTCATGTTCCTCACTAGTTAGACACTGATTGGCATAATCAGGTTACAACGAAGCTGAAAGGAAAAGGCCATCAACACGAATTAGCATCACTGCATTGTAGCAACGATCAGTAATGTCAGCGAGATACATATCAGATACGGAGGAGGGAATAAAAAAAGCAACCATGGCTATGATTCCTCAGTCTAAGACGCCACCTGATCAACCAGGAAATGGCTGCCAGATGAAATCTAACATTAACAGTGTCTTTCGAAAAATGACGCATGGAGGCAGGAATTGGTGGGGTGGGGCGGGGGTAGAAAATAGCAGTAGCAGACAGATTTGAGGTGACAAGGCACGTACAAAGCCTTGTCAGGATCCGGAGATGTGAAGAAAGGCTGTCAAGATGCAGAAAAAGGCAGGCATGCTGTGGTCTTTTGAAGGAGCTTGTCATTACAACAAATTGTCTCTTCTGGTCTTATTTCTAATTTAGCCATCTATTTACAGCAATTATTTGAATATTCACCACTGATCATGGCACACTATTGTGCTGTGAACGTTGGAAGGGGTTTGGTGTATTTTTGGACGAATCACAGCCCTGCACCGTTTAATTACCTGCCAGTGCTGCTTGTAATTATAAGTCGGAGTGACAGCTTTGGAGTTGTTCAGTCAGCTTAATTCGCAAGTTAGCTGGCTGTCATTCAGACAGCGGTGTATTCGGCAGGAACCTTGTACATACTACAGGTTAAACTGTGAACTCCTTGTACCAGCCATAGTGTGATGCACACTTTTCTTATTTATTTATTTTTTATTTCTTTTTTTTAAACTAAGATAATAAACGAACAAGCAACTATACAAACAAAATTATTGTAACCTTGATTCAGGAATTGACGTTGTCATTGTATATTTTGCAATTACACATAAATGTGTATCTCAACCTCAGATGGTACCAAGACATGGTTTTGCAATTCACAAGTTAGTCTCAACTTCCAGTGTCAAGACTAACAAGTCCGGAGTCAAATCTCAAGTCCTAAACTTAATTTTGAGTCCTTTCCTTTTAACCTTAATAATATTTTTAAATGGCAGATCATATATTTTTTAAAATGTTCATTATATTTATAAAAACATGTGAGAAAATATTTCACAAATGAAAATCTACAGAACCAAAGAGCTGATAATTACGCATGGTAGTTCTGGGCGGTATGACCAAAAATGTATGTCACGGTATTTTTCAAAATTCTCACATTTTGTCATTGACATCTTTATGAAATATTTCTAGCTTCAATATGGGATGGGGAGGTTTTAAAGTAAATTCTGACAGTATCACGATATATTTTTTCATATTATTTAAACTGCTATGTCTGTAATAGCAGCGCAACCAGCAACCGTAATAACTGTAGTCAGCGCCCAACATTTTCTTCTCATTCATAAAACGCTAAAATCAGCAACATTTTTGGGGACAGCTTTAGCCGGGGGACACACCTCACAATGACACAGTCGCACCTGGTGTGTTTAGAAGTGTGTGTTTAGAAGCTGAAAATGGTCCAGTCTGAAACAGTGCCTGGCATCACAGCTTTCCAAACGCTGTGTGATCAAATATGCCGATATGCCAGTATATTGACAATTCATATCCTAGTGGGAAAAAAATACCAGTATTCAGTATGAACCGGTATACCGCACAGCCCTAATGCATGGCAATATCAATCATTTCCCTTTAACTCATATACAAGAATATCTTTCCTGTTAAGATTTTCTTGCAGAATAGACATTTGATAAAATGTTGGAATATGCAACTGAAATCAATAAACAAGAGAGAGAGTCTCAACCCTCTCTCTCCTAGTTTGTCTGAAGAACAGGTGAACAAGGAGCAGAAGCTTCCTGAGATGTGTCCCCCATTCCGAGTCTCACTTCTTGGGTTCTTCTGCATTTTGCATCCCCCTCATCCATTACCTTCGAAATGTTTCACCCATTCCCCTTATTTCCTTCACCTCCTAAATCTTTGCAAAGATGAATCTGTTGTTAGTGAAACAATAATTAACAAGGGTGTGAAAAAAAGACAACATTCTCACTTAGAGTCAGGTGTAGATTAAATGAAGGAACCCGGGAATATGAAGCACATGACAAGCTCGAGGAAATTCGAGGAACAAAGTGATAATGAGCGTGAACATGTGCATGTGTTGATCACCACGAGGAAGACATGTTTGTGATGATTATTTGAAAAAGCTAAGGCTTTTCATAAAGGTGTAACCCCAAAACAAAAAGATAACACAATAATTTCATACATACAAATGATTTATATCGAAATGTGATGCATTCTTTTTCCAGTTTTAGAAATGTGTTGGTAACTGCATTATCACCTCTGACTAAAACCATTAAATGAAGATATTTTTAAAGAAGGCTAAAAGGTACAAGTTTCAGTCGCACGTTAAACACGCATGACTGCATGGGTGGATGAAAAGGTTAGAGATCACTGGACTCTACTGGTTCACTGACTTTATGCAGCCCATCACCTTTATTTACTTACTTATTACTTACATCTTAAAGGTATAAATTACCTGGATATTTACTTCTACACTTAAAGGGGAAAATTAGCACTAAGTCATCTATTTGATAGGTGGGGAAGAGTAAGGCAATAGTTACTTTCCCTGGTAACTAGTTGCTTTTATGATGGAGTAATTCAGTTACTAACTCAGCTACTTTTTGAGAGAAGTAACTATAATTACCTTTTAAAAGTAACGTGCCCAACACTGTTGATGACAGATATCATCGTTATGATAGATATCGTTGCTGATCATCACTCGGCAACGACATTATGTGTCTGCCTGACTAACTGTAGCCAAAGGCTAGCAACACGAAACACAGACTACGTGGGGATTTGTCTTTGGGTCAATGAAATGACATTATTTCTGTGTCCAATACATTTTCAGCACATTCAAATAATAATTTCTCAAACCCCTCAAACCCCAAAAATGTTAGGTGGCGCACCCATCCGAGTAAATGAACAGACTAAGAAAACTTTTTTAAATGGTATTTTTCTGATAATAAATGTAAAATAAAATATCATGGCATGTTTATGTTTCAAAACTTTCAAATAAGCCAACATATATAAATACTAGGGGTGTAACGATTCATCCACTACATCGATCTGTGCTCGGCAAGTTGGCTGTCCGGAAGACATACATTGATCTAATGTCGTTTTAAAAGGTGATCAATCGATTGTATCGATACTAGGAAAGAACGCACTGGATTAAGCACGTCAGAGGATCCGCATAGAGTATTTACTTGAGAAACACTGTAAAACTGGACAAACAAAATTTACAAAGTAGTTTTATATACCGAAAACACTGTTATACAAATATGCGTTAGTGTCCGGCTAACGTCAATGGCAAATTTAATGTATATGAATATAATATTCGCCTTCACATGTCCTTGCCTCTCCCCGGCGCCCCACCAGTGACACATAGTGACCTGAGCAAAAAGAAAACAACTCAATGAAACGTCAGTTTAACGTGCAGCGTCAGTCACCACCATCATGTGATATTGTCAACAGACCAGCGTGTAGTGAGAACGTCAGCGCTCAAAAAAGGAGATAACAAACAGAAACGGACATGTGGTGTTTAACTTCTGGGCCTTAACAACCTCGTTCTTCATTGATAAACCGAGCGCCGTCCAGCGGATCGAGACACTTGAGGAAGTTTAAAAAGTGACTGTAAGAGGTAGATTAAGAACCCCAAAGAGTAGATACTGAGCCAGACAGTTATCTGTTGGCGGCCCGCCACTCCTACATGAATGCAGAGGAAACACTGAGTAGGTATTTTTTTCAGTCACACTGGTTTCATTTTTGGCTAAAAAGTTACTGAATCGATTTCAAGTCACTGAATCGTTTTGGATCGTATCGTTCTAAATTAACCAAAATCGTCCTCGAATTGTATTGGCAACCACGAATCGTGAATCGAATCAAATCACTCTTACAATGAATCGTTACATCCCTAATAAATACTAATGGTTTTAAAGCTTTTTACATCACTTAAAACTTACGTCCAACAATTTGTATGCCCTAAAACGTCAGGGTGGCACAACTGTAAAAACAGGACTTTTATTGTGAAACAAAGAGATAGTAACACCAAACAGGATGTTGCAGCAGCCAGGGGACCCCAATTAATCTTTATTTATTCTTATTCACTTTATGAGTGAAAAGGTTTGTGAATCTCTATCAAATATTGATAAAATGTCTTTTTTTCCAACTCAAAGGTAGACTAGTACACATTCAGTGTCAGATGGTACAACCAATGTAAAACTAGAAATATGTTATTTTATCACAAACCCCCTTTAATTTATTTTAAAAGTATGACCATGCTAGCAAATGTTAAAGCTAACGTAAGAGTCCAAGTAGAAGCCTGTTTAATTTGAAATTATTTGCAAAGGTCAGATGGCGCAATCACTGAGTCAGATGGTGCAACTGCAACAATGTTATTTAAAGCTCTAAAATTATATTTTGCTTTTCTAAAATGTTCATAGGCTTTAGGTTAAAGATGTCACACACTTTAAAGACTTTTTGATGATTATGTTTTTTATAATAATTTTAGATACCTTTGTCAAGTAAAGAGAACATGGTGACATAATGAGATTATTTTGCAGTTATTATTTCTGTACAATCTGCTTTTATGATGTGAGTATGTCAGTTTATTTGTTGTCTTGTATCATAGGAGAAAAAGAGAAGGAAAAGTTGTTAAACCCCCCATCAGTCAGCTATCCAAAAAAAGAAAAAGTGAGGCAGCAATGGAAAAGAAGGCACAGAGAAAGGAAAAGGGCTATGGCAGACATTTTGAATTTCACACCTGAGTCAATTGATGAGGCAGAGCTTCAACCTAACCCTCCCAACAATGTTAGAGAGAACACTGTCAATATTGACCAGCAACACAGATGCGCAGAGAAATGCTCAAAATAAGAAGAGAAATGGAAGCTGCAAAAAGAGAATCTGAAAAATTACGAAAGCACATACAAATATTAAAGAAAAAAAAGGAAAAGGAAAAATCTTCAACTGAAGGGAAGACATCAAAGAGTAAGAAAATGTCCAACTACAGAAGAGAGAGAGTTGACCTCCTCTGCAGAGATGATAATAGTCGCTTACTGCCAGGGGAAAAGGATATAGTCACAAAACACAAAAAGAAAGAACAGAGGCATGTGTTGGTTAAACATTTGACTAAACTCCATCTGCAGTATAATGCTGAAATGCAGAAGTCCGAAAGGTTGTCTTACAATTTGTCCATTATTGTCCTTTCTTTGTAACACAGCCAAAAATGTCAGTGCAATTATATGCAATCCAGACAAGACAAGTTATGCATGTATCGTGTCTGTGCAAAATGCTAATATAGTGAGGTAGAAGTTACCCCACCCCAAGCAGAAGAGAATGTTACCTGCCATTAATGGTTAAGAAAATCTGTGTCAGAGGGGCAGAAGACCTACATGAATTTTGTCAAAGAGGCACAAACTGGAACAAGTGCCGAACTGTTGAACATTCTTAATCAGAAGCTCGACAGCCTAGCCAAACACATGGGTGCACCAAGCCAAAGAGTGCAGAGCTCTAAAAGAAAGCCTCAGAGAAGATGAAGTTGTCCTTCATGTGGATTTTTCAGTGAATTTCTCTTGCAAACTCAATAGCAAGGTGCAAGCCTTTTTATTTTGGAGAGAGTCTGGGGCAGGCTACAGTCCACACATGTGTGGCTTATACAACAGCTGGCTCACAATCCTATGCTACCATCACTGCATTCCTTCAGCATGATGAGAGGGCTGTGTGTCCCACTTGGAGCCAGTGCTAAAGGATGTGATGGAGAATTGTAATCCATTTCCCACAACTTTACATGTGTGACAGTCCTGTCACTCAGTACCACAATAAAAAAACTTCTACTTGCTCAGCACCACCCCCTTCCTCTCAGGCTTCCAACAGGTGGCCTGGAATTTCTCTGAGAAGTCCCACGTTGCTCCTGATGGAGTTGGTGGGGCAGTCAAGTGCACTGCTGACTGTGCTGTTCAAAGGGGTGCAGATGTCCAGACCCCATAAGATTTTTACAGCTTCCTAACAGAGAGAAGATCTGACATCGGGTTCTTCTGGGTGAGTGAGGATGACATCAGAAGGTTTGACAAAGCAGTTCCCCTGTAAAGGGAACTATGACATTGCACCAGGTCATCTCCACTGACCCAGGGTCATGTTACCGTTAACTGTTATTGTTAAGCATAATCATTTTTATTTAGTATGTGATTAGTTTTGCATGACTGCTACTATGAATGCTACTATGTTTTAAAACCTTGGAATACTTTTGATGAATTAAATTTGGATGTATTAAATTAAGTATTCATTGAATTTAATCTGATGTTTTTTGTAAATTGTTAGACTGTTAACTAAAGCAAAAATTGTTCAGCATATTTCCTGTCTTTACTAATTTTGTCAGGTGGCGCAACCAGGTAATATAAATATATATAATATGAATTTAAACTGATAAACAATAGGTTAAAGTGAACAAATGGTTGACAACTATGATGGGAATGGCTATTTTATTGAATGTACTCATTTGTACATTTATAAATTACTTTTCTGTCTTTAAATGTACACACACACACACACACACACCATTCATAACATTTATATGAACATCTAGGCTACTTTATGTAAATCAATCCACAATAAAGTCCATCAACAAAGGAACTTTGAACTGGGTTAGTTCCCAGCTCTCATGGGCTTAAAAGGCACTTAAAACATGAATACAGAGGAGCTTTAACACAACACACACACACAAAAAGAGAGAAATACAGGGACTGATGCTTCTAATTGCTACCATATTGATATACACATACATACACACATGTGTGGGTTCATTAGATAATGCAAATACTGTGGAATAATTTTATTATAATCTGGTATAGGCCATTTTGTTCATTATTCTGGTCTGTTAAAAGACAGGAGGAAGTATTCAAAAACACCAAAAATAATAAATTATTGGTGAGCAACAGGGGTGGTATTAAATAAATGAATGGCCTCTACACACTGCGATTTTAGCAGTCAAACTATTGCAGAAACTGCGACATGGATCTAATGATGTGTGGTACGACGTCAAGTTTGACGTGTGCAAATCGTAGCCTACAATGATCGCTCTACTGAATCGCATGTCGAATTAATTCGAATATCGAACATGTCTGTCTTCTGTTCTAAGTATTTAAAAACGGCCCGATCCCAGCCGACAGAACAACGTAGGCTACGGTAGGTCAGTGTGTTAACGTCATGTGGTTAGCTGAGCTCTCTCTCTCCCAAAATGATTCCCATTAACATCTGGCTCCGTGCAAAAAAAAGCTAAACAAAGCTAAACTCTCCCTCTCATTCACATTTCTCCTTCTCCCTGCTTCTTTGTCTCGATCCCCTCTGTTTTTAAAGAACTGTCTGGTGTCCATGACGCCAGCCAGGCTGTCCGCTGGCAGCGCATCCCTATCTATGATCCGCAGCAGTGTTTGTAGACGGTTTCAATTTCGCGTGCTACTCTGGGACGCGTCGGTCATAGTGCAGGGGTTCGGATATTATTCTGTGATCATAAACTGTCTGTGATGAAAAATAGACTCATTCGTGAAATTCCATCTGATATTTACAGGGGGGCACAGCGCATGTAAAATGTGCCTGGCGATACGCATGTGTCCCTCTGAGTTGCCGTAGGGCGGAAGTTTTGTGGGGTTTTACCGCTGATGTTGTTTAGGTATGTCTGTCGGTCAGTGGAATAAAAGTTGCTGCTGGACACGCTGCCCCGTCTCCGGTCCCGTTGTTTTTTTTTTTTTTTTTTTTTTAAATCAATACAGTATAGGCGAACCCAGAACGCTCGGTTACATTGGTGGCAGCGGTGGGATCGACACAACAAAACAGTTGTGTGCTCATAACCACACAGCCTTTCCGGTAAAACCAGACTCCGTGCGCCATGTTGCCTTTCCACTGAGACATGAGGAAACAGGCCGCTAGGCGCAGGAAAATGAGATAAAGACGGGGTGAGTCAGTCAGTGTGGCAGCGAGCGCGCAGTAAATCGGGATTTCTATAATAAGAAAACAGAGGCCGCCTTCCAGCTCACATCGTGTACGTTTGGTAAAACCAGACAGAAACACGTCCATAAATGCGCAAACTTATAGATCAAACAAAGACCATCCTGGTACCCAGGAGTGACAGCTGAGGAACTTACCTCTCTGTGTTTTTTTTTTTTTTTATGTTTGGTATATAAGAAAAAAATGTGAGAATTTCCACCCAACCAAACTGCCATGTCGAGGGCATTCTACATTGTTATTGTCTTAACTTTGTCTTTCTAATTACAAGAGCCATCAACATAGGGTTCTCACTGGTCTGTGTTACAGTTTGGCACAACGGTACCTACTTAAAGCTTGTGATTATTATAAAAATAAACCCACTGGAGTCACCAAGGCTAAAATGCTAAAAAAAAAAAAAAAAAAAAAAAAAAGTTGCCATAGGGCAGAAGTTCTGTGGGGTTTACCACTGATGTGATGTGTTTCTCAGTCAGTGGAATAAATGTGAAGCAGAGTTGCTGCTGGACACACTGTCCCATCTCCTGCCCCGTTTATTGTTTTTTAAATCAATACAGTATAGGCAAACCCAGAACGCTCGGCTACATTGGTGGCAGCGGTGGGATCGACACAACAAAACGGCTGTTGTGTGCTTATAACCACACAGCCTTTCCGGTCAAACCAGACTCCGTGCGCCATGTTGCCTTTCCACTGAGACATGAGGAAACAGGCCGCTAGGCGCTCAGGAAAATGAGATAAAGACGGGGTGAGTCAATCAGTGTGGCAGCAAGCGTGCAGTAAATCAGGGTTTCTATAATAAGAAATCAGAAAACATGTTTGGAATAGAAGAAAAAATGTGAGAATTTCCACCCAACCAAACTGCCATGGCGAGGGCATTCTACATTGTTATCGTCTTAACTTTGTCTTTCTAATTACAAGAGCCATCAACATAGGGTTCTCACTGGTCTGTGTTACAGTTTGGCACAACGGTACCTACTTGGTGCTTGTGATTATTATAAAAATAAACCCACTGGAGTCACCAAGGCTAAAATGCTATAAAAAAAAAAAAGTTGAAAAAGTGGTTTGAGTTTTTGTGGGAAGACTCAGGGTTTTCAAAAAGCTTTTGTTCATTTTATTTCAGTCCAGGTTTCATGTGTATACCCTTCAGGTTAACAGACTGTTCTGTGTTGTTCTATGTGTGAAAAGAGATGTGTCCCTCTGACTTGCCATAGGGCGGAAGTTCTGTGGGGTTTACCGCTGATGTAGTGGAATAAATGTGAAGCAGAGTTGCTGTTGGACACACTATCCCGTCTCCTGTCCCATTTATTGTTTTTTATATCAGTACAGTATAGGCAAACCCAGAACACTCGGCTACACACACACATATGTGTATATATATCTCCTTAATGCTATTAATGTCTACCTCAGGAACATGAGAGCACACAAAAATCAGTCAGGGAACCAGATGAGAAATGGTCTACTGGAACAAGACATTGCTGCACAAGGATGGAAAACACAGAGCTGTTGGAATGCTACTGTACAAGCAATCCCAGAGAGAAGATACATGGAGTGAATGTTGGACCAATGGATACTTTGAAACCCACAATCAAGGCTAACAAGAAACGGCTGTTAGCCTAGTGTTCTAACATCCATAATCGAAAACCACTATCACAGCTAGAGATCGATGAAATACGACAACAATGCTACATTAATGCTACAAAGTAAAAGACTATCAAATTGTTCCCCAGTGTCGCTGGAGGTGCAAAATAGTAAGAATCTGCCATTCAGACCTTGTATTGAGATCCGATCTGGGCGAGCTGTGTGAACATTCCCAGGATGCATTGAGATCACATTTGAGAGATCCAATCTGACCACATTTGGAGGTGGCCTGGGTCACATGTGTCCACATTCCTGTGTCCACAGTGATGCTCCTGCATCCGAGATTTGCCTTATTTATTCAGGAAAAAACATACAGCCGCTGTTATAAATGATGACCTGCTACAAAGAAAGCACCATAAGTGATGTTTGTTCATTAGTAATGAGAGCCTTTTCAAATAATTTGTCCTTTGTAACTAACAAATAAATAAATAAATCTAAGAAGTAAGTAAGAATTAATAAATAAAAACTACTGATATTGATGCTGTCAGGAACAGGAACTACGTGTGGTTATGTTGCTTTATTACTAGAGATTACAGTACGGTACAGTATATATAGATTGAAATATACATATATATACACACGCAACAGATCCTTTAATTGAAGATGAAGATATAATGAGGTGTGGTGTTTGAGATTCAGTGTGAGAAGTCAGAAATCAGTTAAGTCTGTATACAAGTCTTGTTAGGCTAAGCTGCAACAAATGCCATGTTATTCCGATGTCTTACATTCCTCCAGTGTGGTTTGAGTTTATGGTGAGCAGGGCACATAAACAAATGCATGCCCAGACATGAGCCCTCCTGCTGTGTGAGAGCAGCCCTGCTCAGCCCATCAAGGAGTCTGAACGGTGTAATTAACAGAGTCCTCTGGGTCTCTGTCTCACGGCCTAAACGGTCCTCCATAATGAACCCTGGCTACAGTGAAGTACAGGTTACGGATATTTAAGGTGTATGTGCATATTTGTGTGTGACAGAGACAAACATACAACAGTGCATCTGTACATCCCACGCCTCCCATGAAGGCATCAAACCAAGGGGAGAGCTTGCTTTGGCTTCTTACAGGTTGTGTGTTTATCCGCTTGCTGGTTTCCTCCTCCTAGCGACATTCATCTATGCATCTCGGGGCAGCATTGCAGTACTTCAAAGATGTCCAACCCCCACAAACACACACATCAGGCTGTATTCTGTGTGTCTGCCTCTCCAGCCAGAGATAGAGCTACATGTAATTGAGCAGGCATTAGCAGATGCCCAGCAGAGACAGGCTGCCAGCGAGCGAGCAGATTTAGCTCAAAAGAGATGGCCCTTTGCAGAACGGAACGGAAGAAAAACCCCGCACACACTCACACACAAACAAACCCATGCTGAAAACTCCCCATCAAGCTGAAAACGTACAACCACCCACTCTCTAGAGGCTGTGGTTATATTCACCTCAGGCAGAGATAAAGCAGAGGAGAAAACTGGAAAACTAAGGCGAACACAAGGAGAAGTTTCTGGCTGCAGAGAATGAGTGACGAACATCGGAGACGGAAGCTCCCTTGTGACCAGACTAGCCAGGCGGAAACGCATCGCTGCCTTCCCCTATTACATCCACAGCGCTACAGGCAATTTTCACTCCCTTGTCTGACTCCGAGATCCTCCCCTCCTCTCATTCTTCTGCCACCCACAACAGACAGATTGCATGAAGATGGCCTCCATGCCACCAACCTAAACGTGCCCAGCACCTCTTCACCATTTCGCCACATCTACCTGGGAGCTTTGCACTTCCTAAAAAGGATATAAATACGGATATTAGGTAATATTTTAGTGGCAGTGCAGAAGAAGCAACCAAAGCAACGTACACAAAACGTTTGCTTCAAACTTCAAAGACCAGGTTTGGGATTGTGTGATTTTAATATTGCTTTCAAGAAAGAACAGGGGGCAATAAAATCTGTCGTCACAAAACCATAAACTAGAACAATTTGTCTGAGTATAAGAGTAGAAAATGTGTCTTTATCAGCTGACTATCAGCTTTGGAATCTGTTATTTAAAAGCTTTTATCTCCTTCATTTAACAAAAATATCTGTGTCAATAGTTCTAAATCAATCTTAAAGGGATATTTTTCAGTTTTTATACTGTGATACTTTATTATTGCAACAGCTGAAATCACTGACAAATACTCTCTATTTTAACCTGAACCTGCAATTCATAAGACCCAATACTTTAACCATTTGTTCTTGTTTGTGATTGCTTTCTTTTTGTCTTCTTTCAAGATTTTTGTCACTTTTGACACTCTCATATCAGCTGCTGCATAACTATTGCATCTCAACTTTCATCATTTACGGGCAGGCCTCACATTTTCAGTTTGTCAGGAAAGCCTATTAAACAAACAATAAACGTAATGGCGCTCTTAAGTATAACTGCGCGAGAACTTACAGGCTACAGTTATCCCTACAGCTAGAGTGTATTTGCTCTCAACTGACTGGGAGTGCCAAGAAAACTAAAGGAACGCTTTTTAATCAGAGTATAGCATCAAGTCAATTAATCTTCTGGGATATTGATCTGGTGAGGTAAGTAGCAGAGCAGGTTGTTAATCAGTTTCAGCTGCTTTGCTGTTAATGAATTAACAACAAGTGCACTAGAGGGGCAACAATGAGATGACCCCCGAAACAGCGATGATTTTACAGGTGGAGGCCACTGACATTTTTTGCCTCCCCATCTTTTCTGAATGTTTTTCAGTAGCTATGGTCAGTGTCACTACTGGTAGAATGAGGCGATACCTGGACACTACAGAGGTTGGACAGGTAGTCACACTCCTCTAGGATGGCACATCAATACATACTATTGCCAGAAGGTTTTCTGTGTCTCCCAACACAGCCTCAAGAGCATGGAGGAGATTCCTGGGGACAGGTGGAGCTGGATAGGACCGTGGACTAGTCTGCCGCATCATTTTCTTTACTTAGCTTTTTGGGTGTGTTTTTGAATTCAGCCCTCTGTAGGTTGATAATTTTCTCAGTCGTCCTTTCATCCCACTTACAGATATTAGTGGATCATTTGTGCTTAGCTTCCATCATACAACAAACACCCCCAGTATTTACATGACTGTCATCAGAGGTGCACAGACAGGTCACTGATATGGCTGAACCTGATCCTCTTAAAACACAGCAGTCATTTGAGGGAGACACTGCAAGTGTGACACCTTGACAGTGGCAGCCACTGGCCACTTCACACCTGTATGTGAGATAAACTGAGCTGACACGTGAAAGCCGGAGCAACCAGGAGATGCTGCTGCTTCACTGAACACACACAACTGATTGCAGTTTGTCTGTTTTTTGTTTGCTTTTCAAGCATTTGAACCTGAGAGACGAGGCACCTATCACAAGTGTCTAGTCCGCCACTATTTCCCCCATCAAACCCTGATCCTCCTCCAGCAGCACCACACTCCCTACACTTCAGCAGTCGGTGTCTTCAGCATAAATCCAAACTAGCTTAGTCCACTTGGCAGTGATCAGCATGTGTTTGCAGTGGTCTGTGTTTATGCCTGCACAAGCTGTCTTACACGGCACAATAACATCCTTTAATACATTTACAGAGCTTGCCTCTCCAGCAGGGGAGGAACAGCGGAAAACTACCTTTACAGTCCTCTTTTTTACAATGTGGCTGAATGTCCTTGCAATTCTTGATGGGAACAATTTCACTATATCTTCAGTGGGTCCTGTAAAAAGTTACACTGGGACAGGGTTATGGATTTATAATTAATAAAACCTTTATAAATTATGTCATTTCAAATACAGGAAATGTTAGACTAATAAAAGAGAATCAGAATGAGGAAATATGGTTTTAGTTTCTGGTGCACTTTACAGTGTGATGAATTTTCTTTTTAATTAAAAGGTCATATGCAACAGTGGTGTCTTAGTAAATCGAAGTCTGTAATTTCTCCTCTGATGACATTTAAAACTATCTACATTTTTTTTTGTAGAATAATTAATGATGTATTATTCTTGTGTATATGATGCCTGCCTTGAGGGAAACTGAAATCGTAGTTTATGAAAATCAACTAAAAAATTATGAGACAGCATTTATCAGTGTAATCTTGATGCATTTTGAATGAGGACTGGAATTTGTTGCTGACCAGACTGGGTGTAAGGTTGTAGACCTGGCATTCGTGGATGTCAGTCAGTGCGTTTACATGCAGAGCTTAATGCAGCGCAAGAAAATCAAATAACTGTTCCCCTCTCCTCCACACTAGGTGGTGATATGTGTCTTTTCAGCAGGATAATACTACATTAATACGTTGTATAATAAATGTCGTTCATGCTGCAGACCGGCATCTCAAACAACAACCATAGAGATAATAGTACATTTTTTAATCTTGTACGTAATGTTTGCCCTACTTCTGGTGCAGATGAGTTGCGCGATGTCCTTCAAACAGTTCTTCTAGCAGCTCCGTTTAGCTTCTTTTTCTTCTGCGACTGGCTTTCTTGGATGTTTTTGTTCCGGGGTCACACACCAGTGCAGTGGTTGTGGAGCATGCGCACATGCATTATTATCCAATTGAAAAATGTGATTAACTGTATACATGCCAGAGAAAATCAAATTCCAATCGCATTATCTGGGTGTCTCAATCGGATAATGAGAACTCAGATTTTAAATGTGTTTACATGCACTTAAGTTCTTCTGTTATAGTCCGATTAAGGCAATCATTTGTTTTTTTCACGTGCATGTAAACGCACTGACTTAAACATGCACCACCCACCTAGACCAGACCAGGCACCCCCACCTCATAGCAATGACACTCCTTAGTGGCAGCAGCCATCCCCAGCAGGATGCAGCCTGACACAGACACACACACAAACAAAAAATCAGAGACCCACACAATATTAAGGTTTAGGTTAGGGTCATAATGTTATGCCTGATCGGTGTAACTAGCATCAATAACAATTCAAATTACAGAACCCAGAGCTTGAAACCCCCAGAAAAAGCACAAGTTGAGGGTGGCAAGGAAAAACTCCCTTATAACAGGAAGAAACCTTGAGTAGAACACAGATCATATGGAGGGACCCATCAGATTGAGAGTCAGAAAAACAGAGAGGAGAGAGCAGCACTAAATCAGTTTTGCTGAGGCTAATAATCTGTGCGATAGATTAAGGACGCTGACATAAGATATTCAACTAATCAAGAAGCAGTTTCATCGTAACCCAAATTACACAGTAATAAATTTACAAATAGAACTGCGATAAATGCAAAAGAAGCATGGCTGCATAGGAACTATGATGTGGTTGTCTTTTCAGGTCAAAATACAAATACAAATTCAAAGTTAGATGTTAAATGAAAGCTGAGTGAATGTGCAGGTACATGTCAGAATGTCTCAAAATATCCAGAATTTTCCATTAACCTTTTACATGTTGGAAGATATCGCTACACCCATGTTGTGCACCGTGAGTAACTGTGCGTCAGGATTATTATTAGGACAGTACCTCTTATCATCAGTGCAAAACTTCACACTCACAGAAGTGTGTGCGAACACTGACACCAACAGCGGTGTCATCAAAAATGGTCTCCTCTACAAATGGCTGCTAAGAGGAAAACAATGTCCTTCACATCTCCAGTGTGATGGACTGGGCCACATTAGGGAATTAGAGACACCGTTAAGATAAATGGGAAGTACTAGGATTTACTACTGGATTCACATCATTCATGAAAGAGGGTGACATTAACTGCTCAAGACCCAAGCTAGTATGTTTTCTGAGTAGCCAAAAGACCATCAATTAGTTACACTATATTGCCAAAAGTGTTCACTCCCTTGCCTTTACACGCATATGAACTTAGCTGATATTCCCATTCTGAATCCATAAGGTTTAATATGACGTCATTCCCAAACGTTTCCACCTTGTTATAATCAGTGATGGGAATAACAGCGTTAAAATGAATGGCCTTACTAACAGCGTTACTTTTTTCAGTAACGGGGTAATCTAACTAATTACTGTTTCCATCTTTATAACGAAGTTGCGTTAACGACAATTAAAAGGGCCGCGTTACAAACTCAAGCTGTCTGTTATCATCGGACTTGGTTCTCAGCCGCGGGAGCCGCAAAGCTGTTCGCTCTGATGTTGTTGTATCTGCCTGTTAAATTCTGATCGACGGTCTGACAGACTGTATCATTGAAGAAGCTTCAGCTCAAAAACAAGTTTTGGTCTACTCCCATAAAGACTGATCTCTGCTCCTTTTTTTCAATCAAACAAATCAAATGTGTTGATACATTAATGAGCGCATAGGTGAACGGCGACTGTGTTTCTATACATCTTGTGTAGTGTCTCCCACACTTTAACAATCATAACAGTGCTCTGCATCCGAGAAAAGGGGGGATTTGGCGGCAGATATCTGGCTCTGTGCAGGACACAGTGATTTATTGTAATATCAGCAACCTTTTGAAAGAGCGGGGGTTTGACGGGTCCATTCTTCAGGTCATCAATAAACTGCAACGTTATCTGAAATGTACACGATGACGTATGAGGGAGGAAAAAACAGGCATGCAGCTCTCACAGCAGGAGGTCCAACCCGGGACTTTTGAAGTTACGAAAAAAATCCAAATTGTTAGAAATATTTAAACTATAAAAAAATGAATAAATAAAAATAAGAAGAGTTACACAATAGTTACTTTCCTAATTACTTTTATGATGGAGTAATTCAGTTACTAACTCTTTATGGGAGAAGTAACTAGTCACTATAACTAATTACCTTTTAAAAGTAACTTGCCCAACACTGGTTATGATATCACTGACAGTTTTGCATATTTAGCAGTGAGGAAATTTCGTGGCTGAACTAGTTGCACAGGTGGAATCCCATCCCTGTACCAAGCTGGAATTCACTGAGCTCCTGAGAGCGACCCATTCTTTCATAAAAGTTTGTAGAAGCAGTCTGCATGCCTAGGTCTTGATTTTATACACCTGTGACCATGGAAGTGATTGGAACACCTGAATTCAATTATTTGGATGGCTGAGTGAATACCTTTCACAATATTGTGTGTTTTGGAATGAAATGAAATGGATAACAAATGACAGCATAACAGTTGGATGCACCAGCCTCGACATACGCAATGACACGCTGAGTTAATGATAATCACAGGCATTGTTGTGAAATCATTTGTCATAATGATGAAGCTTGTGCTACATGTAATAAATGTCTAACGACAGCTGATTCTTTCTGTGCAGCGTAATGGGTAATGTAATAAGTGTAATGTAATGTAATAATCGATTAGTAAAACATGCCTGCATATGAGAAATATTGCAGAAATTACTATGGTTTTCTCAGTGAAGTCAAGTGAGGGAGAATTATCCAACTGCAGACTTACACGGCTGACTGCAAATGTCACTGCAAGACCCACAAACTAAAAGGTTATCTGTGATTTCTGTGTGAGATGACATGTTGGACTGCTCTGCTGAAGTAAAGCAGCAGGGTTGACTCTTAAGCTTATCTCGCCATGATGCTTTTGGATGCGCGTAGTGCTTTGTTGTGAGTGACAGACAGCAAATAAAATGGTATTTTGAGACTAAAACAAATGACAAAACATTATATTGCCATTGCTTCGTCCCCTACGGTCCAGCTGCAAACAACTGTCTCGTCCACAGATAGAGAATACGAAAATCCCCCTGGCTTCTGAAAGCTTTAGAAGAAAATACCATTGTTCTTCTGCTGTACTAGTGAGCCAATAATGTCTGTCAAACTGACAGCAGCAAGTATTTCCCTCATACCGCAGATGCTGGTTTTCATAGTCATAAAGATAACGCTCACTGACACTTTGGTGGGGAAAAAATGGCACGAAATATGATGGAAAAATCCTCTGTGGTAAGTGATCATGCTGTAAATCAACAGTGAGCTTTGAAGCTTGCTTTTTGGCTGCTCTATGTGATTTTTTTTCCTCCAATCTGAATAAAGTACATCCACAGGAGTAGCATACTGAGGCAGTGAAGGAGCGTGGGGAAGAGAAAGTACAAAGGAACAGGGAGTGAGAATGAGCAAGGAGCAAATGATAGAGATTTGGGAAAGGTTTGCCTGGAAGGGAAAAGAGAGGGCCTGCTGCCTTTCCCCCTGCTGCCCGAGCAAAGACTTAACTGTACAAGCGTCTGATGAGATGAAAGCCTCTTGACAGAGGAGGGCTGGAGGTTGGTCTCAGTGGTATGCTTCACATTGTTAAAGTTCAACCTTGCAGATGCTAGTCAAACTGTCTGTCCACTCTCTCTCCTCTCCAAGGCACTGCCCTCCTCATCTATCATGACCGACTGCCCACGCTTACGACCATGATTCATTCCCTAGTCTGTAGGAGCGAAACAAAAGCTTCAGTAGCAAAAAGCTGGGAACGAGAAGAAGGGAAATGAGAGAATAGCTGAGAGTTAAGAGGGACGTTTGATCCAGAGACAAAGACACGTGTAACACTACTCTTCCTCAGGTCAGTCTGTCAATTAGCCCGGTTCTAGCCGTCTTCAAGAAAAAGGTGTTAAAGGTGGAGAAAGGCTGGAAGGAAGACGACAGAAAGGCGATGAGGGCGGGGGAGATGAGAGACAGGATAGCAGGAGTCGACTTGTCTCTGAAAAGAGAGAGCAGGAAGCTGACTCCATGAGAGACAGGCGGCAGAGCCACACTTATTCTTCGTCCTTCGTCAGAACTTTTGCCTTGTTCATGACACGAAGGCCCTGTGATCTCTCTCACTGCATCCAGTTAACACAGGAGCAAGAATGGTGAGCTCTCATTTACCACTACGCTCCCATGATGGAAATCTGAGAGACTGGCAGAAGAAGGTGAGGGCTGCAGGAAAAAAGGGACAAAAATGGTTGTAGACAAAATTACCGTGAGTCAATGTAGCTCACGGGTACACAACATGTAGCAGACAAATGCAGCATTTGTGGCATTCGTACGGAAGTGGGATTTACATAATGTGACGGCGCATTAAGAAACAATCTGGGACACAGATCATTCCTCTAATCCTGGTCGACACAAAACCTACTCACCCTGTTGAGCCCACCTGATCCTGTTGTCCATCACAGAGTTCCTCCTGTTTTACACAGGCAGCTAAGTTCATCCAACATTTATCAGGGGGGATGAATTTTGGGCTGAATTTCAGCAACAAGGGCTCACGCAGGATTTGCAATAGGCCTTATATCATATCATATATATTCATTGTGCCATTATCATAATTGAGGGCTGCCTATTTTTGGCACATCTGAGGCCTTGTTTTGCATACTGGTGCTAGGATCCCACGCAGGCATCCATGCCGGGACAGAGGCAAGAAAAACTGATAGTTTAGAATCACAGCGATTAGATTAGGAAATCCAATTTTGACACGAAGGCAAAGCCGTCAGAAACAGACGGAGCGCCTGTGAAATCCTTGCCTATCACTCAAGTCAAAAATAAGATTATCTCCAGCAGGGGAGAAGAGAAAGTGGTCTCTCGTTTGTTATTTTTCAGCAAGTCTATCTCATTCCGATAAAGTCAGACTTTATCCGCCACAACTACCAGCTTGAGATGATGTTAGGCGAGTGCAATCATTTTTAGGCTCCACCAGACATGCGCAAATGACTAATGATCTCATCATATTGATGCTATAAAAGAAATGAAGAGGATATTGGAATAACAAAGTGAAGATAGTCCAGCTCTTTTGTGAAGCATGGGTTTTATCTGCCCTCCATACATCAAGCATAATGTTGTGAGACGCTCTTTATGCTTTGACAGTTGGGAGGAGCAGCCACCGCCCTGAAATGTGTCAATTAAGTCTTCAAGCAAAGTAATCCGTTTTTTTTTTATGTTACACTCTGTGCATTGAGGTTGAAGCCAAAGCCCAGAATACAGTCAACAGCTTACCACAGTGCCTCGTACACACTACTAAATGAATAGTACACGGGAGACATTTAGGAAGAAAAGAAAGAGGAACAAAAGAATATTAACAAGCTACAGCTACAAAAGCAGGGAACAAAATACAATAGGACCAATTTTACTCTGGAATCAAAACAAAACAGTTGCTAAGTGGCTGTGCAAAGTCCACTAGTGGGAGGTTGGAGGACGAACAAAGAACCTCGCAACAACAGAATTTTCTGTAAGCAATGTATGCTTTGAAATGTTGAGTACAGGTTTTCACAGTCCAAACAGTCAGGGCAAACAGACTAGCTGGAATTCAGCTACTCTTTCAGACGTTCTTGTATAGACGTAGTCAGGTGGATTAATACACAAACACACAGAAAAAGGCAAGAAAGAGATTAAATGGAGGCCAGTGGAAACAATGTGCTAACTGTAGTCCCAGTGGGGTGCTATGTAATTTGTGCTATCGATAAAAGAATGTGTTGCGGTGAATGTTCCTTTGTTTAACCTCAACTTTACAGAAAGATGTAGGTTCAGAGTGACTACAAAGCTGAATGTGACTCACTGGCTGAGAATTGTGGTAAGAATGTGATCCTGAAAGCTGACGCCACAACTGACTTATAGCTTTTAGAATTAGTTGGTGGCGTGATTTCTACATATCTGACATAATATGTAAAATTATACTAAAAAGGGGGAGGGACAGAAACTCATAAGCTTGAGCCCAACCTGAACCACACATCATCTGAGAGTTGTGGCGTTGTGACAAAATGATGAGTGGTCTGAAGACAACCTAGTTGTGTGCAGACAGTATTTGTTTATTGATTGATTTATTTTTTGTAATCCGATGGCGTATTACCAGGCTCACATTTGATAAGAACTGAGTCTGGTCTATTTTGTATTTCTTTATCTGTTTTGTGAAACACCTTGAAATCATGTTAATCTTTAATTACTTTGTGACATTGTGATATGTCTTTCGGGCGAGTGCTTCATTAAACACCCTGTGTTGGAGATTGATAAACAAATGTACCCCGTGTCTTGAAAATCAATGCATTGTAATTGAGGGTAAATTTTAGCTGTTGACAGTTCCATTGTTAATGTGAAGAGTCTGCTGGAGCTGGTGGAAGCTGACCTTTAAAACCCTGTGACTGGACACTGCAACCAATCAGCATCATGTGCAGCTACACATTAGCAGTGGCTTGACAAACAGCTGGTGCAACCAGTCCTGGAATCCACATTTTATTTGACCTTTGAATGCTTGTAGACTACATTTATCCAACAGCTTCCATGTGTTTCCAGAGCTGAAGGGGTGAAATTAATGCATGTGCGACATTTCCTGATGATCATAATTAAAAATTCACTCAAACTGACCAAACTGCAGCCATCTCCTTTGAAAAATGTCAGTTCACAGGCCACATAATAGCCCATGTATTACACATACTGTGAATTAAAGTGAAGAATGAAATGCCTGCTGCTGAGGAGAAAGTTATCAAAAGACGTCTTCAATGCGAGATGAAGTATCCCCAAAAGCAGAGCTAACAGCTCACAAAACAGAAACTGAAATATGCAAAGTTAAACATTATTTTTCTATCTCAAAGGGTGAAAGAAAAATGCTCATCCTCAAACTTGTCCACCTGTGCTGAATCCAGGTAGAATTAAGTTAAAAGATGCAATAAATCTGGCACTGATCACTAAGCTACAGGGACTTCATCCTCTTTCATCAAAATATTCCTGCATGGTTCTAAGAACAGGTTGCCTGTTCTTAGAAATGTGAGGCCTTTGATCAGTCAATCCACATAACGCTCAGCAGTTGTGAAATATGGCTTTAATCATGGAAATAAGGCTTCTGTGATTGATTGTGGGCTTGGAAAGGAAGGACATAAAAAACTAACATGGCAGGACATGGCATACGGCTAGAAATGTTAATTTAACTCTCAGGGAGTGGAAAGCTGGATGGATGGGTGGAAGGGAAGATGGATGAAGTTACCTAAAGGAAATTAATTGTCAAGGAAATCACTCAGAAACCCTAGATTAGCACAATTTGCAGTGAAAGAAATCGCATATTATGTTTACTCCATTAAAAATAATTAACAGTGCTTAATTATAGCTGTAAACTGTGTAGTAAAATGCCACTTGAGCATGTTTACACATTATGTTCAGAAAGTAATACTGTACATCAAGCTCTGATACTGAGTCGGTCTGTAGTGGCCACAGTCACACAGCAAGGAATCCCTTTAACACCCTCTTCTTGTCTGCACTTTGGACCACTGTATCTTTAGGCCAAATATTCTGACAGCACATTAATATGCTAACATAAAGCAACACTGCATTTTAGTTTAGAGCAAAGTGTCACAAACAACCACAATCCCAAAATACTGTATACAGTGAACCCTCGCTATAACACGGTTCACTTTTCACGGTCTCGCTGCTTCACGGATTTGCATCATGCATTGTGTTCTGCGTTCTGATTGGCTAAACAGTCTCTCCGCGTCTTTTCTACCTGTGTGTCAATAACGTTATGGTTTAATATGTACACGTACGTAAAACCGCTTGCCAAAATGAAGTTTGCTAATTCTCTTGCAATTTCAAGTTTCTCTAAAACCCATAATGTCGACAAAACGTTCTGCACCGACAAAGGCACTTGCGGTCGGGCCCAAAAGGCAGAGGAAGATGCTAACTATCGCAGAAAAAGTTAAACTTCTGGACATGCTAAAGGAAGGTAGAAGCTATGCGGCTGTAGGTCGCCATTACGGAATTAATGAATCTTCCGTTCGTTCCATAAAGAAGGAGGAAAATAACATAAGGACGACAGCAGCAATAAGTTTTAATAAGGATGCAAAAAGGGTTGCAACTGTCCGCAACAAGACCGTGGTAAGGATGGAGTCTGGTTTAGCTTTGTGGATTAATGACTGCAGAAAAAAAAACATCACGCTGGATACGAATGTACGTACAGTACAGTACAGTAGTTATTTGTAAAAAAAAAAAAAAAAAAAAAAACAACAACAACAACAAACGTTTGTACAGTACTTTTATTTGTTAAACAAATGCTTGGGCCTGTAAAAAGGTTTTGTTCCTTGCTTTCAATGTTTTATGGAGTATTTCATTGTATAATAACTGTAAAAAAATAAAGGTTTCTACTTCACGGATTTCGCCTATCGCGGGTTCTTTTTGGAACGTAACCCCCGCGATAAACGAGGGTTCACTGTAATACCAAATACTGTATTATGCCACTGCATTGGATAAAACTGTATCGCGTAAATGAGGTATGGCAATTTGAAAGATAGATTTGCAGGTCAAGAAAGTCAGAGTTTGTGGTAAAACAAGAAGTACAAGATTGTAAAGTTACATCTGGAAGATCAAGACATAGACGGATGGTAGGTAGAGGGTAGTGAGTGTCACCCCTTGAATACTTTTTTTCTTGCTGTGGAGGAACAGTAGTTTACTCTTTACAATAGGGTGGGAGTTTCCCAACTTGAAAATTATATTTTTTATTTTGCCAAGTATGCATTTTTTCAAGGTAAAATTCAAACTGGTCAAAATATATATATAAATCCTATATTTTTTCAGACTTAAAGTCGACTGGATGGAGCAGGGCTTCAACTGTCTATTGTACAGTGAATCTATTGGACTGTGGGAACTGACACAGTTGTCATCCCACAGATGCACACAAAAGCTCCACCTTTGCTACTCCACTTCAAACTAATCACTGGATGGAATGACAGGGTGAGATTGGGATTTGGATTATTATTTAGAAAATAATCACAGTAATGCTACCAATATTAGTAATATATCTGTGATTATTTACTAGTTAAAATAAGTTACCCATGGGCTGGCATATTAAAAATAAATAAACATCAAAATGAGGCAGTGTTTTGAACAGCTTGTTCAAAGGAACAGATCCACAAAATCTGTCTCCCTTCGAAAAGCCATAAATCCCATCTCTAATAGTGAACACACAGCTACCAAAGAGCTACTAAAACACTCCCTGCAGCATCATGAACGCAGTGAAACATCTCTGCCACGATGTAGTTGTTCAACAGAGACAAAAATAATTCTTTATTATGCATAACATGTTCACACTGCAAAAACAGCATTACTAGAAAGAAGCAAAATTTCAAATTGTGTTAAGGAAAAAAATCTGCCAACAGGTTAAGCTTTTTCTCTTGACAAAAATACTTAAATTAAGCACAAAGTTATTGAAATCAGCACAAGGTCTTATAAGATGTATTTCTTTGATACAAGGATTTGTGCTTTCTTGAAATTCTTTTTTTGCAGTGCACGGGTACACTATACTTCTATTAATAATATTAATCCAAGGCTTAGGGTTGAGTAGTATTTCCCTAGCCTGACAAATAATGAGCTTCAAGAAGAAAGTATGGGCTCGGGTTCAGTCAGGTTCAGTTAGTCGGATGTTAAAACCACCACAGAGCGAAGGATACACATTTCTTCCATCTACTGGCCTGAGTGGACCGACTGCTGTAGAGAGACAGGGTCAACATGTGAAGGGTGGGGGGAAAAAAAAGCAAAAACATGTCAACGCTCCAGTTGCAAATGTTTCTGAATAACAGCCGTACACATTGGCCTCGAGGAGCAAATCAAAGTTCCCTGCCAACAGAACCCGTCTGGCTGCTAGTATGAATCACAAGGGAGAAGCATCATGAAATAAAATGTATAAAATATTAATTTCTCTTCTTTCAGGATTTTTCCAAGAGGAACACAGGACATTTATGAAACAGACCTGCATGCTGCTATGGATAGAAAGAAATTTAATATCAGTTGTGCTGTGTTATAGACTATAAAATTACGTAGTGAAAGAAATATTGTCTACACCAAACAGTCCCATGTCCACAGATCTAATTTTAACTGTCTTTTTTCTTTTTAATACGGGCATCAACAGATAAAGTAATAAAAAGTATAAGTAAATATAACAGAAGAGGAACTTTGAAATTAAAAAGTTGAAATAGAATAAATAAAATGGCTAAAATGACTTGAAACTGTTTGTCTGTCCTCCTTGTTTTCCTGTTGTGAACTGTAATTAAGTGCTCCTGTCATGTGCTGTGATGGTGTCGCTTGGAGCTGTGCCCTCGGAGCAGTGTCCTCCTTCACTTTCACATCCTGTCACAGCAGAGCCCACGTAGGAGAGTCTGGCTCCACAGAGGATGAGAGAGAACCTGACTGTAATTGAATGTGATTAACACTAACTGGAAACAAAACAGCATGTAATAAATGTCCACTTTAAAGCGGCGAGCTTACATGACAGAATGGGGGCAATGAATTAGACATACAGTAGAGATAGACCGTCTACTGAGTGCAGAGATTCAGCTGTGCACACCAGTGTTCGTTTCAAAAGACATTCATGTATTCATTAAATCGTGCACTTTAGAGGACAGAATTAATTTATTCCTCTTGTCACTGTGGTTACAGTTAATGTGCAGGGGGACAAAAAGCAGGACTCATTACTTTACCGTTCAAGTGGCATTTGAAATTACATACTTGTGGAAAGAATGCTAGAAAATATCTACAATAATACCTGAGCTGTAAAAATGAGTGCCTTAAATGGAAAAAAAATACATAAACAAATTCTGATTGCTTGTTTCATGAACATCCTCTGAGGTAGCTTCTTAAACTTAAGGACAATTGCTTTAAATTTTGGTTCAAAAAAATTCAAAATGCCATGCCATGGGAAATATATGCCACATTACACACTAAATAGCTCGCCAAAACCATAATCCAAACATAGAACATTGTCATAATAACAGTAGAAAATATGTCCCTGACCTTTGTCGCTCACTGTTTCTATGACATGACAACACATATGTTGCATTTACAGAAGAAAACCGATGCATACAAATAAATATGAGTTGTTAAGTCTTGATAAATTCCTTCTTCTTTCATTCCTAACATTATGACTACCGGTTTACTGCTCAGATAGTGAAACTGTTGCATAGGGGGTGATAAAATGTTGACCCGTGTATTGAAAACACAGCATTAATTAAGCTCAAAAAATCCACAGGTAACCTTTAAATCCAAGCAAATTAAGAACACTTTCTCTAACGTAACAACACATAAGCAGCATAATGAAACGAGGACACAAAGCAGAGGAAGTTATCTGAGACTCAGAAAGGCATAATTAGCTGTTCGTGATTGAAAATGTGATGTTGGCTTCAGGTTAACCCCTTAAATCCTGGGCATTTATTATTTTTAGAAAAAAGAAATACTCTCAAATTCAGTCCGAAAGAGCTTCACACGTCTGAGGACATAATGATCAACCACTGCTCGATGGATCCAGTTATGAAATATGTGTCTTTGTCCTCCTTCCGACGTCAGAGTCACATTTACAAAACTCAGTTGAAAGCAAATAATTAAAATAATGAGTCAGTCCTACTGATGTTATTGAATGTGCTCTAAACGTCATCAACTGCAACTCCGCCAGGCATAATGCTGCACACATTTTAATCCAGTAGTACTAGGTACCACATAAAAGATCCTGCTTGCATTGTTTCAGGCATCAGTTCCTTTTCAGGACAAGATGCTGATCTGTGATCACCCTGGTGAGCATTTTAGCCAACAGCCAACTCATTAACACATTTAGTGAACTTGGTTCAGCATTTGCATTTATTTGTTGTTGTATTTTTGACGATAAGCTGAATACCCCATCGAGCTCTGCAGAGCTGCTGATTACTCTGTGGGTTCATCATTATGCTTTCACATTGCATGTATCAGTTATACTCATTGTTAATCTAAAATATGAATATGCATATTAATGTTCTGACTGAAAAACAAGCAGTCACAGAAAGGAATGGTGGAGTTCAAGGGCAATAAAACCTTTAAGCACTCATTGAAACTGTGACTGTAAGGCATAAGAAGGCTTTTTTACTTATGTGACGAGAAAAATCAAGGTCATTGAATTTACCATAAATGGTCACTTGCGTATATTGTGTTTATTGGGAACCCCATTAGCTGCTGCCCATCAACAGCTAATCTTCCTGGGGTTCACTTGCATAAATAATAGAATTACAAGAAAATCACAAACAACATGAAAGGAACATGCATTTTAGAACATTAGAATATACTGTAAATGGTGATTCGGGCACTTGTCAGCATACACATTATCACATTAAACAACATTGGGCCACTTCTTCATGGTACCTAATCATGCTCAGTTATGCTCAGTGCTCATGTAGAGATGGACCTTGAAGACCACTTTTGACCTGAGAATGTTGCTTCGTGGGGGTGCTGAAGAGGTGGACAACATATCACTCTCAATGCTCCCCATGTTGGCTGGATTACAGCTGGACAGCTCACAGTGCCTGATGATTGAGGACATAGGCTCCATCCCTATGTCTGTTTGATGAGACAGTGACAGTTTTGTTGTCCTTCCACCTGATGGCCAGGATCCCATTATCACCAGAAATGTAGTCACATGTACAATGAAGGACAATCTTCTCCTCTATCTCCTAGATGGACTTGAGTAGAGGCTTTCAAATTCTATTGTCCCTGGCTGTCCCTCTGTGCCTGCAGTTCTAGTCTCAAGGGCTGGTGAGAAAGTTGTGAGCAAAGATGTTGTGGTGATGCAGAAGGACATGGCACTGGCTAGGACAGAGACAATCTGTCTGGTGGCACCCAAGGCTTTTCTTCACGTGTCAGAGTTACACCATGGTCCTCCAGGTCCATAGTCCGTCCCTGGTACAGCACCATGTCATGGATGAAGCCATCATCAGAAGCCCTGGCAAACAACGTAAAACTCCTTGTCTAGCTTGTTCTTAATATACTGTTGGTTGCCAGCTGTGTTCCCTGTGTAGGCAAACATCACCTCAAACTCTAACTGTTGGGTGGTCTGTGACTCATGCCGGAAGGCAGTATTTAAGAGGCTAAACAGTGGCCAAATTTTGAAGAAGTGCCAGAGATCTCAGTATTGTCATTGAAGTGTTCAGTCTGAACCTCGAGTAATCTGACGAGTAATCTTCAACAGGACAGAGCTCAGCGATAGATGAGGATGGCCGGAAAGGTCATCCTCATTGGTGGTGACTGTGGTGTTCTGTCCTTCTGGGTGCATCTTCAGAAATCTAACCTTGTAGTGCAATGCAGTTCTACATCTATCTATTTTTTCATAATTTGACCCTCAAAAAGCCAGCAAGCAAAGAGAATGGAGAATGAGTGAAGACTCACGTAGAGGGAGACAGAAAAAGAGATCGCTGCCTATGTGAGAGAACAGCTGCCAAAGCAGGGGAAAAAGTGGAGGAGGAAGAGAGTCTGAGAATGGAAGAGAAGCTGGGGACCTGACACATCTGGTTAAGGTAGAAAAAAAGAAAAAAGCAGAGAGGGAAGGGAGAAGATCTAAAGTAAAACCCCTGACTCTTTCTTAAATAGAGCATGAAGACCAGGCTTGCTGAGTGGGACCCGCCTGTTGCCAGTCGTGATTGCATAGTTTATGGCTGAGGCATGATGGGTAAGGATTAAAGATGGCTGCCCTGAGGGCATACAGCAATACCATTACTCTTGATGGATTCCTTCTTCACTCACATATTCTCTGCAGACGTCAGAGGGGCCACAAGGCTTGACTAATGCATGGCGTGATGATGGGATCAGAAGAGGCAGGGGAGGGATGCTCTGCAGCTTCACCGAACCTCCTGTTCCCTTCACTACTATACCTTCTCCCCCCAACCACATCTATGCCCCACACTGCTTTGCTCTGCATACCACCTGTCAAATGATGTTTGTTTGCTTCCGTTTAAGGGACTGGAAAGTGTAAGTATAGATTATAAGGCTGATACCTATGAACTTTATGACAAATAAGAATTAATTAAGTTGCTAAACATTATGCACAATATAGTATAAAAATGATCTATAAATGTTTTCTTCTTATATTCCCCTGAAAATACAGTCCCTCACATTGTCAGATCAATATGCAAATCAATCAATCAAGCCTCCACTTACACATACTGTAGGTGTAGAGTGTAGTTTCACCAGGTTAGGGACAGCTTTAACCAGCATCCCCCAAAACGATATAGCATAATGTCAACAGAATATAGATATAGATAATAGGATATAGAAAACAGGAAATAGAGAGAAATGGACAAAATAGGCAAATGTAAAATTTCTAAGAGGAAAAAGTAAAACCTCCATTTGACTTGGTGGTGAGTATGACAGCTCAGTCAACCACCATGAGATCCTTCCGTTCCTTCCGTACACCTTAATTTCAAGAAGTGATGTGAGCAATCCATGAATTCTTCTTTACTAATGGTTTTGGATTAACCGAGGAGACTTGTGAAAGAAGTGGGCTACACGGTCGGATACACAGATTATAACATTCCCAGTATTCTCCAGTATGTGAGATTCAGATTCAAACACAGTTTTAATGTGTAAAACGTTCTGATGCTGATCATCCATTCACCCCACATGTGGTGAAGGTGCAATTTTCTTCTGTACAGCATGTTCTATTGATCATCAAATGAAGCACTGAGCCTTTGACTTCAAGCCTTTTTTTCCGTGACCCCTCAAATGCAATCCCCTTTTTTGCAATTGACTTCCATCAATTCGTTTGTGTGTATGTTTTTCTTATAAAAAGAAATCTAAATCTAATAAGAAATCTATATGCATACACTACCAGTGAGAACTCTCTTCTCATTCAATTCAATGATACGGTGTGTCCAAATTTTGACTGGTAACGTATATACACAAATCACCATTATTAGCTGTATTCACTTAAACAGATTTATTTAGTTTTTTTTAGTTTGCTCAAGAATCCTGTTTTTTGTCTTGAAACTGATGAAGATCAACAGAATACCAATGGATACATAGTTGGGTATATTGTCAGAATGTTTGGGTTCGATAAAAAGTGTTGATTTGACCAAAAAAAAATATGTATTGTTTATTCCAGATATGTCTTAGCATTATTTGTGCAGAGCTGGTTGTGATAATGATAATTATCTGATGATGCATTCTACATCCAAAATGTATCCTCAATGGCTTACCCTCCTCATAAAACATTCGCTAAAGAAAATTTAAAAAGCTATTCCAGATGCTCCATTGTTCATGCCGATGGTTACTTGTCTTACCATGCATACATATGTAGGACTGGTATGACATCAGCTGCTTGTTGCCATGCAGGTGCAGAAAATGTACATGACAACAGGGACCCACACTTTGTGGTCTCCACGAGTCCTCTGAAGGTGCTCTATGGCAAGCGGCACCAAGACGTTAACAGGACATCCTGTAAGTAGGGAGTTGGTTTCATGACTCCCACCATCACTCCCTCATTAGTTTGTAGGGGGTCCCTCACTGATGTCCCAAGCCTTCCTTTCAGAGACACTCTGATCCTGTCACTTCAATCATTCGTGCATATCCATTTGTTCCCTTGTCAATATCTCTCTCTTCAAACTTGCTCATTTTTCCTCCATTGAGCAAGTTAACTGTAAGATCATACTGTTCCCTCACTTACTTCCCTCCCTCGTATATGTCCCATACCTTCATGTGTGCTATTGTTACAAGGTATTGGATATCATCACATATCATAGTCAGATTCTACGTGTATAGTATGCTTTAGTCTGATGTGTGTTTATCTTGATCCTCCCGCTGCTTTCTTCTCTTCCCCTCCTCTACTCTCTTAATTTCTCGAGCAGATGGGTCCCTCCATATGAGCTGGGTTCTGCTCAAGGGTTCTTTCCTTTAAAAATTGATTTTTTTCTTCCACCATCACATTAGTGTTCTCTCTGGGTGCTGTATTGAACTAACAACTGAATTGAAAAGTCAAAATTAAGTAAGTATATCTGGAATAAGCTCTTTTTTTTTAGGAGAATTATAAATGTCCTCAAGTAATCTTAAATCCTAAATCCATATATGTTTAGAAACCCAGTGCAAAATAATGAATGAATCCAGCCTGGCTGAATGGCTTCTTAGAGTTGTTACGGGTGTGCTTGTTTCTTTGCCTTGGTTCCACAGTGTATAAAGTGTAACAGAACATATTGCACTAAGACGTTGACCTCAGTAAAATGATTAAAAAAAAAGCTTGTGGATCACATCATGTCAATCCAAGTGTAGGATATCCACACAAAAGGAGGAGAAACTGCATCATTTACAGCACTGTGACCTTCATTATACCCAGACACAGTCAGCTTGCACACCACCAAATGAACCAGCTGAGTCACTGCACCTTTGTTTTTTAATGCAGGTGCGTTGAGTTCAGCAGCCGCGGGAGGAGCTCTGCAAGGCCTTTGAGCTGTGAGAGTGTGCTTGATAAAAAGGGTTTGCATCTTAAAGAGCTGAGAAGACTTGTTGGAGGACTGTCGAATTTCATACACAGCCCCAGCATACCAAGCAAGCTGCAGTTAATTGATACGGCCGAGCTGGAACCCTGTCTCTCTCCGCATTCCCTTCCTATGGCTGCCATAATGAATGACTATTCTCTGAGACAGGCCTTTACCCGCTGTCTGTCTGTCTCAGCTACGAATGTTGTTTTGCCCAAATTGCTGTCACAATCGTTTAATCTGCTCACCCCAGAGAAAAGAGATACCCGCCTCAACATCTTTCACTGTTCTCTTGGCCTGCCTCCTCCCTCCCCCCTCTCTTTGTCCTTGCAATGTGTGTTTTAGCAAAGCACAGTCTTATCCTCTCTCATCCCCTCTCCATCACCTTCCCCCATCTTTTCGCTCTCTTTCCTGAGTGCACTGTGTAGAATTCCTATTTGTTTCTCTGGTGACACTAATTGGAAAATAGCTTGAGGCCTCCCCTGGGCTGCCTTCCCAACAGGCTCTTTGTTGATTAGTGGCAACTTAAGAAAGTTGGTCAAGAGAGTGATGACAGATAGGATTTTGGTCTGTCCATCTGTCCCTTATAGCCATATTTTGTCCTGGTGCGAAGTGTATGGACTGACGTGGACGATGGGAGATGCTACGTTTTAGCCCTCACATAGTCTGAGATTGCCACAAAGCTTTGATAACATAACTAGCGTGCTGCAGCATGTAAATTTACTTGCGGAGTCTATTTTGAGTATATTATGTAAATGTTTAGAAGCGCCCATGCTTAATTTATGAAGAAGGGCTTGGAGTGTGTGCCTTTCAGAGCATGAATCTAAGATTATGTTTTGCAAGTATATCATCGCAGCATACTAAATCACAAATGGAGACAAGCTATATATTCAAATCTGTAAAGAAGCAAACTTGGCCTCATACACAAATGTTTTCTTCTTTTTACACTTAAACTTGATAAAGACACTAAGAGAAAAAAAAAAATCTAAATGGTACTTTTGAACCATGCACTGACTGTGTTGTTAAAACCTTTTGGATTCCACACTGTTCTCAGAACAGATTCATGTTTAGTTTGACACAGTCATTAGCATAAGAAAGTGAAGACAATGGGCTTGTTTAGAGCTAGCATTAAGATATAGACATTAGACATTAAGATCCAACCTGGGTTAGCTGCAAGTGACCAGCTTTAGGTATTTGGATCTGGGAATAACATGCATCTCCAAATGTGTCATCTCAGTTTCGTGGCCTGTATGCAAACAAACTAATCATATGGGGCACAGTAGAACATTAAACGTTTGGCCAGATTGTGCAGGCCTCAAATCAATTTCCCCCGCCATGTATACACCTTAATCAGACTACAACAGGATAACGCATGTGCGCATGCTCATGCGCTGTGACCCCGGAACAAAAACATCCAAGAAATCCAGTCACAGAAGAAGAAGAAGGTAAACGCAGCCGGTAGAAGAACCACATGAAGGATAGTGCATATCTTGTCTGCACCATAAGTGGCCCGCACATTAAGTGCAAGATCTGGTTGTTGTTTGAAACGCTGGTCTGCTGCATTAGGATCCAGTTGTTTACTATATGACGCAATACTGTATGTCAACCGAAAAGCGGGCCGTATTAACCCGATTAACCTGCTAAAAAGACACATATTGCCACCTAGTGTGGAGGAGGAGGACATGTTCCAATTGTGCCAGTTATTCGATTTTCGCTCTTGCATGTAAATTAGGACAAGGACCGCATTCAGAAAGTCGAATTTTGAGCATCTCTTGCAATGAAACTGGCCAAACAACCACATCACCTTGGACACTATTTTGCCAACTACTTTTGTACATTTGTTCATAATGCTAATTCTGTACATTTTTGAATAAACTGTTTATTTTATGTTACTAGACAATACTTACTTTTTTATTTTATTTTAATCTAATTTTATTTTATCTTTCTTGTAGTTTTAAGAGTGTTTACTTCTATGTGCAACAAAGCCACTGTGACAAAGTAATTTCCCTTGTGGATCATTGAAGTCTGTCTAAGTCTAAGTCTAATACTGCTTTCACATCGAAAAGGCATTTTCAGACCTGGGTCAACTCGCCGGTTCAGTCAGACCTCCTGCTGTGAGAGCTGCGTGCCTATCTTTTCTCCCTCATACATCATCGCATACATTGCAGGTAAACAATGGGTAAACAGGGGCTATTTTTTTAATGCTTTCAGTTTGTTGATAACCTGAAGAATGGACCAGTCAAACCCCAACTCTTTCAAAAAACTGCTAATATTTGAATAAATCACTGTATCCTGCACAGTGCCCGATATGTAGCTAAATCTCCTCTTCTCCTCGGATGCAGAGCACTGCCATGATCGTTAAAAAAGTGTGGGGTCTCATTATACAAACTGTATATAAACACAGTTGCACATGCACTCCCTGATCGATGCAATTTCTCAAATATGACGTAGGACTAATTCACCTATGCACTTGCATTAATGATTGTAAAACAACATGTATGATTCGTTTGATTGAAAAAAATGAACAAAAATCTCTGCAGATCTCTTCAGAAATCATTCTTATGGGAGTAGACTAAAACTCTATTTTTGAGCTGGAGCTTCTACAATGACATACAGTACAATACAGTCTGACAAGCCTTCAAGTGCCAAAATCAGAATGTAACAGGCAGATACATCAACATAAGAACGAAAAACCCAGGTCGACGCTACATTCCTGTTCACATCGAAGCCGAGCCAATAAAATCCCAGGTGGATGCCGAGTTGGGTTGTTTCGCTCAATGTGAAAGGCGCTTAAGTAAACGCATGCCTTCATGCCTGGATTTCAAACACTGCTCTAGAACCAAGAACAGCGCTGCTTTATGTGCACACGTCATGACTGGTTCACACACATCAAGCTATTATTCATCAGTCTCCTGCCTGAGGTTAGTTAGACCTGCACAAAAAAGATTATAAATCCAACCTTGGGGGTGTCCACACCTCTTTTACAAATCCCCGAGATCGGATATTAATGCAAGATTTGAACAGACGCAGTAAGTCACTACCTATCCTGTTTAATTTGCTCTGTTCCTTGTTGGCATGTGCTGTCAGTTTCTTGTGGTTTTCTATGTTCTATGGTTCAAATAGGGGACATATATCAGGAATGTATCTCAAACTCAACTGATCATGTACCCTTGTCTGTTGCCCAATTTTGACTTTGGTCCAATGGAAAACACTAAACCCTCAACACCAGTAAGGTGTTAATATTCTTCAAAGCACTGCTACAACTAACATCTCAGGAATACATTTTAGTGTTTATATAAGCATACAAACCAATGGCAGCCAAACAGATGCCCGTGGGCTAAATCCAACCTTCTAAAGATAATAAGCTCTACAATGAGAACTGAGATATTTGCTTTTATTATTTGCATAATTGACCATATATCTGCTTTAGCTAACAAACAAGGTTATTGCATATCTCAATAAATAATTTCCCTGCAACATCTCATAATGGTCAATACAATTCATCTACCAGAAAAAATTACAGTTGCGCTCCGTTAGCCCACACCTACTGTTTAAAATGTTTTCCTTCAAAACCAGTCTTAACACACAAATGTTGATCGTGCTGTGTGATGAATGGCGTTACATGTTTTATTCCAAAGGACAGTTTTTGCTCCTCGATAAGAACTTAATAAGATGTCTTGGATTTGAGTCTATAGCATAGTTTCTACTAACTACCTACTGTTAGATGGAACCCCCTAGACACAGGCGCACACGCATACACACGCGCATGCACACACACACACCAAATGTATCCTTTAGGCCCTCTTTGCTCTGTCAAGGAGGTTAGGTGAATTAAACTCTTCTAATCAATATGCTCACAACTTATTCAACTAATGAGATGGCTTAGTTTGCCAGTGGGGAAGGCATTTGTAAGACTTTGATGCCTGGGAAAGGTTCCGTAACCCTTCCCCCAACAGGATTCTGTCTTTCACATCATGATTACAGGCACTTGGGGGGAAAGTAGTCAATTCTTTATAACCACAATGAGGTCATTAACTCCCAATTTCCATTTGATGTTTCTCTGACGAATCAGATCACCTACAATATCTGATATAAGAACAACAAACAAACAAAAAATAAAAATAAAAAATACAACACTAACTCGAAGTGAAACCAAGAAGCAATGGAGACAGATTACAGACTAACAAATACTCCGAATAATAAACGCCAAAATGATGAATTTATGACGCATATAAGCCTGGACCGATAGAGTTATTTAATTTCACTAATATGGGTACTTGCATTGGACCCATTCATGCTTGTTCTTGGGACGGTGTCCTCAAGCTGCATTTTCATCAGGTGTAGCAAACCATGTAGGGGAAGAAAAACTGAATTGATGAACTTAAATAAAGCAAAACAAAAAAAGAATACACTGTAGACCAACTGATTATCATGCCAAGGTCATGGTTTGGGTTAAAACGCACACAAACATCATTCGTAAACTTACGTTCTTGCAGATGGCCATAACTTATTTGAAATATTTGTAAATTATCTTAGCAATTGTGTTTAAGTATAATGATGACAATGGGTACATCTGATATGCCCCTATACATGGGTTCTGCTAAAGGTTTTCCCTGGGTTCTGTGAAAGGACAATTTGTATGGTTATCGATGCTTTATAAATAAAATTGAAAATTTGTCTGTATCATATCTAGATTATATCTCTCCACAGGTACACAATGCTGTGCACAGTCACCTTTTTGTTTCTAACAATACTCCTTCTTCCACAGGGGGATTGTTGCCCTTTGCACTAAAGATAAATATGTTGCCCATGACAAAGGCACTGAGCCATGAGAGAAAGCAAGTTTGGGCCAGAGTGTTTTCAAGGGGAAAGGTGAGCTTGTATTTTATTCATATGGAGCACAACCGGAGTACAACCTGTAACAGGACGATGTCTTCTAGAGAAGTGGAACAGAAAAGGTTTTAGGTTTTAAAGATGCTGGTGCTGACATAAGTATGGAAATCAAATGTAATCAAACTTTGTCATTTTGACATACTGTAGACACAACTGTAATGTAGACAGAATTTAACTGCGTTTCTCTCAGAGATCTGTGCAAACTTAGCCAAAATAGGTAAAAGCCACAGTTCAAGTAAAGTGCAAAATGTGATGCGCACAGTGCCCTTCCCTGGAAAATCCGCAGTTAAGGCATGTTTCAGACCTAGGTGGTAATGTTTCATTGGGAATTAATAGTTTCCAATGAAGTCTAAGCTGACCTGTGATCTACTCATTTTGACAAAAATGCAGTGTACAACAAATAAAAATATTTTGAACCTTTTCACTTCTATATGCATATAATACAATGAATAGGCTTGTCAGACTTAAGAAAACCCTGTATGACAGTGTTTTTGGGTAGAGTTCCGACATTTAATCATATTAACGGATATATTTTCTGGTTCAGTGGTGATTTAGTGATATACCATGATTATTTAAATGAACAAAATGTTATTTCTTTATGCGGAGGCCTTGTCTCCCAGTTCCCTAGGATCACTGTACAATCCTGAATAGTACACAACCTGATATCCTGACACAACAATTGATATTATTATCTCAGCGCTTTTTTCATGGTAAAACACAAAGGTGTCGTTGTGTTATCAACATTTATGTGCAGAAACTCATGTATGTGAATGAGTCTATATGTGGGTGGCAGTGAGCTTCAGATGGAGCAGGAGGAGTTGACCTTGAGGAACGTCGTTCATCACAGTGGGAAAAGAAAACCAAGCAGAGAGACAAAGCCTTATCGGATGAAAATACTCTTGGCGGAAATAACTGTGATGAAACTGCTGACGCCGGAGCTACACTGTAGTTTTTCACAGCATCGGCAATTTGAGCCACTCAATGGCCCAACACTCACACTCTTCTGTCCTGATGCAGTATTTTAACACAAGCAAGCAGCATCCATGACCTTTTTGGCGAGTTCATGTTGGGTAACACTGCTATAGTTAGAAAGACCTCGTTATAACACCTATGAGAAGCAGCATTACTGTAGCCATAGTGTTTTAGCATCCACGGCTGAAGGCTGAATTATGTGAGGCCCCCTAGAGCAGCGCTGAGCTCAAGGTAAAGCAGACTGATTAATGATTCTGCTCAACAGAGACCTCCCTTCACTCAAGTGCAAGGACTAATGTTCCAATTACAGATGAGCTACACTGGTTAAAAAAAAAAAAAAAAAAGTCAAATGTGAAATTCTGTAAACTCCTAACATCAATAAACTGTAATAGTAAAACAGCAGAACCAATCCACTGCAGTTACTCAAAATAGGTTGCTGTGCTTTAAACACCGACAAACTGGAATACAAGAAGCAATGCAATCCAGCTGAAACTACAAAACTGAATTGTTACAGTTATGCTTTTTATCAGGCAGAATAGCAAAAAAAGAAACTGTATTACATATGCTGTATTTTACAGATCGAAATGTGACCACAATTTGACCACATGGATTTAAAAGAACGTCTTTGTCAATTTAGAATTGACTAGAACTATTATTATATTATATTATTACATTGTATATCATTTATAACATCGTATTTGGTGAGTACACAGAATGACATCAGTGTCCAGATATTATATTGGAAACCACTTCCATTGAAGTATAATCCTTCCCTCCTTCACAATTCTAAATCAATTAACCAATTATACTTGTAGCAACTAGTGCAATGTTTGCAAATCTGTGAGAAAGGATTATAATTCAAGAGCACTGTTTATGAATCACGGATACAGATTTTGAAACAATAGTGCAGATTGACTGGTAATGAAAATTTGATACCTGTCTTCCAAACACACAGTTGTGGTTTGTCTCACATCTCGTAGTCAAAATTCTGTAGTGATGAGTGACTGTGACTTTCCTTTCAACATTTTTGTGAATTTTCTGAAATCATTGTTTTTTTTTTGTTTATTTGTTTGTTTTTCGCAGAAAAATACATTATCATTGAAATTAATAAATATACACACACACACATATATAAATATATATATGTGTTTGTGTGTTGGTTCAGCTTTGTCAGTTGCATTACATTAAGAGGCATTAATCATGTCTTTGCGATTGAAGGATGAGTTGTTGGGTAGCAATGCTGCTAAGTTTTGAATTGATAATTGAAACATCTAATCAAAACATCAAAAAAAACATTCTCGCAAAAACAACAGCTGTAATAGTGTGCAGTGTCATTTTAGCTGTTTGTCTCCAGTGTTTTCACATTAGAAAAAAGGCGCAATTAAAAGACAGGAAGCAAAAATGCAACAAAGCTCCTGAGTTGGTACCTACTGTAAACATTTTGGCTACCACAACACTGAGCTAGCTACGATTCCACAACATACGGTTGATCATTCTCTACTCATTCAGAAACTGTTTAATATCGGGTTCGATTCATCTTGTAGATGGTTCCAGAATTACCTATGGGGAAGAACTCAGTGTGTGAAAGCTGGAAACTTCCAATCAGAATCATTATCAAAAGGTATCCCGCCAGGATCTAGTCTGGGACCTGCTTTATTTATAATTTATATAAATTAAGATTGTCTGTACAATAGACAACTGTAATCTTTACACAGATGATGTTGTTTTAACCCTCAGAAGCTCAGTAAACTGCATGGCTGCAAGGAATTCCTGACTATTGGTCAGACATAAAGAAGGTACAGACCTTGCATAAGCATCTGCCCTGGACAATCCAAGGGCAAATGGCCACCTTAAAAAATGTGTTTTTAACACCTGGCATCAAATCGAAGCTGTCAATACTTGAGATCTGACCTTAGCTTCATGGCAAAAAAAATGCCATTCACTGGGGTGAAGTAGAATATGGTAACATTTGCTGTGTTTTTTTTTTTTGGCTTGCTACTTACTATATCAGAACAATGAACAGCACTGTTGGAACACACTGATCTCCAGTAACAAAGCTAAATAAAGACACTGGTGATTGAGGAAATACATTTAACTCCATGTGATTCTTTATACAGCAACTTTATCATCATATCAAGAATTCCATGTGTAATGTAATTCCATGTCCATGTTATTCACTGACAGAATCATGCACAGTGTACTCAGATTCAGTACTTTGACTTGTTAACTCTTGTTTAGATTTATTTATTATTTATCTGGTTAACAGCTACATGGACAGAATACTTTAAAAGCCTCTCATTACAAATGTTAAATGCTCTATCATTTATGTAGTGATTTTCTACCTATTGGTACTAAAAGACATTTAGACTCACAATGACACATTTACCGCTTCATTCAGACAAGTGCCCACAAATTCACACACCAATCTCAAGCAGTGACTTGGTCATGGACACTTCAGCATATGGAATATGCAGAAGTGCTGATATGTACTGGGATCGAACGACTAACACTCTGGTACACAGCCTGCTGCGGCAAGCAAGTCACAGCCGCCCACTAATGTGCAGACATCATGATATGATCGTGGTTGAGCAAAACACAATTTACGATACAGCAGTTTTCCTGAGTAGGTGGTCTTTAATGTGACTCAGGAAGCATTGTGTGGTCACACTACAACACGAATGTGGTTAAATATTTCCTACATCTCCAAAAGTAGCTCAAGGTCAGATCATTCAAATGTGTCCTCATAGGGTGTGTTCACACCTATAGCTCTAAGCAGGCCACTTACAATCAGATGGCATAGGATGGGTGTTAATGCTAGGTCTGTACTGGGCCTTACATAGATTATCATGACATGTTGTGTTAATGAAGTTCATGACTTAGGCTGACCAGGATATTTACTTTTTTCAGTGATATAGACTGACATAGTAACTTAAAGACCTGCTAACTGCATGAATTTTTAAACTTGATTTATTAATTCAAAATGAATTTAGCATCCATACTGTACTATGGATCTATTAGCCAACATTATTGCATTTCCACTGTGGCACCTGTGCAAGAAAGTGTTGTTTTTTTTTTTTTTCTGTATTCACCTGATTTCAGTGTATATGTATATAACAGTGTAAATGTAACAGTTTCTTGAAGTGAGAAATCTGACAAACCTTTAACTACCAGTAAGTGTCAGCTGAATAGATCCATGTTGAAAAGAATTTAATGTAATTATTTATGTTAATACATACATTAGATCATATAGTACAAAATACATCCACATAGTAAATACTGCCCTCTGCTCTGGTGAAAATCTTGCAGCAAGCCTATCATTAAAGGAACACCCAAGGGCAAGGATTTAATAGACAGTAAGGATGTCACAAGACATGTCTCTGATTGGTCACCTTGGCCTGTGATTGATGAATTGCTTGCAGCATGTGTTGGAAATGTCACATCCCTTACCATAACCAGATTTCAACTCCAGAGGCCCTATGAGCGGCTGGCAAAAGTGCTTTCTCCATACCAGTTTCAGCCTGAGTCTGATACTGAATGTCAAGAACAAGACAATGGGCCCAAACTACCTTCAGTGGTTAAGTGTGGAGCAAGACCCTATGCCATAAAAGGCTTGGGGTGTTATTTATTTTACTTATCAATAACTCCCTAACACCCCTTGCCTATAGCTATTGGTATTGTCACCGTCACAGCTGGTGTATCTATAATTGTAAAAATAGATACATACTTTATTTTACACTCTACTCAAGCACTTCATAATATTTTGTTACATAATAATTCTATTTCCTAAATTAAGGAATTATGTGTTGCACAATTCACAGAAGGTTAACTGTTTGCCTCCTTCAACAAAAACTGCATTGAAGGAGCAGCTTACTGAATTGGAAGTGCAGCCATGCACCAAGGAAAACAACCCTTTAGCTGCAGTAGCAAGTCAGACTCCTGCAGCTGGCGTGGATGTTTTCCACCTTCACTGCTTTTATTCATGGAATTGTGGTAAAACACAATTTGACCTTTCCTGCAAAAATACAAAAACAAACTATTTACTGTCAAACTAGTGGTAGCATAAGTCACAAAACATTTCAAGTTAGTATTTAACGGGTGCTTTTTTGTAATAATTATATCAGTGAGCCTGTGTGGATGTGTCTCAGTGAGGCTTGTACATATGATGCAGCAATTTTACACCATTTGTCAAGTTGCACAAAACTGTCAGGTTGCACGGGGATCTGTTCGATTGAGGTATGGACATTCTGTCTCAAAATGATTTTGAAAAACTAGGCCATGCATTTGTTTCTTCTAGGCTGTCATTGGACTACCTTATTATTAGGATGTCCAACTAAGTCTGTAGACACTAAAACTGGAGAAATATGATCCCTCTCACTTTTCACATGCTCCCTGTAGATTCCAGAAAAAGAATTTAGAACCCCTCCCCTTACCTATATGGCCTTTAATTACCAAACTCCTACATCTTCATGAACTAGAATACAGAGTGTACTTTTAGGTGTGCTTACATAGGGTGTTTATTAATGCCAAGTGTGACAATATTGGACTTCGTACTTTGTGGTTCAGACTTGAAACGTATTATTGGTTACGACTGCCTTGCTGTGTCCTTGAAGGAGAGCATGAGTTTGGTACATGATACATACTGACCAAGCACAGTATTTACAGTATTTAATTAGAATAAAATTATATATAAAGTAAAATTGTTTACATTTATCCATTATTAGATGTTAAAGATGTGGATGTAATAATATTGTAAGTTGTATTCACCAGGGTAACAGACAGTGAACTGTAATTAAGGGAAAAGGTGAGTGACTCATTGTCTGAATGATTTGCTTCTCTGCACTGGAAAGAACAGGTACCCATGCACATTTGTCACAAAAAGACCAGGTGCAAGGGTAGACTGCGAAGTGCCTGCTTATTTTTTTTGGTTCGAACCAACTGGTCGGCTGGGGCCTTTCTGTGTGCAGTTTGTGTCGGTATGGGTTTTCTCCAGTTTCTTCCCACACTCCAAAGACATGCTCATTAGGTTAATTGGTGATTCTAAATTGGTCGTAGGTGTGAGTGTGACTGTTTATCTGTCTTTCTATGTTAGTCCTGCAATAGCCTGGCAACCTGTCCCCACCTCTCGCCGCATTAACAGCTGGGATAAGCTCGAGATCAGGCCACCAATTCAGAGCACTTGTCTGTTTGGTAACTGGAATACATTCTCCATTTGAATCAGTCAGACTAGGCCTAGGGTAAGAGTATGAGGTTGAGTCGCAAAGACACTCCCAGAGAAAGTTTTCATTGGTGTAAAAACGGTGTAAGAATCTAGGCCTACAGGGGGAGTATCAACTAAGATGTCAAAATCACCCAACTGGGAGCTTATTAACTTGAGTGGCAACTTGAGCTCTTTAGTTAGCTACAGTACAGGCTTTTTAGGTTCGTCCTCAAACAGTAAATTGTAACCTGACTCTTAATTCCCTTTAAAATTAAGGAAGTCTTGAGACTTGAGATTTTTATACAATTACTTCGCACTTTTCAGTATGCATTGCCTTGTCACAATCATGGCATCGTGCAGACATCCAAATATTAAAGTTATTTGTATTCAGGTACTACTTTCCACCAAATAAAAAATAGAAATACAACAGAAATTACAGTCATTTATCAAGACATGTCTCCTGAACAATCATTCAGACAGCTGTCAGAAAAGTAATGTTTCCTGTTTGTCATGGGTCTTATGGGGTTTAGTTGAGTTTTCCCACTATGTTGCAAAAAATTATTCATCATCTGACATTGTATCTAAAATAAATGATACATTTTGGGTGTTTGTGGATAACATCCAGCACTGACCTCCCAGACCCTTATCTGTTTTATACCTCTTGAGGTGAATGTTTGGGAGGAGGAATTTGGAATTCCTAAATGCTTTTTAAATGCTGTCAGCTCTTTACACTGAACCAAGGTGAGCTAATTTGTCCTAGGACTAGTGCTGCTGACTTCTATTCTAACTCTTTTGTTTTCTCATTACATTCATCTAGATATACTGAAGTTTTTGAATCTTAATTCTTATGCAAATCTTAGGTCAGTAGGGGTGAGGACAGGCTTCACCCCATTTATGCATAATACAGACGTTT
Source organism: Mugil cephalus (assembly GCF_022458985.1). Classification (NCBI taxonomy): domain Eukaryota; kingdom Metazoa; phylum Chordata; class Actinopteri; order Mugiliformes; family Mugilidae; genus Mugil; species Mugil cephalus. Next base: position 1,986,571 of record NC_061774.1, read on the forward strand.
GTACTGTAGAGCCAAAATATAATGACCATCCGCCTAATATGCTGTTACTTCAGGGTCCCATAGTGCCAGACACCTTTAACGCCTTTAGACTTTTTACCATATATTTGGACATGAACACAGAACTAGACATATGCAAAACAAAAGGATGACTTCTCTCTATCCACGAAGTCATCTAGCTCCATTCTATACACGGAACTTTATAGCACTGAAAAGAAAAGCTTTATATTTAACACAAAACGAGAAGTAGACGCCAACATTCTTTACCCTAACATGGATTAAATGTCAAGAAATACTTTATAGCTGAAAGTGTGGGGAAATACATTCAGAGCAGAGGACTTCCCCCTTCCTCTATTCTGCTCGCCACTACCTGAAGATAATATTAGTTTGAGACATACTATATATATATATATATATATATATATATATACACACACTCACTTGCCACTTAATTAGGTACACCTGTTCAAATGCTTGTTTACACAAATAGCTAAGCAGCCAATCACATGGCTGCCATTCAATGCATTTATGGATGTAGAGGTGATCAAGACAACTTGCTGAAGTTCAAACCAAGCATCAGAATGAGGAAGAAAGACTTTGAACGTACTATGGTTGTTACTGACCATGTTCATCCCTTTATGACCACAGTGGACCCATCTTCCGATGGCTTCATCCAGCAGGATAATGCACCATGTCACAAAGCTCATATCATCTCAAACTGGTTTCTCCAATGGCCTCCACAGTCACCAGATCTCAATCCAACAGAGCACCTTTGAGATGTGGTGGAACGGGAGATTCTCATCATAGATGTACAGCCAACAAATCTGCAGCAACTGTGTGATGCTATCATGTCAATATGGACCAAAATCTCTGAGGAATGTTTCCAACACCTTGTTGAAAGTATGCTACAAAGAATTGTGGCAGTTCTGAGGGCAAAGGAGGGTCCAACCTAGCAAGGTGTACCAGTAACAGTGGCCAGTGAGTGTATGCAACCCTGCTAAAATCCCTATTCATAAAACTAACTAATAAGTAGTTTGTATGCTTTTTTTTTTGTTAAAACTTTTAAAAGCGACAACATAAATAGCATTTCATATACATAAGTGTTAAAATCTTAATAAATAATGTTAAATATCTGTCTCCTCCTATCTGTCTCCTCGGCATTCTGGAACTGGATATCTGAGCTACACCTGCTTCGTGTGCCGTCAGGGATGTTTCTGCTTGAACGTCCTACAGTAGGTAGCTGCGCATGGCTTAACCTAGCCTAGCTTCAAAACTAAGTTTGAACGTGTATTATGCATTCACTAGCATTGGGAATGGACCTTTTTATGGCCGCTAAGCAGCTAAATCTGCTCCTGCTATTGGCTGTACTTATTGCCTCAACGCATGGCTGTGGGGATTCATCTGGATCGCTGCCAGTGTGTGTGACTCGTCGGAACGTCGTCGCAGGCCCTGACAGAGACTTTAGCGCTTTGTCGCCAGTCTGCCCTCCATGTTGGACATCGGACTGTACTGCCGCCAAGCTGGACCGGGTAAACCATTGCTCTTTGGAGCTGACCTGCACTTGAGGTAACACTTTTACTTGGTCTTGCCTTATTGAGTTGAAAGGGGATCTTACAATGTACTATAAATTAATTTTTATTATAAATTTTATTTAGTTTAATCAGGCAAATTTAAAGGAATCACAAATCAATCAAAATTATTACAAAATTGAAGATGAGTTAGATGTATTTATTTCAAGCGCTATGTTGTCAGTTAATTTAGTTTTTACGAAGTCTGGGCCACTCTCACACTTACTGTGTTGATAAATATTAAAATATTTATATTTAACATCTAATCTGTCTATCCCACTAAACATTAGACATCTCATGGACATGCACATCATGTCTATAATGCATCCGTCGCATTTTATTATTTTTTTCGCCTGTTTTCATGTTCTCCCTCTGTATTTATGGAATCAGGTCTGGCTAAGACTAACTGCTAGGCCAATATAAGTTATGCACCACAGCCGTACCATAACAAATTATCATACCAAAAGCTTACGTATCACATAGGACATGTATTGAAGGGGTCAAATTATTGTACTGTATATGATGGAATTTTTGATCGTACACGTACAGAGGGTGAAATAAAATAATCATATCAAAAATCATATCATCATATGAGCGATATACTGTATAACATCTCATTATCATATAACAACCAGATCCTGAAATGCAGATGTGACATGAGGGTTTACTGAATTAAGAGCACTAATGTTTACATTTAATTGAATTCGATTAATCGTGTTCATACTCACATTGATGAACATACTGTACATAAATATACATATGTGTGTGTATATGTATATGTAAATGGGGGGAGGGAGGGGGCACATTGATGAACATTATATACACACATATCTCAATGTATACAGGTGCTGGCCAGTAAATTAGAATATCATCAAAAACTTGATTTATCTCAGTAATTCCATTCAAAAAGTGAAATTTGTACATTATATTCATGCAATGCACACAGACCGATGTATTTCCAATGTTTATTTCTTTTAATTTTGATATTTATAAGTGACAACTAATGAAAACTCCAAATTTGGCATCTCAAAAAATTAGAATATTGAAAAGGCCAATGAAAAAAATGTTTTTTTTAGAAATGTTGGCCAACTGAAAAGAATGAACATGAAAAGCATGCGCATGTATAGCACTCAATACTTAGTCGGGGCTCCTTTTGCCTCAATCACTGCATTAATGCGGCGTGGCATGGACTCGATCAGTCTGTGGCACTGCTTCAGGTGTTATGAGAGCCCAGGTTGCTCTGATAGTCGTCTTCAGCTCCTCTGCATTGTTGGGTCTAGCGCATTGCATCTTCCGCTTCACAATACCCCATAGATTTTCTATGGGGTTAAGGTCAGGCGAGTTTGCTGGCCAATCAAGGACAGGGATACCATGGTCCTTGAACCAGGTACTGGTGGTTTTGGCACTGTGTGCAGGTGCCAAGTCCTGTTGAAAAGTGAAATCTGCATCTCCATAAAGTTGGTCAGCAGCAGGAAGCATGAAGTGCTCTAAAACTTCCTGGTAGACAGCTGCATTGACCTTGGACCTCAGGAAACAGAGTGGGCCAACACCGGCAGATGACATGGCACCCCACACCATCACTGACGGTGGAAACTTTACACTGGACCTCATGCATCGTGGATTCTGTGCTTCTCCGCTCTTCCTCCAGACTCTGGGTCCTTGATTTCCAAAGGAAATGCAAAATTTGCTTTCATCAGAAAACATAACTTTGGACCACTCAGCAGCAGTCCAGTCCTTTTTATCCTTGGCCCAGGCGAGACGCTTCTTACGCTGTTTCTTGTTCAAGAGTGGCTTGACACACGGAATGCGACAGCTGAATCCCATGTCTTTCATGCGTCTCTTCGTGGTGGTTCTTGAAGCGCTGACTCCAGCTGCAGTCCACTCTTTGTGGATCTCCCCCACATTTTTGAATGGGTTTGTCGTCACAATTCTCTGCAGGGTGCAGTTATCCCTAGAGCTTGTACACTTTTTTCTACCACATTTTTTCCGTCCCTTCGCCGGTCTGTTAATGTGCTTGGACACAGAGCTCTGCGAACAGCCAGCTTCTTTAGCAATCAACTTTTGTGTCTTGCCCTCCTTGTACAAGGTGTCAATGGTCGTCTTTTGGACAACTGTTAAGTCAGAAGTCTTCCCCATGATTGTGGAGCCTTCAGAACAAGACTGAGGAACCTTTTAAAGGCCTTTGCAGGTTTTGAGTTAATCAGCTGATTAGTGTGGCACCAGGTGTCTTCTATATTTAGCCTTTTCAGAATATTCTAATTTTCTGAGATACTGAATTTGGTGTTTTCATTAGCTGTCAGTTGTAATAATAAAAATGAAAATGAATAAACACTTGAAATATATCACTATGTGTGGAAGGAAAGTATACAGTATACAAGTTTCACCTTTTGAATGGAATTACTGAAATAATTCAACTTTTTGATGATATTCTAATTTACTGGCCAGCACCTGTACATGTCTCTCATATGTCTATGCTCCGATAGCCTCACTTTGCCACATCCAAAATGTCGGCAACATTGATGTGCGGTTCAGCGCTCAATGCGATGTCTGCGTATATATGTCTGTCAACCACACTAGCCAAGACCCAATCGGCAATCTCCAGGTGTAACTGATGAAGCCCATGTGGAAGTGCAAAAAATTGCAGTTCATCAAGTGGCCGCTTGAGGCTGGCTGCAAAAAGAAACAAAAACCCATAGACCCCCATGTAAAAAAGCCCAACTTTACAGCATTATTAAACATGTTTACAGCCTGGTTCAAAAAACGGTTTTGGTCTCAACGGTTTATTTAACTATTCATGAGAACTGTACAGTGGATGAATCTTTTCTAACTCATTTGTTTATTTTTTATTAACGTTTAAAATTCTGCATAATTAAGGGCGTTCATGCTTTGAGTGACAGGTAAGGTATGGGCACTGCCAGAGGCCGCTAGCTGCTAGCCTTGGTCTCTCTGCTAGCCCCTCACATGAGCTAATGACAACCTTTCGGCTGAGTTTGAGGTTTTGGTCCATTTTGGATCATTTTAAATAAAAAATAATAGTTGTCTGCTTTGCTGCACCTCCAAGACCATCCAGTAAGTGAATTTGGAGAATTATTTTTATGGACAGTGTCAGTGTCCAATATAGCCAGTCCAGTAGCTTAAGTTAACTTTCTATTTAGCCAGCTAATGAATTAGCCTTCCAGCGAGGGTCCGGTTTGTTAGCCAGGCTAACGGGAGGCTATCTATCAAACCGCCACCAAAGTCAGAACATAAATAATAATTAATAATACTTTTAAATAAAGTGTCTAATTTTGGGAAATATTAATCCATCATAAAGTAGTAAACACGAATGTCTCGCTCATGTTACTTTTTCCTTAGGACCAATGTTACGGTAACGACGGACTTGGTTCTGTTTGATGCGGTGAGCCGTGTTCACTTATATTAAAATATTAATGTTATATTACAGTATGGGTCCAGACATAGTGTTAGTCTAGATGTTGAAACGAGGTCATATGTGAGTAGTTTAAGTTAGACGGTAATGTAAATTAAGATCCAGGAAACAAAATGTAAATAGTCGTAATAATATGCCATACACATACATTATTTTACATGTTTATTTGTCTGTGTGAAATTCAGGTGATCCAAATGTTCCACATGAGATGAAGAACTGGACTTCTCATCTGGGCAGAGAACACTTTGAAAGTCATCACTTCATCACCAATTTTTACAGAACTCTAATATGATATATTTTTTTAATTAAAGACATTAATCTGGAATCAAAATGGCATCAAATTGGGCGTGAGGCCTCACTGTGCTAGCACCACAGAGTTGTGTAGGCGAGTTTCAACGTTCAGGCTGCTTTAGCTCCGCCCTAAGACGGCCCCCATATCTATATTTGGAGTATTCAAGTGCGGGCGGCGTAAAGCTCATCTGACATGGCAACTGCAGGCTCCGCCCAGTTTGGACTTCATTTTCAAGATTCAGAATCCAACGAGTGACGTCACGATAGGTTTGTCCATAGTATATACAGTCAATGACCCACACCCTACTTTGGCCACTGCCACAGACTGTCAATAAAGATGGACTGTAGAACAGCTCCTCAAAAGCGAAGCCAACACATGTAGAGCGCTTCCTCTGGTGTCTGGCTGCAGTATAGGTATAAGTCATAAGCTCCACCCTGCCATGTTAGTGGATGGGACTTGGATATTTATATTGAATCTATTGTATATATCATTTCCATATTGTTTTTGTGTCACGCATGTTTAGTGTCCAAAGATGCTAAAGAAATGCCATTGGACCTTCTTGAAGTCTTGATATACCATGACCTGGAGGCCCAAGAACCTTAACACAGACACATTAAGATTGCATATATCGCTCAGTAAATGTTAGAGATGTTTGCAAATCCTTTGTACACAGGTTTTTATTTAGGTTAAATAGAGTTACTTAATCAGCTTTAAAAATGATTATGATCCTAAAGGAATGGTATGTGCCACAAGCACAAGTATGACTGGTCAAATGCTTCCCTAAATGTCCCTTTGAAAGTTTTTTTATGTATATAGGATGCATGATAACTTTTTTTTGAAACCTATACCAATAACTTTCTGCTTCCAAAGGCCGATACCGATAACCTGGAGATAAGAAAGACCAATGAACAAACAGTTTTGACTCTTAAATTGAAAATATTTATTTTTTCAGATGAAAAAACTATTAGCTACAAAACATTTGCTAAACAACAGGGTCAAACAAAACTATTGGATATTTCAAATGAACATCACCAAATAAAGGCCTCTAGACCTGAAGTACTTTGCATCAGGTTTAAAAGTAAATCAAGTGAAAAAGCGCATTCCGCAAGTTCTAAAAAAATAAATAATGCACTGACACAAGTTAGAATCAAACATTTCTATGCTTGTTCTATGCTATTTCTCCTTCCCCATGGTATTTTCTTTAAACATTTCTTGCACTTAGCCAGCAAACTGTATATTTACAAATGTACGCACGTTGTGATGCATTCATGTGGTGTCACGTTCAGTCGTTTCCCCGACCTTTTTATGTTCACGTTACAATGATTTATGTGTAACATCCAGGGCAATCAGTAAAATACTGTGGATAAGACGTTGATATCAGTGAGCGGCTACCAAAATTATGACAGAGGCCCCTTTCATATCGAGCGAAAAACCCAGGTCGCTCTGACGCTGACGTACCTGCCTGTTACATTCTGACTCGACAGCCCGACAGACTGTATCATTGTAGAAGCTTCAGCTCAAAAACAAATTTTGGTCTACTCCCATAAAGACTGATCTCTGAAGGGCAGAGATTTTTGTTAAATTATTATTATTTTTTTTTTCAAACAAATCAAATGTGGTGTTAAACATCGTTAATGGAAGCGCATAGGTTAGCGGCGACTGTGTTTATATACAGCTTGGATAGCGTCTCCCACACTTTAACGATCATGGCAGCGCTCTGCATCTGAGGAAAACAGGAGATCTGCCGGCGAGTAATGCATTTTTTTCAGTCAGAAGGTTGTTTTTCCCGATTGAACTGACGCAACTTGACTGCAGCATTCACTGCAGGCCGTGCAGGTCTCCTGTAGGAGAGGGAGCACCTGATTAAAACGACGACTAACACCACAGTGCTGACAAAAATATATCTGTTATCGGGCCGACAAGTCATGATATCGGACTTATCAGAATGACGTAATAATTTCCTGATATCGGGCCAATAATTATCGTGCACCCCTAATGTGAACCATAACTGTAGAGCAGCTACGGATTCCTTTGTTTCCCTGTCTAAGACTTAACTTGGCTTCCCATGACAACAGATCACCTCACCTTGCTAATGAAACAACTTCTATGTTATCATCCACTACAGTTTCATCTGTATGATTTGTTGAGTTTAACGATACTGTTGATGTTCTGCTTGGTATCACAACTCATAGCTGCCTGCCTTCTGATTTTTATTCTGGCTAGCTGTTGAGGAGGTAATGTATGAACCTGTGCTCCTAATGCATAACATCTATAAACACTGGTGGGTTTGGCTCTAAGAAAATTATATTTTTCAGACTGTAATAATGTATAAAAAAAATTTGGAGGAGATTTGGCTAATAGAGAAAAGGTCTGGATATTTCAGTGCAAAAACAGGTCTTCATTATTGTGTTTGTGTTTTTGTTATTATTTGTTGGAAGAAACCATGACCCATAAATACTAAAACAGTCAGTTTGACAACCCTGAATTCAATTCAGTTTTTTTTATATAGTGTCAATAACAATACAAATTGTCTCAAGACGCTTTACAAAATCGTGTTTGAAACCCAGCCTGGAACTCCAGTGAGCATGAAGGCGATGGTGGCAAGTAAGGCATTTATAAAACAAATTCATTGTGTTGCATGTGTTTTAATTAATGTGTTGTGATGTCCAATTAAAACCACATTATAAACAGAGGCTTTGTGCAGAGTTTTTCGCACGTTTAGTATTGTGTGTGTTGTAGCGCCGAAGATTTTGTGGTTCTCTCACTCTGAAATTACGAAAAATAAACAGAAAATATTGGGTGCGTGCAAGAAGGTGCCAAGAGCAAGGAAGTTTCACCTGTGATAAATGAGCTGCAAATTTCCAGGAGCATCTTCTATTTATGTCTTCATTGACAGAGCAGTTCAGCTGAGGTATAGTCTTGCATGTTTGTATTGTATTTTGGTGACACTTACTGCTCTCAAAGGAAGCCTCCAAAAATGCATCCCCTCAGTGGATGTCAATCACAGCAAGACGTGTAAAAACATAAATATCCAATGTAAACTTACTATGAAGGATTAAAGCACACAAATACCAATATTTCAATCCTTATATTTTTTAGTGTGCATTATACCTACTTTTAAATCTTGCAGGCTATTAAAAAAAGACAAATACAGGGACAATTGCTCTCCAAATTTGTCCATAGGTCATTGCATCTCACCATTTTTCTGTGGTACTTGGAGACTGAACCCAAGAAATGAGTCACCATTAAGAAGCAATCATGTTTTAACATGAAAGGCTAAACCCTGACTGCCTGCAGGCTGGCTCGGCAACATGGTCACTGATACGTGGCCTTCAATCCCCTCAAAACGTTTAGATGGAAAAACACTTTAACTGAAGCTTCATCTGTGTGCATTACAGCACAGAAGGTGCTCGCATGTGGAGCCATCTATTACTACACAGGGTCTGCACATAGGTAGCTGTGCATGTTTGATACCTGTCTGTCAGCAAGGCAGACTTTCCAGCAGGTGTCTTCTCCTGATCCCATGTGATGGACCAAGTCTTCAAAGAGGGACAACCTTGTTAAAGCACACCACAGGGGCTCAAAAAGACTAAATAAAGTCAGCAGCAAAAGGGAGAGGAGTGCAGCGGGAAAAATCAACACACTGACACATGGTTTGTCTAACAATGTACCGCCTGCCAGGGTTTTAAAAGATTAAAATGTCTGAGGTTCATTTTTTTTTGTTCTTCCTCATTAGGGCATGTCTTGTGGAGTTCTCATTGTCAAGAGTGTTTGATACTGTTACATTTTGTTCCCGTTGATGGCAATTTGCATTTTTCTTTGGTGAAACATCTTGTTCCATGTGTCACTACAAAGGATTGGATCTTTTTTTTCTGACATCTTTTTTTTCTCTTTTGCTCTTCTTCCCCAGATAATGCTGAAACCTTGTGTGCTGGATTTGAGTTTAATGTATACTGATCTGCCACACCATTAAAACCACTGATAGGAGTGAATAACATTAACCATCTTGTGACAATTGAATGTTCTGCTGGAAAACTGGACCTGGCAATCATGTGAATGTTACTTAAACCTGTAGCACCCACCTAGACCTGTCCAGGCACCCTCACTCCATACTAATGACACTCCTTAATGGCAGCAGCCATCCCCAGCAGGATGCAGCCCGAGTCTCACACACACAAAACGGTTTAGTAACAACTCAAAAAAACCTGAACAACCGCACAAGGTGTTGACCTGACCTCCAAATTCACTAGGTCACAAACTGATCAAGTATCTGTGGGATGATCCATTGAGACCCCTCCCCCCAAACCATAAGACCCAAAGACCCCCACTAACACCACATAGGACACCCTCAAAAGGCCCATGTCCATTGTATGGTGAGGCACAAGGAAAACCTACACAATATTAGGAAGGTGGTCATAATGTTATGCTTGATCCAGTTTGAGTCCATATTTGAGCTGTGGGACCTAACAGAGTACATGCACCATGTGGCTGCATTTACTACCACATTTAGATTCCTCACTAAAAATACTGTACCTTGTGTGTTGGTACACTCTAAAAAGTGTATTTGTGTTGTAGTTGAAGTATTGTAATGTTTTGCATGAGTTTCACTCAGTTTCCTGCTTTAGTCATGGTAGTGTTCTTTTGCGGATAACATCAACTTGAAAATACACTTGGTTCGGTCTGCATTTGAGCTTTGAGCTGTTAAACCGAGAGGGAGAAGAGTCATTAAACCTCCATTTTCTTTCGTCCTTGTTTGACAGACTCCAAGGCTCGGAGTAGCAACACACTACGATTGCTCCTTTGGGCCTAGAAATGGCAATGTGGCATGTTATGGAAGCACGTGGAGCATGTAAATTGAACTTCTTTTGGATAATGGACCTTTGTGTGCTCCAAGAACCATAATATAAACACAACTAATATTCCTCTAACCACATTGTGAAGTGCTATTACACTGATTTAGATTTTTGTGGGATCAAGAGTTTATTGTTCTCTCCAAAAATATTACTTTGCATTTGTGGGAAAAGGTCTGACTTTAGTTTTGACTTGTTCCAGAAAGCTACACTTTTTCCATACTGGTGTACTGTGTGTGTTGTGATTGTTAAGCATATTGCAAGCATCTTAATGTAAATATGTGACTCAAATCAATGTCGTTAATCTAATATGTAAAAGTTGAATACATTTAAATTCCATGTTACCAATTACAGTAATTTTTTTTAAGTTGGTCCAACAATTTTGTTTTTTCAGTGTATAGGTCAACAGGGAGGTAAAATAAAAGATTTAGTGGAGAGGAGAATTCCTCTTTGGTAGTGTCACTAGTCTTTTGTTGGATCAACTACATTAGAATCTCATTGCAGGGACACAACACTCAACAGTGATGATGGGGCAATAGGAGGCCTGTTGCCTATACACAGATCAGTAAAGTGTCGTTTAGGTTTAAAAACACGATTGATTTGTTGCTGGACAAAAATTAAGAGTCTGTAATACATATAAGTTCTCTTTATCCGATTAAGACACCCAGATAATGCAATTGGAATTCGATTTTCTCCACCATGTATACGTCTTAATCGGACTACAATCGGAAAACACGTATGCGCATGCTCCCTAACCGTTGCACAGGCTTGTGACCCCAGAAAAGAAACATCAAAGAAAGCCGATCGCAGAAGAAGAAGGTAAACAAAGCCAGTAGAAAAATCACCTGAGGGATAGCGCATATCTTACCTGCACCATAAGTAGCGTACATTATGTAGGAGATTAAAAGAGTTGTACTATTGTCCGTCTGGTTGTTGTTCGAAATACCGGTCTGCCGCATGAACGACTTGTTTATTATTTGATTATTATATGTAATAAGTCAACCAGAAAACGGGCTGTATTAACACGGTATTATCCTGATGAAAAAAGAAAACATATCGCCACCTAGTGTGGAGGAGGACATGTTCCCGTCAGTTATTCGATTCTCTCCGCTGCATGTAAACTGGGACAAGGACCGTAATCAGAAAGTCAAATTTTGAGCATAGCTCGATTAAGCTCTGCATGTAAACGCACTGACTGTGTAACCTTAATTAATGTTATGTGACCAGGATGGTTGGTGTCTTGGACACTATGTAGGAAAAGTTTTTTTTTGTTTTGTTTTAAACAAACCTACAGCAGTTTGAGGAAAATGATGGAGGTGATCTCACATAATGTTGCTTCTATGTTCGCTATCAAAAATACTGACTGAAAAATACACTGACATTCAGACTTTTCTGGATGGAAACTAACCACACAGAGGCTGACTTTTGACCACTATAGTTTCAACCATTCTCTGTAGGCAGGCTGCTATTTTCTATACACCTACTGCAGATAAAAAAACTGAAGTTTAACCTAATGTGTTCTGTCTTTCTGTCTCTTTTTGCCTATATATAGTGTTTGTGTGTGTGGGTGCTTGCCACTGTAAATGCATCTTCACAGTTGTCAAGTGGTTTGGAGTTGAGGTCGAGAATTACAGCTGTGAGTAAATGCAAAGCCGAGTTTGCAGATCAGACCAACCTTTCATCAGAAACCACCAGCTAATTCCAGGAGGGTACACCATAGGATTAAGAGACACAAATTGGAGATTAGAAGACATATACTAAGAGAGGAGGACCAAAGCAGAAAATCAAATGCCACCCCATTCTGTTGACACAACTGGATGCTCTTCTGTCTGCACAATTTCTCAGAGAGCCCCTTGGCGGTGAAGGAAGTAATTCAAGAGGAAATCAAAAATGGTTTCGCTCCAATTGTCTCATGGACAGTTTCACTAATAGCCTGCCTGACACTGGCTGAAGCTGGCTTTTCTCCAGCCTTCTTTGACAGAGGCATCACATCCCTTTAAACAATTGGATGAGGCATGTGGCTGACACTAGCATTAATTATTGAAAGACTCTGGTCTAGAAGAAAGATCCTATTGTGTATCTATCAGATTCAGATGTTTAGTGTTTGGAATAATAATCATCAGTGTTGTGTTCAGTGGTCAAGTAGGTAATTAAATGAACACATTGATGTGTTAACACCTAGCCGTGCATATTTAGAGGAGTTACATCACTTTGAAAGCTCTCCAGTGCTTAAACAACACAGGTGAAACCGCCACTAACCTCAATGCACTGATCAAAAAGCACCTCAGGAGAAGACTAGGAGAGAGTATCGGTGATTTTACTCAGCCCAGTGATGCATTGAGCTAATTAGCAAAAGTATTTTAGAGGAAAGACGTTGCTGGGGAATTCTCATCATCACTCATGTCTCTCTCTTTCTGTCGTCAAATGAAGTGTTTCATGTAGGCGAAGGGAAGAAAAGAGCAGGCCGGGGGGTGGGTTTGTCAGGCAGCATTCAGGACACTCATTATCTCTCCAGAGTGATGGTCATGTTTGAAAATGACTGAATTTTTAATGCCTCCCTCCCACACTTGGGTTGAAAGGACTATCACATTGGCAATAGATCTCAATCCAATTTAATGCCACTGTAGCTGCTTGTTTCTCTGGCTCTCTCTTTCCGATTCTCTCCCTCTTCCTTCCTTTCCTTTCCTTTCCCTTTTTCTCCTCCACCGCCCACCTAAAATAACCCTATTCATCCTCCTGTCTCCTGACCATAGTAATTTGTGCACCAATGGAGGGGCATCTGTGCCAATGCCAAGACAATTACACCGATGACTCCAGCAGCCATGTTTAAAAGCATTTGCTGCGTTCCAAATCTAGTGGTGCTGGCAGGAAAGAGCTGGAGAGAGGGCCAGCATTGGGTGAAGGAGACACAGTTTGAGTATGCTGAAGATTTTGATTACGATCCATGCATAGTTTGGACAGCCAAGGGATGGAGTTGAACGGCAGCCATGTGGCTTCAAACGTATGAAGTGCTGTTATTATAGACTCTCAGCCTGGCATACCCGAGGGAAAGGGGCTGTGGAGGTCAAGTAGGGATCATTAAACTTAGCTGCCGCTGCTGCTTATCCACCCAGAACGAAGCCAGAGAAGAGAGACTTAAGGGGAGGGAAATATAAAATGAGCAGAAAAACACGATGCCCAGAAGACCTCTTCTATGCAAACCTGAGTGACATTTCACACGGACCCAACTTTTCTTCCAGGTTATTAGAAGATCTGCATATTGTGCTCTGGAGCTGCGAATATAACAACAAAAACAAAATGTAATTTCTTCACCTGCTGAATGTCAGGTCATGCATCATTCTCTCGCTCATAAGAATATCTCAAGTTTTAAATTCAATCATTTCACACGTCTCTGTCACCCTTCATCTTTATATGTAGTATATACTTTATGCCCCAATAGCTTTGTTTCTCAAATGAGGCATAGGCCTTTATTAAATGGTTGACAGGAGACATTATTTGGTTTTCAGACCAAACGGGTCAAATGACTCCTGAGGGTAAAAACCTACTGGGGGGTTCCCCTGAGACCTTCTATGGCTTTTCTATTTATTTATTTTAATGCAAATACTACTATATGTTTATAGAGAAATATACTTATTATTGTTTAAATACACAAACAAACTTGCAATATATACATGGCAACATACAAATTACAGGCTGAAATGCTACGTTTAACCAATCAATATAAACTAAAACTTACTTTTGCCATTATTGGACACAGTTCCAGTTGTTCAGCATAATTCAATAGATCGGAGAAGAAACTTGACACTTCGGCAGCTTGTCTTGACTCTGCTTTCAGGCTTCTTAAAATCGAGTTTATGACAAACAGATTTTTGCTAATCTCTGGTGTCCTTCCAGAGAAGGGGCCTATTGGCCTTTCAACAAATCCAAATGGACATGTTCCCTGAGATGGTGGAAAGCCTGACAGGAGAGTCTAATTACTGCAATAAAACCCATGTTACTAAGACTAAGGGAAGGTTGGGAATACAATGGCCTCAAGTTGGATTGTGAACGTGCTCCTTCAGATTGTTATGTTCCAGGAGGCAGCGGTAAGAAACTTGGATCTGATAGGACATCATATTATTATTTGATTTAGGACAGCATGCCTTGTGAAAGCAATCCACCAATGTTCAGTGTTGTTTCTTGACTCACAGCAGGAAAACTGTTTCCTTCAAAATCTCTCAAAATATTTATTTTGCTATAAGCAAGTATCTTCAGCTTCTTTTAGGTTAAGTGGTTTGCGAAGGCACTAGGTACTCTTCTTTACAGCCACAATCTGAACAGCGCTTTCAACAATTTAGCAACCTACAATAAACAGATTCTTTAAATTTCATAATATACTGATTTTGAATTCTGATATTTAGATTTTCTATTCTATTTTGATTTTGAATTATCTTGGAAAATATATTCCATCTTGTGTTTTATATTTCTTTCTTTCTGTTTTTTCAACAATAGTAGCGATGAATAAAGTATCTATTGATCTATCCATTGACCATCCATGGGTTTTTTGTTTCACAGTCAGTTCTTAGCAGTCTCAAAGAATCTCAAAGAAGTCTACATTTGTAATCTGTACTATGTATTGTAGTGCTTTCAAAATAAATGCCTTTCAAAATGAATAATTATTATATTTGCATTTGTGTTGTAATTATTAGGCCAATGTTCACAACAAAGAAGGTTGATGAATTTCTGGAGCCACACCCAGCCTGACTGTTAGCCGGTGCCTTTTTGCTATCTCTCTCTTTCTGAGTCTGACTTTGGCGGTCACTGTGCATGATTCTTTGGACGTGGGTCCAGTTTACACAGATGCACCTGAAATGCCTGAGAAGCTCCATGCCTTAAATGAAAATAGGACGAATGGTCAGACGGCCTCTATTGCCTATCTTCTAAACTTCTGAGGAAGTACCTTCTGCTTGCTGATCCCCATGCGCACTGCCCACGGACATATATAGAGATGGACAAACCTCCTGTGGCGTTGACCACAGGTTTTCTGAAAAGCAGATCTGGGCTCTAGCCAAGCCTGACTCCTCTTTACTCCCATCTAAATCAAAACTGAGTATGGACTGACGATTGAGCATACTGAGCTCTCCTGGGAAACAACTATAACTTTAGTTTTTCAGTCTGTAGTGGTTAAGTCACCTGGACTTTTGTTTAGAAATGGCCAGCACAGGTACTGTGATTGTAATGGAGAATAATACCAAAGATTTCCCATCCATGGTGACAGTAGACTGTCAATTTAACCTAAAATTGGAACATTGTAACTTAAAAACAACAAGGGGGCAATTTAAGGCACAGATGAGTTGCATGACGTGCAAGTACAAGATATTTTTAGGTTACAAAGAAGCAGTGGTGAACCATGAGCACTACAGCTGGGCCTTCACCTCAGCCCCTAATGCTGAGAAAAAAAATCATCGTGGAAAAAAAGGCACAGTACGATGAATTGAAAGAGTTTAACAACTGCAGATTACCATCAGTAACGTTCTCCACAACAAGAAACATTCTCCACATTAACTTCGTAAAACTTGAGACCATTTAGGCTACATTAAATAAACATACTGTAATGACAAAATCTGTGACACTGCTGACACAGACACCGAGGCTCATTTCATCACCATGGACAGCGCTATGGAACCATGGTGCCCAACAAACCATACACACATTCATGAGCATCCTCAAACTACAATACAACTTCAAACACAATATGTCAAAAGTTACACACATCTGGTAATAAAGACTGTTTTTTTAAGTTGCAATGAAGTGCAAATACCTCTCCATGCGCAATTACCCATGGCGCAATGAATACCGATGTCAAATAAAAACTACAATTTTCATGGGTTCCACTACACCCCCTTAGTTCTCTACAGGGAGAATGGGCAGGGAGGGTAAAAATCCTCTAAAAACTGAAAATCCAACCACACACATCTGCTAAGTTTACATATTGAATTAAAGGCAATTTGCGCTGGAAATGTTACAGACAACCTCCACAATAAATACAAATTACTGAATATCCACTTGGCCCGAATTATTCACTTGAAGTAATAATGAAGGTGGTTTGAAACATAGCCTTACCTTACATGAAAACGAAACCCATCCGTCTGTCCTTCTTTGTGAAGTGGGCGATGGCGGCGTCGTAAAGTCTGTCCTTTGACTTGAGCTCCAAAAGAAGTCCTTTCTCTATGGACATCGGTGCCAAAGCTCCCAGGCGATCATGTCCAGTACTGTTTCTGGCGTGCATCTTGATGCGCTTCAGGGACGAGAAAGACTGGTCCACGGAGGAAGTGTACACGGGTATGGCCAGCACCAGGCAGGTGAGGTGATACAGCTGCGGCATGCTCTCAGTCAGCTCTTTGAGTGTCAGAAAGTGCAGCAGGTCTGTTGGGCTCCTTGCCTCAACGTTTGCCATGTTGTACATGACTGTCAGTTCAATCTTGAGCCTCGGGAGGTCAAAGTGCAGCCCGTAGTTTTCAGCAAGGCTCTGATACTCAGAGCTGGGGAAGTTTTCTCTGTATGAGGCAAACTTCTTGGGGTCGAGAAGGGCAAGGAACATCAGTTTTTCATGATCCTTGAAGCTGTTCCTCAGCTGAGTGAGGATGTGGTCCAGGATGTCACTGTGCAGCTGCTGGTACGCTGTGCGCACGTCTCCAACTCTCCATGCCCTGCGCCCGCTGGGAGCCCCGACTCCGCACACCGTGTCCTCATAGATGGAGTCAAATTTGGCCTTTTCTCTCTACGTGGTGCTGAAAAAGTCGTCAGTGCTGGACAAACAGAAGTGCATGTCATACTCCTTATTCTGCAAGATCCCAAAGAGCACGTCGGAGTAGGCAAACACTGGGTTGAATGTGGCGAGGAGGAAGCAGAACTTGAAGCTCGTCAGCGGTGCACTGTAAAATGTGATTTTGACTGTTTGTTATCTTAACATATTATCCTATGTCAGTAGGACAAATGATTACTGAGGTTGTTATAATAACATGAAATTACTTGTTAAAAACATCTCAACTACAAAATAAATGCTACATTAACAATCCAGGTCCAACTGCATTAGTAATGTAAATCGACTTGACTTTTGAGACGGTGTCGGGATTAAAACGCTTGCGTCATCACATTTTCGTAAGTTGCAATGCATTATGGGCAGCTGCGCGGTCGATACCCATGTGCTCTGCTCCTTCCCTCCCATCCCCGGAAGTAACCTGGAGGCTATCATCGATGACATTTTAGTTTCAGAGTTTAACATCTACTTCACTCTGTGAATTTAGGATTTATTCCGACGACACCACAGACAGCGATTGCCAGAGCATTGGAACAACGAGTACGGACATTTTTGGTGAGCTTTCTTTTGCTTTTCTGTCGAGTTTAGAAACATTTTGTGGTTTCACAGAGGGGATGAAAGTTGGTGTTGTGATGGTGAAGGACGGAGAAGACATCATTGACACGTCAGTGATCCTTGAGGAAGCAGTGATCCTGTACGATCTGAAGGACATCCCACGTGCCATTGCCTTGCTGATGGGGCTTCTTTTTTCTCTTAACATAGACTAACCAAAGGAACACATTCAAAGTCATTCAGAAGGTCCTGATGAACATCAGTGGAGGACAGTGTTCCTCACTCGTGCATGGTTTAAGAAACAGACTCCTGCGGAAAACCATGTGAGGTTGTGCTCGGACGTCTCACGCCTGAGTGTTAAAACTTGGTACTGGTATTCAAGTTCTTATTTTTTTATCTATTTTGTAGTATTTGCAAATGCTAACTTTTCTGTTTTCTACATTAGTAAATAAGCAGATGCTTTGCAGCCTATTTCTATCAGTAAAAGAAAAAATGCCCCCCATAGAAAATCTAATTTTGAGATTAAAAAAGTCAAACTTGTGAGTTTAAAAAAGTTGAAATGATGAGAGGGTCATAATTTCCACTGTTAGATGCTGAGTAATGTGTGCATGTTGCTGGAATGAGCCGTTTATTTGTTGCTACTGTACTTTAGCATTTCCAGTTTTATGGTGACAGGCATATGTGCAGTTAAATATAGTATAGTATAGTATAGATAGTTCAACATTTTGGCAAATTGGTGTATTGCCATAGTCACTATAATCCTAGCAGTAGGTTCATTACCTTTATTTGTCGGTGCAAGTTATTTTTAGAACCACGGAGCAGAGACGTGAGCTGCTCAGAGCTACGCTACGGAGGCTCATGGGATTTCTTGGTTTCCCTCATCAAATTCATCAAATACACAATCCAACAACTCCAAAACACTCTGGTGGACAAGCTGTGACCTGCACATTCACCACACTATGAGATAATAACAGAACGTCACTAGACAGAGTTGTTTTAGAGGTAAATGCAGAGACTGCTTAATGAAAAACTGTCCCTGAAGGCAATGCGCATCAGCGGTTTTGCATGAATTCACCTCTAGCAGTAGTAGCTAGTATCTCATAGCTACTATTGCTATGACTATAGCGACTATGGCAATGCAATTTATAGTATCCCTTTAAAGAAAATGTCACATGTAAAGCCACTCATTGTTTTGTACTGAAAAATTGATATTTGAAATGTTCCATTTTTTCAATTTTATTAAGGGGGTTGAGCCTTGATCTGTTCAAATATGGACTGTGGTGTTGATATTTGTGGCCCTCCATTTTCAAGTGTGTGCACCAATAAATGTTTGACAGGTTGCATATTGATTGTTGGTTGTCATATTTCTCTTTGAAACAAACTTGCTATAGCCGTTAAATACAGGTTACTGTAATATTGATAAATCACTTTATTTATTAAAATCATTTTGATTAGGTTTTGCTTAGCATGGTTTTGAATATTAGGTTAAATGGCCAGTCAGAAATGGAGTTGGAAGTTTAAACACCTGGAAATTGAATTGAATAATGTACACATTTAAATCGATTGTACTAAGACAAAGTTATTACAACAGGCTACATTAGTTATGTTGAAATGGACATTTAAGTTCAAGGACATTTTGGATAGGTTCAACTGATTAATAATTTCATTCAAATGTCCTGACACTTTTAATTAAGCTGAAATAGATTCAAATTCAAATTCAAATAATCACCCTAAGCAGTTCAATAAGTTAATAAATCCAAGTCAGCTTAACTAAAACAAAAGATTTACACAACCAACCATCTTAATTAAGATGAAATATATTTAGAAGTTCAGGCAACTACCCTAAGCCCAACTTAACTGAAACAAACGCTTTACACAACTGTCTATTTTAAGTGAACTGAAAGAGATTTGCAACTTCAAACAACTACCTGAAGGAGTTGAATCAATTATGAAATCTAAATCAACCAAACTAACGCAGATGTTTTCACAACAAGGAATATTTTATCGAGATGCCATTGTTTTTTTTTTCTTCCACTTAACTTAGAATTTTAAGGCGGCCCTTTCACTCATATTTTTTAAATTGAAACATGTTAGAATTTACAGTGTGCGATGTATCCATCAGCGCTGTGCACAGCATCATCATCAATATCATTGTGGTTACAATAAATTGAAAGAGCTCCAAGAGTTCTTCTCTCCGTTCATACACAGTGCAAACCAAACGCTGAAAACTTCCACCGTTTTGGAGTCACTCTGGGCACTCTCCGCTGGCATATTTCATCCAGGGGTTTTGTGCGTTTGGCTGACTGAGGCTACTGAAGTGTGACAAAATGTTTTTTTAATTCTAGCAGCACTTTGAGAGAGTGCGCATACCAGTGAACGAAGAGAGCTTGTGGTATTTCTAACTTTATTTTAGCTTGGACCCCATTCAGTCCAGAGGCCATGACTGCAGCCCCATCGTAACATTGCGCATTTACCTTAGTGGTGCAGGCACAGTCCTCCAACTCCCAAACCTGCCCAGCTATGGCTTCTGCGCGCTTATCATCACTGACATCACCACACTGGAAAAAGCGCTCCTTCACACCACCGTCAGTGTGTTAACGCAGGACATGTGACATCTGAGCGGTGTTACTTACCTCAGTCGTCTCGTCCACCATGATGGAGACAAAAGGCGTGTTCCTCCCCTCCTCCCTCACTGCCTCGGTCATTACATCCGCCACCGACTGAATTAAGTCATTTTGAATTTTGCTGGAGGTGCCGATGAAAACGGTGGCCGGATCCAGATGACAGCGCAGAGGGCTGCCATACCCCGCCAACAACTCCAGTAACTCCAAGTAGTTCCCCTTGTTCTCGGAATCTTTACTTTCATCGTGTCCTCGAAATGCCAGCTCTTGCTTTCCAAGAAATGTGGCGACATTGATGAGACGTTTAAGGATTTCTGTGTTCTGTCTGACCTGGTTGTTGTGGGCAGTAGTATGATTACGACGCTGGGCACCTAGCTGAAGATCAACTCTTGTGTCCCCAAAAGTTTTCAAACTGACCGTCGCTTGCAGATGTGCCGCAGAATCTTGATGCCAACTGACTTTATGAGATTTGTAAGGCTGACAAATCCGCCGCTGACCCAGGTGAATGACTTGTCAGTTGTAAAAAGTAAACATCTCCAGCAGTAACAGCCTGTTTGTTTTCTTACAGCCGGTCATCTATGGATATCGCTGATAATTTTTTGTCTTGAAATGCCTTTCCACTTTCTTAACTTTTTCTTTTAATTCCAGTTCTGGAGTTGGTATTCCGTTTTTGTATTATTTCAAGTTTTTCTGTGAAAGGCCGCCTTGAAAAAGGCGATGCTATCAAGCTAGCCACAGCGTCGCTCTCGTCTTCCGCCATTTAACTGTCTCTCAACCGCCCTCACCGCTCTGTCCGCTGTTCGGGCTTCGTGAAGGAACTACGATCTTTTGTTTTTGTCCCGCCCACTTAAAATCAAACCGTGATTGGTCAATTTTCCCATCACTCTCCAAACCAAAACACATGGTTTGGCCTTAAATGAACCAGCTAACCGGGCTTCGATAGAGACGGGGGATTCTGATTGGATAATGTGTTTCAGGACAGTAACCCTTTCATTGCTGATTTGAACTTGACAGTAACACAGTAATGAGAATATGGGTGGAGAGAAAATTTTATTAAATGTATTGTATAATTGTATAATTTAATACTCATATTTTTGGTTCAGAATTTTTTAAGGCCTTCTCTGAAGGCGTAGAAGGCTGTGAAGGTTCCCCTCTGCAAAGCAGTGGACATCCTTGCTGCCATACAATTATGTAAAACGAGGACTGGTTGTCAAACGAGGCATTAAGAAAGTCATTTTAATTTTTAAACCCCTCCCAATCACCTAGTCTCTTTTCACCCACTGTGTTGACCCCTTTGAGCCTTGAGCTTATTAAACACAATCATACTGCCGATGGCTCAGCAGAGATTTTTGCATTTCAAGAGTAAGATAGCAGATCTTTGAGGGGGAGGTGTTTGATGTGTTAGAAGAATCAGACACATGGTCACGCAGGTTGAGGAAGCCACGTCTGGGGATGCAGCCTCCCACTGTTAGCTGCTGCTGCCTCTGACCCATGATCACACACTGGGTCAGGGGCAAATGTGTAAGTGCAGGTTTCTGTGTATAAAGCCGGCTTATTATTTTTGCAAAGGTGTTTTTGATCATGAAGTACATGCAGGAGGTCTACCAATGCACAGCAGAGAAAACACTTTTTCTACCTCCAGTCAAAGAGGAGGAGAAGTGCCCCTCACCATCCACACCCAAAGTCTCAGTGAAATAAAAGGCAGCTGAAGCCTGGCTCCTCTGAGAGGAATATATTCTTTACTATAACATATACTTGGAAATATGCAGACAGTTAGGTGGAGAAGGCCGAAGAAAATTAAGAGAACATCTTCACCATCTTGACAGCGGATGTGGGTTTTATAAATAAAATGACAACACAGAAGACATGACCACATTTAAAATGCTGTGATGGTCTTGCACATGTGAATGTTAACACATTTTCCTCTGGAGGGTAATCAGCTACGGTACTATAACAACTAGTAGTACTTCCATGTCCATCATTTGTGAAAGCATTTCCATTGTATTTTGTGCTTGATCTGTATTTGCTTCGATTGCCTGCTTTATATGTGTGTGTGTGTAGGTTAGACGCATAAAAACTTCTGAAAACCACAACCAAAAGAAAAAATAATTAGAAGACAGTTAAAATAAAGAAATAATTTAAATTACATGATTTGCATATGTACAAATTGAGCACTGAGCATTGCATTTTTTTATTTTATTATTTTTTAATTTTTTTTTAAGTGTTAGACATAGTTTACTTCTTGGATGTAAAGAACAAAAAAATAAATGTGGCTTTGACAGTACATTCAAAAACTCAAAAACTTCAGCCAATTGACTCTTAGAGACTTGACTCAAATTAACCTTTTCTCTGTTTTTTTCTGAATCTTCAAACAATATTGCCCAGCTTCATGGTCTGTTCTTATGCATTACTATCTGGGAGCACTGTTTGTCATTCTGTATTTGGATCAAAAAATATTCAATAGTCGTTACAGCCTGTTAGAAATGCTCCAAATCAGCAGTCACTTGATTTCCTTTTTTGTTATGATATTTTGCATTTTGTATTTGTGTGAAACACTTTTTGTGGGAAAAATGCTGCATAAATGTGCATTGAGGATGGATGACCATGGATGACCATGGATGTTGATATACAACAGCCTGTACTGGCAATGTTTTGTTTTGTTTTTTCAGATGCATCAGGGTTGCCTATAATGCCGTTCTACAGTCTTTGTTTGCTGAAGAAATGAAGCTGTCCTGGAGCTTTGCTTCTTTGATGACATTCCGAGCACATCTGGCATGACGAATGAAATACAGAGTATGCCAATGTTAATAAGCGGAGCAGCTGCCTTAAAAGACAAGGCTTCACTAATGGGGCTTTCACACCAACAGGGCTTTGTGCCAGTTCTGGTTCCTGAACCAAATTTTTAACTGGCCGGCGCATTCACACTGAAAAAATAACAGGTTCGGAACCTGAAAAGCTGGTTCTCAAGGGAACCAAGAAATATCTGGTTAAAGTGACTGACATGACTGCACATGGAAAAAAAGACTGCGCAGTGGTGTTACATTAAAAGTTGCATTAAATATCTGTCTTGCTATGTTGTGTTGGCTCCAGTAGTCACGTCTGCCTTGGCTATAGTTACGTCTAATACGTGCAAGATATATAGGACATATTGGCCTACATATTCTTTTTACATACCATTCGCATTCTACATCTTCTCGCCATCAACAGCTGATGCATGTTGGACTGCTGGAAGAAAACAAATGTCTGTAGCAACAGTACAAAAGCCCATAGATGCTCCATGCCATCTGCCATTTTGCCGTAAACTGTGTTTGTTTACTGCCGCCTTAGTTACACAGAGTAAAGTCCTCCCACTTTGGCTCCTCCCACTAAACTTTGGTGACGTGACCTATGCTCACTTTGGTTCCACTTAAACTGGTGTGAACGTGTGCTGGTTCGCCAGAAAGCACCAAGGTTCTTAGACTCCAAAAACAGAACCGTGTCTGTCTGAAAGCACTATAAGCTATAAGCTATCTGTATGCCATTTGCTTCTTCTATTATTAGATGTTCCTACAGTGTCCTTTCGTTTATCTCTTTCTCAATACTTCCTTCACAGCTACTTGTGTTTCCTGTTTTAATGAAACTATTGTGAGTTAATATATTCTGGATTGTTTGTATTTGTGTTATTTCCAAGTTCATGTGTCGTTCTGTACTACAGTTGCTCTCATATTTTAAAATGGTCTGCTGCTGCTTAAATATGTATATCTTATGAAGAAGGACTTAAATTCACACCACGGACACATCCTCATCTCCTCATCTCCAAAGCTGAGCAAAGTCTAACACAAGTTCTACAAGACAGGAGAAAGCTTGAGAAGCCTGTTGATCCTTCACGAAAAAGTATAACTGAGTTTGAAAAGTAGTAAATTTGTTTTGAATGTCAGTCACTCATTCCCTGTTTGTACAACCGTGAGCATACGGACGGAGGATAAGTGGATTCAGCAGGAGTGCTTTGAAAACTTCCTATAACTGATGTTTTTCGCAGTAAACGTGGGCTTCTGTCTGTTATCTCCATCAACCTAGCCCAGAGGTTCACAAACTCAGTAATCCTAGAGTGAATCAAGACAACAGCATCTCTCTACAATTCTATTGTTTTTGTGTATTTGTGAATTTATGCCAAATTAGCCAGTATTAGCAGTTGCTATTTTTGTACTTCATCTGTGCTTAGATTACTTTGAAAAGGAGGATAATGGGATGAATCTCAAGTGAATTCACTTGAGTTAAGCAGAGCACCCTTTTCTATGTGTTGTCATGAATATTTATAAAACAGAATTAATACAGTATTACCAAGAAGTATTCAATTACTGAATCTAAAAATAAATTGTTACTAAAGAGCAGCAGGCTATTGTTCCTTTTTTTGTTTCTTGTTGTTAAGATATGCTCTTTACAATTTCTCTAATTGTCAATATAGAAATTGTCCAATTATCATTAAATTTTGTATATAGAGTCTACTGTACAGTGAATACTGTTCATGGGTGGGAGTTCATTCTGATATTAAAAGAGATTATATACAGTCTACAGTGGGATAGTATTTGTTAACTTATGTTAACTTATGTAAGTGCATAACACTATGGTGTATGATACATAAGGCAAAATTAGTGAGTGGGCATGTCTCACTCTGTCCCAGCCACTCTCAATCACATCTTCAATGCAAACATAAATCCTTTTACACGTGACCCTGTGTGACTCAGTCACTAAATAACAAAGTACTGGAACACCACGCTGCCTCTACGGACACCTGCGATAATGACATATTTTCCAACAGCTCAGGGAGTCAAATCATCAACAGATGAGACGCAGTGCGATGTGTTTCATGTTAAACAGTCACTTAACAGACTGACACCAGCAGTAGCTTCTACCTTGTCTCCATGGCAACTCCGCCGGGTTTCCCAGCACTGGATGGCGGAGCTGGCGAAAGGCTGGTCAGGTGTGAAATTACCTCAGTGCACAGCGCCACATGGAGCGTGAAGAGAGTTTAACAAAAGCAGTGTGGTTAAAGGAGAGACAACCCGCACCTTCAACACCACCACACAGATACACACACATCTCTGTCTTTGCAGCCACACTAATGCAAATTCACTTCATGCAGTATTTCTTCTCTGTACAAAAAACAAAGACAAGTTAAATTGGTAGATCGATGTAGGCATGCTAATACAGAATGGTGGACTGACTATGAAATAGTGTGAGATTTGCCTTGACATTTATATAGCACTCTTCCACAGCTTGATTCTTTCTGTTCTATCTTATGTCAATTTGGATTAAAGCAGTGCCGGCTCCTGTTGATCTGTTCCTATGCATCAGAAATACCAGGAATTCTTGTTGTGTCAGTAGATGCGCATTTGGAAGTATGCGTTACACATCAGCCACAACATTATAACCACTGACAGGAGAAGTAAATGACATTGATCATCTTATGACCATTCATGTGGATGTTACTTAGACATAGCGCCTACCTAGACCAAACCAGACACCCCGACCCATAGCAATGACACTCCTTGATGGCAGCAGCCATCCCCAGCAGGATGCAGCCTGACACACACACACAAAAACACTTTAGGAACTTCAAAAAAATGAAGAACAGAACAAGGTGTTGACACACTATTCTTGTGGACAGTACAACCCAGCATACAAATATTTTTTATAAGATGTTCTTCTCTATCACATGTTGACATCTGCTTCTTTAGATAGTTTTGCTTATTTTCACAAAATTACACTCTTCAGGGCACAGAAAAACCTGGTCATTTGTCTTGAAAATAGTTTG
The DNA here is from genome assembly GCF_022458985.1 of Mugil cephalus. Lineage (NCBI taxonomy): Eukaryota > Metazoa > Chordata > Actinopteri > Mugiliformes > Mugilidae > Mugil > Mugil cephalus. Next base: position 2,012,471 of record NC_061774.1, read on the forward strand.
TTTACATGGTTACCATAGTATACATTATATTAATACAATTTTAACAAGTGATTAAGATCACGATTCTTTTCTTGCTTCTTCTCTCATTTTCACGGCAGTCTCTAGTGGGCTCTGCCACCTGAATGTATGCATATGTTAGTCTTAGATTTGGACAGACTTTAATGATCCACGAGGGAAATTACTTTGTCACAGTAGCTTTTTTGCATATAAAGGCAAACATAAGAAACATAAAATAAAATTAGATTAGATTAAAATAAAATTAAAATAAAAAGTTTAATGAAAAAATTTACAGAATTATAAAAAAATACACATAAATAGTTGGCAAAACAGTGTCCGATATGGTTGTTTGGTCAGTTGCGTAGCAACAGTGGCATGGATCGTGTCATCGCATGGTGTTTTTCGTTAATGATGTTTCCTTGTCGCTGTCCGCTGAGGGAAGTCAAACGGAGATCGTCCGCTTGTAGAGTCCGAGCCCGGGCACAGATGTACTGTGGTCCTATGAACCAGGTCTCCAAAGCTCTTCTCATGACACACTCCCTCTGGGTCGATGAAGCGCACACAGTCCATCCATCCCGCAGCCAAAGACCTCACGTTCCCCTTGAGGACAGACAACACCACCGGCCTGAGGCTCCTTCTCCGCTCCTCCACCTCCGACTCCAGTCTGGCATCCGAAGGACCTCTCCTGAAGTTCGGCAGGAATCTCAGGCCTTACTCCGGGCAGCTCCGGGGACTTGGACAGTGCTAACAGGAACACACCAACAGAAAACAACGACTGCTCCGCCGAACTCCTCAACCAAAGACCAATGATACAGCCAAAAATAAATACAGCATAAAAAGACAAAAGACACCAAAAAACATTTGACTGGTTCAAGGCAGTGAAAAACAACAAGTCAGACAAAAAACAAATATTAACACACTCAGACTCAGAATAACCTACACATGTTATTCTCCGCGGAGCTACTGGTGACATGCAGCCACTCTTTCAGGCGCACTTTTCAAAAAAAAAAAAAAACAGCATCTGTTGTCTCCCCTGAAGCAACAGATGCTGTCTCACACAACTACTTCATATAGCTTGTCAATATAATCTAATCATGAGTCTGCTATCAGAAACTGCTTTTCTATTGTCAGTCTTGTCCATCCTGCTGCCCACATCATGTTCCTGTAATGTCTAAAATCAGGAACTCAGGCAAATGCATGATGATGGCCCTTCTCAGGGCTACACTAGTCCTGATCTAACATCATTAAACTAAAGAACTCAGGAAGCTCTCAGTCATGGAGGATAATTATACCCATATAATCCAGAGCAAATCCTACGCACCTTAATTAACTAAAACAAGTTGGGGTTTAAAATTGCCTTCAGTGCAGTGTCGTCTGAATACTAAATACGGATCCTTGTAAACTAAGTCCCACATCTGTGACTGTCACTATGCTTAAATGCCAAAGCTTTCGGGAAGCGGACGTAGGCCAAAGCTGTCCACTGTCACAGCAATCCCTGACAGTGAACAGAAGAAACAACATGAAAACAACACTGTATTTAGTATTAGGAGATGTGACAGGTCTCTACACACATGGCATCCGAATTACATGCCAGACACATGGGTGGCTGTGATGATCTGACATCCCAGTCAGCTCTGTGAATATGATTTATGCTGACAGATATCACACTGTGGCTGAAAAAACGAGAGCAAGAACGCAGTTCAGCGACACAGCCACAGCTGAGAAAGGAACATGCATTTACACACAGCAGCAGGAAATTGTATCAGTGCATGGATTCATTTAATTTTTAGACCTATCAAATCGTCATGCTGTCTATGCCTTTCCGAGATCCATTCAAAATGCAACACCATGAGGTAAAAATGAACAGTGGCGGAAAGTAACTAAATTGCTACACACTAATCAAGATGCCTACTTCTATAATTGATAGAAGAAGTTACTGTGTAGTGATACAGATGACCAGCTTTCACCTCTGTGCTTTGTATTTATATTGTATTTACAACTTTACAGCAACAGAAAGGGGGTATCTGAACTCAAATCCACCAGGTGAACACACACTAAATGACCTTCAACTAAGCAGACTTTAAATTTTTTCCTATTCCACTGAGGTAAGTGGGAAATGGTCATGCTTTATATAGCACTTTTCTACCTACTGGTACTCAAAGCACTTTTACAGTCACAGACACATCTACCCACTCACTCACACACACATTCACACACCAGTGCCAGTTGCACTGGGAACAACTGGAGGTTCAGTGTCTTGCTCAAGGAGCCAGGATGTGGCACATTCTGCTAACCCTCTGGTTTGTGGACAACCTGCTCTACCTAGTACGGTGATGTTGTTGCATGATCAGTGAGCCAATGACTTGACTGCACGCTACAGCCTTTGTTTTTTTGGCCAGTATTTCTCTATTATGCTTCACTGAGGAAAGTCACAGTGCATTAGCAACTGGCGTTCCATCCTCATTGGATAACTTTTAAAACTGGAAAACATCTACATTTGATTATAATTATATGATTGTTTATCCCTTGTGGAAGACAGGGGGGAGTTATTACATGTTTTCAACTGGGTTCAGAGGGTTAATTAAAAATTCAGAGTTCCTCTTCCGCAACTGTTATTCAATTAAAAGTGGCTCTCAGGGAGCTGATGCTGTTTGGTTCTCTTAATACATCACTGGTCCTATTTTTAGAACGTGCGTTTTCAAGCATGTGTGCCAAAGTAAGATAAATAGGCTTTCACAGCTTTGTGTTCTATGATTCTTCTTTTTTTTTCTTTTCTTTTTTTTTTTTTTTTTGTTCCAAGCAAGCCAAAAAAAGTACAATAAACACCTCCAAGTGCTCTAACACTTGAAACACTTGCGACTTTTGGAGGCGCCAAGCTTGTTCCACATTAAAACGCTAAGTAAGGTGGCATGAATATTTTCCAAGGTGAACAGTGTTTTATCATCTTTTTCCGGAGTTTCCTGTAGATTTTGTTGTTTCCAGCCAAGACCTATGAATTCACTCACCAGTGGCATATCGAAGCCTATGGTAATGATGGAGGAAGAATTGAAAGCAGATCTTCAGAGGATGAGGATAGGAGGGAAACGACTTGAAAATAGGCCAAGTGGCAGGGAGCCAGGTTCCTCCAGACTTAGATATTGAAAGTTGCCGTATGTTTGCTTGTCCTTGCTTTGCCCTTAGTGAACCGGGAAAATCAGCCCTAGCAATATGGAAGGCAACCAGCTAGTGAGCAGGATACACACAAATATGTAGCATAAAAAATCATGTTGTGATTTATCATGGGTAAGACATCACTAAACAGGAGCACTAAAAGACATACCAAAAGAGGGAAAGAGTTCAAGTACATATAAGTAACACGTTGCCTTGGTTAAATCAACCTTATTTTTTTATTATTATGTCTGTAGTTGGAAGTACTTACTGTATTATTGCAAATTAATTTCTGAAATGTTTTTGTAAAGCTGCTTGCTACATGATTTTTACAAATGGTGTTCTACAATACATTTCTGTGATTTTACCAGCGCTGAAAAAATTATTTTATGAGGAAAGCTTGAAATACTTTTTAACTAATGCACCAGGCAAATGAATGCCTGTCAGTTTTTATAATATCTCCATGATTAACACATTCAGCAGACAAAGGGTGACATAAGCAATCATTTAGATTGATGTATGTTAATTGTAATTGCTGAATTTATTCTCCTTTGTTCAGTTTTTGGTCCATACCAACCTCCAAGGAAACCACTACATTCTCTAGCCAGTCTCTAAATGTGTCTGCTGAGTGGAGCAGGTAGTGTTCTTTTAACCCTTTAAGAGGTGAACATCCACCTGCACATAGAAAAGCTTGGGGTATTTGAATTACCGTAGCTCCCAAATGGACAAAATTCAAAGTGTGACGGATATACGGTAAATATGATGCTCCACTGATGTTGGCTGGAGGTTGGGGAGTGATGCAAGACTGGGGAGACCCAGGAAGAGAGAGCTGTTTGGAGGAATTTGTTGGTGAAAACAAAGTTAGTTATACCCTTGATTCATCACAAAGGTCTTCCAGGCAAAGGGACAACTTCCCAGTGTTCAGCCACACATTTCACACAATTTTTTCAATAGAGCAAACCATTGTGAGTTATGGTAAATCAAATACCGTGAGCTTTAACATATCTCCAGCGATATATTCAGGCTTTAAATGGTTAAGAGTATTATTTCAAAAACTCTTACTTAAGATTACTGTTACGTTGATGTGTGGCTAAACCAAAACAAAGGGTGTGTTCACCATACACACTTTATATAAATATGGACAATGTGTCCCCACTTGTATAAGCATCATATTATCTGCCTACAATGTGAAAAACCTGTCCTTGTATGTTAGTGTATTTTAGTTTAGGAAAAGTTGGATTCAGTAAATCAGGAAATACTGTGTACAGTGTTTTTTGGATGAACACGTTCAGTATCCAGGCCATGTGAAGAAAATAACATTTACAAATATATGATCAGAAGGTGCAGTGCTGCAGCAGGACACATCCAAAGGAGCAACAGTGTGGTGCTAAGCAGCTCTGTTGGATGTACTCTGTAATGGAAATTTACTCATACCTTATATAATTTCATATATCCTTTGCATTCTCTTTTAGATGAGCATCGTTCTGGGGGAACCTACAGAAAAGGGTATGCTGGAATGTGTGATGTCTTCCGTACACGTCCCATAAGTGTCATAGACAAGATAAGAAGACTTGATTAACACCTAGTAACCATGTCGAGTGAAAAACGACTCCATATATGGCACTGTTTAATCTTGCACTTCCTCTATTTAGATGAACCTATAAGTATTGCAAATTCTGTGTGAAAGCCAGAGACACAGCAGGCTCTGGGCTGTGTCACCACCTCTCACCTTCTCTCTTCCTGCAATAAAACCAGAAAAGATACTCAATGCATCGAGTCTCTGTACTGAAGGAAGCTGAAGAATGAAGTTTCCACAACAGCTCTCTTCCAAAGATGCATCAGGTTTACTGCTTGGTTATATAAGGTAGCGGTATCGGTCCGTCAGTAACGTGCTCAGACTGCAAAAGAACCAGTATACACGACTGCTGTCGGCCTGAGACCACCAGGAACCAAGAGTTATTGCTGTGTTCTCATCAGCTCAAATAAACTGGGGGATAAACACTCCTCCCCAAAACCCAGAGGAACTTCAGAGGTGTCTGAGCTTCAGTGTGAATGACAGCTTTCATATCATCAGCCTAATAGCATGATTGCTTAAGTCATTTTTTTGACTTACTGTTACAATATCAGTAAAAATAAAAATGTGTAAATAAAAACTGTGTTCTTTCTTGTTTTCCAAAAACCAAATATGACTTGGGCAATTATGCTTTTAGGCTAACAACATTATATATTAACCTTCTGTGTTCTTGGTGTAGCATGTTTCTCATTTTGAACACCTGTACACTCACAATGATCAGATCAATGGCAAATATTAAACTAGACAAGTGAATTATATGGATCTGTTTGATATTTACACAAAATATAAAATGATGAAAAGTCTCAGAGATGAAATCATCAGAGTTTGCTGTGAGTGAGTGGGTGATGGAGTTGGAGCCCTGTTTGCCTCTTAGTGATGTGTGGGGGTAGATGTGTGAGAGAGGGGGTAAAGGTTGTGGGTGTGTAGTAGGGCCCCCGGGCCCTGCGTCTCCACAGAGACCAATCTGGACCTGGGGCTTCAACTGAGGGACACTGCTGCTCCATCTGGAGGCAGAGCGAGCCTGAGGTGATCAGGTACACACATGGGTGCACAAACAAACAGCGTGTACACAGTTCACACACAAATACCCACGGCACTGTTGATACTTTAGCAAGACAGAGATAAAGAGAAGTTGTTATCTCTGCTTCCAGCATTGTGTATATTGAGCATGCTGACACATTGTCTCTACATGAGAACACTGTGAATGAAGTGGCAGTGAATGAAGGTGTCTGCCACTGTGTGTGTCAGTGTGTGTGCCACCATCATTATTATTATTAAATAATCTTTCTTTCTTAACTACAAATGTAATTACGTTCTGTTAAGAAATGTCACTTGGGTTGGTTACTATGTCGTGTTGCAACTAAAATAATCAAATCAAATTTACATTGATGGGCTCCTGTGTCACTTTGAAAACACTTGGCCAGTGAATCCCTCTCTTTAATCAGCTGCATACAAGTGACTTGTGCAGAACAGTTTCCAGGGAGCTAAGTGTCTTTCTCAAGGTTGCGACTGCAACAGAAGCAACTGTCCCAATCACAATAGTCCTTTTACATGATGAAAGAAAAGTCCACAACCGTTGAATGAATGAATGGCTCTGTCAGCCTGTGTTGATTTTACCATCATGATGGTTCTAGCCTCACCCCTGTTAACTGATTTTATCTATCCATCAACCAGATGCTCCGACTTTCTTGCAGATCAGGAATTATTCAGCTTGCAGAATACATCTTCACCAGTTGCCTTAAAAATGCTCTAAAGTTCGTCTACACTATTTATTGCCTGTGCACATACAAACAAACCAAAGCAGCCCCATTCTCAGCCTGTCTTGGCAGGGGTGGACGGACAGCTTGGGGTATGTGACGACTGACGGAGGGGGACTGTCTGTTTATTTCTTCATGCCGTATGGACACGCAGACTGTGAACAAGCCATCACTGTGGTGGCTTTCACCTGCAGTACAGCCAAGCAGGTACAAACAGACACTCTGTTTAGCTGAAACATGGCCCTTTGCCCCTCTGTAGTTCCCCAACAAGTCGCATTAGCTCTGCTGTTTTGGCTTTGACCCCCTTTACTCTGCTTACAGGCTCTTCAATAGCTCTGTGGTCCAGAGTCAGCCAGCCCCCTACTCCAACATGCTCCACAATGAAATCCAAATGGCATGGTAACAGACTCATATATTGATGCGTCTAGTTACACCAGGATGGAGTGTTGAATTTACTCTTGAATTTACAGACAACAAATACATATCAATGTGCCTGAGTCATGTAACTTCAAGACAGGAGGCATCCAAATGCCACTAAGCTGCACAAGGAGCTATTTATGATCCAGTATTTGCATCACTGGACAGTGCACTGGATTCATACTCATACGGAATAAAAAAAGACTTTTTGTTTGTCACAAGATACAAAGCTTTCTGTTGATGCAAATCAAAATCACTAGAGAAAACATTCAATAACTAACAACACTGAATCTTTTGACTGTGCTCAACCAGCTGCTAAAATGTTTGGAGCATTGGAGCTGTACCTTCATTTTATGAAATTGAAATCAGATTTTTGGTTTTGGTGCAAGGCATCAGTGCACTATAACATAATGACACTACGGTGCAATGTGAATAGCTGTTTGGATCTCACCAGAGCTACTTTAAGGTTTATTAGATAAGCCTTTTAAAATTCAGTATTGTATAACCTCACTAGCATCTAATATAGCTGTGTTTTAAATAGCAGGGACAAATACAATATAGACCATCAAGTATGTAAAATATTTGTATGATACAGACGAAAGGAGGAGGACTCATACACAGGACAGGAAGTAGACTGAGTGAGAAAAAAGTCAATTTAATAAAAAAAAAAGATAAGCAGACAATTCAATTTGAGTCAAAAGAAAAGGTAGTCCAAAAAAAGTAGAAAACTTAAAAGAAGAAAAAAAGCACAAGGAACACCAGGAGAATGGTGGAAAACACGATGGAAGAACAGCAACAACCAGGTTAAAACCAGCTTGAAATGGTGAAGGAACACAGACAAGCTCTTGTGGGAAGAAACAGACTGACAAAGGACAAAGGAAGAGACAGGACTAGTGAGGAAGGAGAAAACAATGTGTCTTTTAACGCATTTTTGTCTTTACTTGTCAAACATCATCTGTCATCGCCCAAGTACTGCTCCCATTCAAAGTGCCATCTGGCCAAATACAGTCCAAAAACCCAGATGTGTACATCCTGATATGTCCTCGATAAAATCAGAGAGGCAACTTGTACAGCTGACTTGCTACGGCCAGGAATCCCAGAACGCATTTTGTGGGCATCACCAAGAACTGCTCCAGTTAAACACTGCACTGAGTCCTCCTGTCATCTGAATTTAAAAGTCAAACTTGTCAAGTGTGATCTACCAAATTTGAAGTTTGCATGCTTGGTATTGATAAAGCCCACTATCACATACCAGGAAAACTGTTTCATCTCTCTGAGATACTACCTATCCACTAAACTTAACTGCTCTTCTTGACTTGTATGTTTGGATCTGGCCACACATAATTCTCCATGCAGTTGTGATGGTGTTGGCAGTATCTGTGTAACATTAGCATTGTCACTTGGCTCATTCTCCCACTCTGCTGGCTCAAAAGGAGGCACTGGGATAGTTGCTGTAATAAACCCTCCTTGGCTGCTAACCTCACCCATATTAGACAAGTAAACTCAGGCAGACTTTTGGCTGCCACCCTCTACGGTCTCCTAACAAGCTGCAATGATGCCCACATGGCTGCCAGCCACAGGGCACTGGACCCACAAATGTGTACAACACACACTGTCGCATCTTTATCCATGGTTTGAGAAATTGCATCTGTCTCTCTGTGCCTTGGATGCCATGCACTGTTTTTTCCACAATGCTTGCATGGAACAATAAACTAGATATACCACACCCCACCTTATGTCACCCCCATCACATTGTTCAGCTCTTTATCTTCGTGTGCACTTCCAGGCCTCTGGCCAGCACTCAGTGTCATTTTTCCGCTGTTACAAGTCTCCATTGCCCCAGCCACCAAAACCCTGTCTTCACTCCATCTCTTCATCTCACCTCTTCACCCCCAGATGCATTTCGGTCATTTTCTGTGTGGTCTGTTTTGGCAGCAGCTCAGTGAGCTGTCCCCACTATTTAATGGCTGGGTGCTCCTTGGCTCACCAGTGTCGTTTCTCCCCTTGCCAGTGTCAGACACACCGGACACATGCTGTGCCGCCTGTATAATTGGTGCACACATGGCTGCAGTGTTTAACATCCTCTAGTGTGAAGGAAACATGCTGTATTGTTTAAGAAATAAATAAAAATAAAAGGGTGAGAAACAAACATGTCCTGGTCATTTTTTATATTATGTACTGTTAACACATCTCTATTATTTGGATGAGTGGCAAATAAAAAAACAAAAAACAACAAAAAACAACAACGACAACAAAAGCAAAACATAGTATTATATTATATAACAAATATTAATTATTATCAAAATACATAATATAATATATAATGCATAATAATAACAACAACAACAACAACAACAACAACAACAATAATAATAATAATATTATTATTATTATTATTATTATTATTATTATTATTATTATTATTCTTATTATTATTATAATGAATAGACAAAGATTTAATGAAGTGGTGTTATGGCATAGTGTCCTTGCTGGCCCTCTGATTTTCTTATATCCAGCTTCCACGTGGTTAAATTTATCAGACTACTCATTAGATCACTATCCAAAAACAATGGTAGGAAATGAAAGTGAAAAAGGAAAATGTGAATGTTCTATCGGTATTTTCTTTTAGCGCTGTTTTGGATGAGACTTACATGTGTTTCCTTGACTGCTACATGCTCCACTGTGCTCACCAGCCAGTCTCTTAGCTGCGTCTACCTGCTGCTCTCAGCAGAGCAGATTTGTTAAATGTATGGAGGTTGTATTACAGCTTTCTTCTGCACTGAAACAGCTGGTGCTTCGATGCAGGTTAATTTTGTGTCTCAGTTCATAAAACCAAAAGAATGAGCAAAGAGGGCATGCAGGCCTAATGAACTTCAATGTCCATAATTTTATCCATTATTCGAAATTTTGTGGTACAGGCTTTTTTTTTTTGCAAATGGCAGTAATGGAATAAGTAAAAATCCATATACTGTATTGGTCACTTTATGCTGTATATTCAACAAGTCCACAGTTAGTAGCTGTAAATCATCCAGTCTTTGATTACTCAATGTCCATAAATCAAAACTCCGCCTGTAGATTGGTGGGTATCCGATTCTTCTTCTTTCTCTTTGTTGATTCTGTCTATCCCTTCACCAACGCAGGTGTCACAGATAATTGATTAAATTAATTGGTCGAATGAATCACAGATGGAAGGGCCACATTTATCAGCGTAAATCTCCCTGGCTATCTCTCGCCCTGTTCCTGCTGTTTATTGGATGTCTATGTCTTTAGAGGACGCTTGATTGTGATCAATGTGCAGCCTTGGGCCCACTGTGTCAGAGCTGAAAAGGTGATTATGCACATCATAGATTTTCCATATTCCTAGAGGTGTCTAAATTAAACACAGATGACCTTAGTTTGCTATTGGAAATCATTGACTCCTCATAATTTCTCTGACAGGCTTTATTTTGGCTTTGAGGACAATGTGCCCTGAAGTATTTACGTTCACAGATTCATGAAAAAAATTGACAAAACCGAAACCCAGGAGAGGATTTGTTATTTCTTTTTGTCCTGGAAAAATGGTGGATCAAAGTCAGAGGCTTGACAGAAGTTTTGTAAAAATATTAGTGTTGTCATTGTTATTCATGTCATCATCAGAAAGTTAAAGGTGAAGCTGTGTCTATTATTTTTGTAATGATCATGATGATTAAAGGGACACTGAAATGCTACTGTACTTTCCATGGACAGTATAAAACTAATAATATCAATAAATTAAGGCTTTCAATGTTTTAGCTTCAGGTTATCCAAAATATGACACAAATACAAATCAATGTCAGTAATAAATGAAATAAAATGAAAAATGGAACAAGTTTCAGTGGTGGATCAATAAACATTTGCGACTTTGAGTATTTGGCGAATTAGAATTATATTGGTCCTCAAACCAGACCTTGTTTGAAACGGGCTGTTTTAGCACCAGTATGCATATGGACAACCATAGTCTGATCCATCTGGTCAGATTACACTTGTTCTTTTCCTGTTCTTCACACAATATGTAAACATTGAAATTAAAAGAGTCAACAATCCACTGAACCACCTTAGCAACAAACATGTACAGTATAGCACATTTCTGACAGGAAATAATCATATGGTATGTCCAACAAAAATCTCATCTTCTATAACTGCTTGTCCTCATTACCAGGGTTCTGTAGCCTATCTCAGTTGTCATTGGACGAGAGGCGGGATACAACCTGGACAGGTCTCCAGTCTAACACAGGGCTAACACAGAGAGACAGACAAGCATTCACACTCACAACTACGGCCAACTTAGAATCACCGATGAAATTAATGAGCATGTCTTGGGACGGTGGAAGGAAGCCTCAGTCCCCAGAGAGAACCATCCCACAACAACATTTATTTAAAACAGATTATCCACTTGAATGTTTTCCAAGCCGTTTTGATGCTAATGGACAATTTTCCATCTGTAAAAGCCGGTATTGTTCAAACATTTTTTTCTGTGTAAATACAAGACTGTGTCAGATTCAGTTTACAAAGGCCCAGGACCATGTACCACAGAGCTTTTCAAAGGCTTTCAAATATAGCAGCTGGCTAACCTCTGTCAGTGCAAAGCCCCTACAATATATGCCAGCTCTGGCATCAAACTAAGCAGCCAGCTTCCTCCTGAAACGTTACAGATGGGGCAACCATCGTCCATCTTCTGTTAAGAAACCGTTCATACAATAAATTTCACAAGCGTATGGACATACTTGTGAGTAGTGGTCACTCAGTTCTCTGATAGGAGCGTTCCACTATTGCAAATGGAGGCATCAAAGCAGCTCTCTGAGCTTGGGCCAGGAAGAAAAGTCAGGGAATCCTCCCCAAAGAGTCCAAGTATTCCAGTTGTGAGCCTTGCCACCCGCCTCAGTGTGTATGGCTGTTCATTTCTGATTTGAGGGAAAACAGGAGGTAGGTTCACATTCATCCATACAGTGACTCTCAGACAGCATCAGTGTTGTCCTGACTTGATTATTTCATTTGTCCATCTGTTTGTTTTTGTTGTTTTAGTGGTGTGCTAAAACACACCACATTACTTGCTGAAGCATTCCTGAACACCCAAAAGCTCTTAACATTACTATTATTATGTGTCTTAATTTATGTCTTCATTTTAAAACATACTCTTACTATTATTGTTGTTTGTGCTGGACTTCCATATACTTTCACACACTGCTCCAATCCAAACAAGAAATGTTTTCCTCTTAGGTTTGTCAAACTGGAAAAGTTTTCTCATGCAGTCTCAACAGATAAACAAATAAATGCATAAAACCCATTTAAACATGTAGAGAAATCGATGCAGGCATGTTTTTGATTTGCAGTTCCAGTGAGCAAACATTGGAATTAAAGTAGTTTGTGACAAATGGTCTCACTCAATGTCTTTCTTCTATTAGGCCATGTTATATTACCTCACTGAAATAAAGCTAATGACTCCACATTGTAAAAGCACTCAACTAGACTAAAGTAAAATGAATGCTCATAAACACAAACTGCAGTTGTTTCAGTTAAAGTCAATTTCAATAAATGTTCATTGTTTGGCAGTTTAAATAAAAGAAAAGTAAAAATCAATTATCAAATAAAATAAGTAATTATAAAATAAGTCTGATGAATCAAAGCCTGCAATTAGCAGCCTACAAACTCTATTGCCAACATACAAAATGTAAATAAATGTCTTAATTTGTTTTATGTACAGTATAAATAAATAATAAGATGAAATGCTGAGACATGCTCACAGGTTATTCGTGGGGGCCCACCAAGTGTTCCTGTCACCACAGGGACCACTGCTGCCTTCACCTTCCACATCCATTGTAGTTCTTCTTACACCTCTTGGCATTTTTCCAGCTTCTCATGTTCCTTCTCCCTGATGTTGCTGTCACCCATTGTAAAGTTGTAAAAAGTCCATTTTTACCTTGCAACTTCCAGTCCTTTCTCAGCACAGATGTTCCTGTACCAGCAACTGGGTTACAGTTCCATGTACGCCCTGTCTGCTCGCATCTTACAGCCTGTTGTTATGTCCTGGATGTCTCAGTCTCTTTGCACAGTCTGCACCTAGGGTCACTCCTGGTCATTTAATCATGCAATTAGAGCATGAGTATCGCATCTGCACTGTCTTTCAGTCCAACTTTTCTAGGCACTGGTAGGATTTCTGAATCTCATCCACTTCTGTTGTCTGCTGGTGGTACATCCGTGCAGGGTTTGTCCTTCCGCGAGGGTTTCTGCTTGGAAGAGAAGGAGCCATCATGGGTTTCTGCTGCCTGCGGTACTTTCTAAGCATTTCATCAGAGGAGGCCATCGACCTGATGTATTTCTGGATCTTTGATGTTTCATCCTGGATAGTGGCTCTGAAACTCACTAGTCCTTGAACCCCTTTGTCTCTATAGATACTTGATTGTTTTCCTTGTGGCCTCTTCATGGTTTTCATTTGCTTGTAGGATTCCAAGGTACTTGAGATTGTAGACATCTGTTGTGTTGCCTTGTGGTAGTGCTGCCCCATCTGTTTTGACAACCATCCATCCTCTTGTTATCACGACTGATGCACAACAATATCTGGCCCCATGTGTCAAGAGTATGTAGACAATTCCTGGAGGATGAACGAATTGATACCACTGACTGACCCCTACACTCGCATGACCTAAATCAAAAAGAACCCCTGGGATGCATACAAGCATATGGGCACTATACAAACTACTGAGTACAAGTTAAAGTTGCTGCGATGAAATTTAAGCAAAATTCAAGATTCAAGTTTCAGAAGAGAACATAACGAAATTTTGCAGACTCTGGCTTAAAGGCACAACATAAATACACAAACATTTAAATAACTACAATAGAAAAAACACCCTTAAAGTAAAAAGGGAAAAAATATGTACAAGAGAATATAAACATTGTCACAGTGACCATAAAGTGCAGCTTAGTGCAAGTTCCAGTGAGTGTGATAGACTCAAAATGGACTAGCCTCCTGCATCATTTCTTCACTTGATGTTCGGGGTGTTTTTGAATTCAGGTGTCTGTAATTTGACAGTTTTCATTTCTATCAAATGATGTGGCATCCTTTTATTCCTAACACATTACCCAGCTCATATCACTATAGTTATCCAGCATGATTTTTTTCCTTTTGAGATTTAATGGGCTTAAGTTTCCCTTTAATTTGCGTTAAGTTTTGTCAGCAGTACTTCACAGGGGACTGTGCTCTCCTCTGTCCTATTCATCCTGTACACCTCAAACTACAACACAGCGTCATGCCATATGCAGTTCTCAGATGACACTGCGATTGTGGGGTGTATCACAGATGGACAAGAGTAAGGAGTACAAGAATCTAGTGAACAACTTTGTCTCATGGTGCAAAGCAAACCACCTTCTGAGGGATGGTGGTGGATTTCTGCAGGCTGCAGGCCCCACCTGCAACCTGCAACCATCAACGGGGAGTGTGTGGAGGTACTTCAGACCTCTAAGCACCTGAGTCTACAACTCAATCACAAACTGGACTGGTCTGAAGCATGACTTTTTTTTTTATATTGTACTGTATTTCCTCAGGAGGTCGTTTAATATATTCCAGAAGCTGCTGGATATGTTCTACCAGACTATCATTTCCAGTGCACTCTTCTACGGCGTGGTGTGCTGGAGAGGCAGCACTAAGACGAAGGGAACCTCGACACTAGACAAAGCGATGCAGAAGGCAGGCTCTGTGGTAGGGGCAGAGCTGGAGTCCATAACATGAGTGACATATGCAAGGACCTTGAACAAAATTTGGTGCATCATGAACAATGTCCACCCCATGCAATCTAATATAAATACATACATACAGCCCGCAGTGGCCAATAAGGCTGAACAATGTACATGTTCTGGTCATGGTTACACTGACGAGAGAAGCTCTGTGTGACCTGACCTGCTGTCATCAGCAGTATGTAAGCCAAACTGGCTGCAGTGAAATAGTTTGTTAACTGCTATTCACTGTAATTCACATGACTTCAGGCTGTCGTGGTCAGCCATGGTTAAGGGTTGAGAACTGACCATGGCTGACCATAAAATGTTAAGACAGAGAAACATATTAGATGAGAGGATAATTAAAGACCTACAGCGGTTTTGGAAGAATGTCATTCATTACATTAATAATTCCACAGAATGTGTGACCAGACCTTGTTTTTATTTGCTTCTCTGCTTTATCTTCTCAGTCCTGTTAGGGTTTTATACAGAGGGGGTGGAAAATATACGATGCCGCAAGATAAGGAGATTGTGGGGAAAAAAATAGCTACTTACCAGTTGATTGAAGTGAAAAGTCAAGTCATCAGAACTCTAAAGATATATATCCAGAGGAAGGAAGATGGCGTACAAGGTTCAAACTAGAAATACCAGAGAACTCATTATTCCATCAGTCTCAGGGTACAGATGGAGGCCATCACACACACAGTGACAGGAAATAAATAAAACAGGAAGCACAGAGAAAACCAAACAGAATGACAGAAAAAGTCCAAGGCTCAATATTATGACAGGTTTTGTGTTCAGTAAAGCATCTGCAGAAAATTTGGCCAAGCTGGTTCTGTTATCCTTAACTAAGATGAAGTGCTGTCAATAGCAAACATGGCAATGAGCATCAAAATCAAAAAGAAAGCTGTGAGGAACATAACCACGTCAGTATAGTACAGTCCAGTACAGTACAGTATTTCAGTACACAGTGTAGTAAGGCTACATGAAGCACCTTTCACAGCAGATGTAACTCTAGGCAGGGGAATCTAAAGGCGTCGAGCTCCACCCTCTCCCCCCATGTGCCCACCTTCACCGCTAATGCACGTACACTAGTACTGCTCAACCATTAGGGATGCAACTCAGCGAGAAATTTAATTTTGTGTTGTTACTGCCGGGATGCAAAGTAGCTGTGAAAGAAGGTAAGAAAACGAGACAAACAGCAAAAGGAAGAAAGAGGGAATGTGAGGGAGAGAAGTGAAAGAGAACAGGAGACTAGAGATAATGAGGAGACGCATGTGTTACAGACAGATAAAACACAGAAGAGGAGAGTGTGGAGCTCAGCCTCATCGGCACTGGGTGTGTGGCAGATTAGTGTAGTGTCAGACTTCAGTTAATTATGGGCATTCTGTTAATTCTGCCTGGCTGGCTGTGTGTCAGTCTCCTGGTGGCACTGAGTGTGAATGTATGTGTCTCATAATGAAAGTGATGGTTGGACCTTTGACCACGAAAAGTCCTGCCTCAGCATTTGTTGAGTGCAAAGAGGCTATCTGTGTGTGTGTGCATTTGTGCTGGAAGTGTGTATGTGTCTGACACGATGTGTGTGCATGTGTGGACAGATTATGTGCAGGGACTTGATGCATTAACCTAAAATAGAAAGCTTGTTCTCCCAGGAAGGTTGTACTCTAATTGACTGCATTCTGTGTGAGCAGCACTTTTTAAACACCTTTTGTTGCCCATTTTGCGGTGATTAAACACGCAATGCTTTTAATTGGTTGATCTTAGTCAGACCTGCTATACTCAGCAGAGAGGAAGCAAAGGCAGAAGACAAAGAGATGGCTGGAGCCTTGCAGTTACTCATGCTGTAATACAATGACTAGTTCAATGTGCTTAATAAATGGGTTACCATGTTTTAAAGGAAATATTACATTTGCAATGAGCAAGAAGTACCAACAGCAAATTGACCTTGGTAACAGCAACGCCATCAATTGTACTACTATACTATCAACACTGGCTAATTTCAGGACAATTAAGATCAACTACAGAAAATATATTCACTTTCTAATGGCTTTTAATTCATTGAGATACAGTTACACCAACAAAGAATGAATCAGATGTATCAAAGATCAAGTTATTTATTTCTAAGTGAACCATTCCCAGTTGTCTAGGGCTGTGCTGAGTCTTTATTAACTGTTTATCAGAGGGGGTTCAAGAAAAATCTGGTTCAACACGTCATCGCTTTCAATGATACCCCATTTTTTTCTGATTGATCTGATTTTTCTGGTTGATTTGGTCTGCTTCTGTACTTTAACTAGTGTTAAGTATTAGTCTGTCTTTTATTGATTTAGGTAGGTTTCTTTGTAAAAGTGATGTCCTGTTGCTATGTTTTGCTCTGGTGTATGCTTTCTGGAGAGAATCCGAAAAAAAAAGTTCTTACTGAAGAAGCTACTCGGATGAGTGGCGAAACGTCTTCAAGAAATTCTACAAGTCCAGCTGACCTTATTCAATGCTTTTTTGGATTACCATGACCTGGATGAATGAGAACCTTCACAGACTTTCTGGAGAGAAGTGTTATTGTATCTTGTATTGTGTTGTATCGTGATTGTAGTGGTATGAGGCACCACTGTCTTGAATACTTCTGGTTCACCCTGCCCTCTCTGGCCAATCATTAGTCACACAGAGAGGATAAAAGTAGGAGAGGTTTCTCCCCCCGTCCTCTCGCTTCCTGCCTCGTCGGCCCGCCCACTTCCAGGTTGTCCCGCTGCTCACCGCATCGGACAGGTAGGCACGCATTAGCATGCCGGTAAAAGTCCACACTTGTTAGTGTCAGTTAATTCAAACATAACCTTTCCGATAGATCCGGCATCCTTGACGCGGTCCTGGCAGGGCACTGGGGTCGCTATCACTGGCGTTTAGGTGAGTTGCGGTGTGCTGCTGCTGCTAATTGTCTTGGCCAGGTGTTGAGCCTCCTCCTTTCTCCACTCCTCTCCCTCTAACAGTGCTGGTTGTTGGTGTTGTGGTGGCTGTCCCTCGCCGCTACGTCGACCCTCTTCACCCCTCTCCCTTTTTGGTAGAGACCGAGACCGACTGGATAAAAGGCCGGTAGTTTGGACGCCAAGCAGAGTAAGACTGGTACTGAATAATTCCGGCTCATTAGCCACGGCTGCCTCGCCACTTCGCTACTGCTACCTTGCTACTGCTACTTCGGCTGGCTCCTGTTATTTCGCTGCTCCTGATTCCTCTGGGGTTCTTGACGGCCGTTTTGGGTTACCTGCTTCGCGCTGCTGGCCCGGGTTTTCTGCTGCTATTGCATGTGTGGCGGTGCGCGTTCGTGGGTTGTGCTGGACATTACGAGCCCAGTCCGGACCCTCAGCCCCTAGTTTGGATTGAGTGTGTGCGTGAGTGCTTACGTGTGTGTGCGTTTTAAATGCAATTCTCAAGGTGTGGTGTAATTTTGTTTGTTCATTTATTTATATTTTGTTTCTTTTTCTGATTAATAGTAAAGTTTATTGTGGTTATTTATTTTTTGGTTAAGTGGTTTGCTTTGCTTGAGTAAGGTGTCATTTTGGGAGTTTATTGTAATTATTTACGTTCTATTTGGGGGGAAAACTTCTTAATTTCAGCCCTCAGTTACTTGTCAGAAATGGATTAGTTACGATTACTGTTGAGTAGATATCTCTGGCCAGAGACTCTTTAATCTGTTTGTTAATTTGTTTGATTTTTGATTAATCTAATTGTATTATTCCTTAGTGTATTAATTGATTATTCTTTAATTCGTTTATATTGTGGGATATTGTTTGTTTTCCTTTAATTGTGAGCCCTGTTAACTGTGCTTTATTTTCCCTAGAGCTGGAGGTGGGCGGTGGTGGTGGTTCTTCCCCGGGTGGTGTTGGTCCCCTGTGTGTGTGTGGTGGTCCCTGCTTATTTTGTGCGCTCCTCACGTTTTTTTTGGTTGTGTGAGTGGGGTGCCCCCCCTTTTCATTTTTATTGTGGACGTCACTCCCCATGTTGGTTCCTCCTCCAGCCGGTAAGCCCCAGCTCGTATCCTTTTTCTCAGTTGGCTCCATTTATTATATTTTCATTTTGTCCCATGCCTTGTTTATTTTAGAGTGCCAAAATAAAGTTTTTGTATGTGATAATTGAACTCCGTCTCCTATTCTCCCTGATTGAACGAACCTGTGTCCTTTTGTAATAGTTGGTAATTGACCTTTAATACGGGTCCTTGGGCCCTAACCCAAGGTGGCGTTGTCGGTTGTATACAAAAGAGAAAAGAGTTTTGAGACATAACTGAGAAAATTATCCCTCGTGTTGCCACATATTGTATCTCCAGTGTGGAAATGTCCCTTAGCTAACATTCAACCAAAAGCATGTTGCAGACAGGAGGTACCTTAGTAAGATCAGTTCCGAGAACTGTTGAATTAGTTATTAGATTAAATTTAAAGACAAAGACGACTGTTGTTCCATCTCTATTATTACATTTTAATCTGTATGTGGATTCACGGTCACATACAGTTTTATTGGGTGCTCAAATTGTACACATTCACCTAATCCCAAATAAAATTCAATTCAGTTTTATTTATATAGCGCCAATAACAATACAAATCGTCTCAAGACGCTTCACAAAAACCAGCCTGCAACCTCCAGAGCAGCCCAAGGGCGACGGTGGCAAGGAAAAACTCCCTTTTAACAGGAAGAAACCTTGAGCAGAACCCAGCTCATATGGAGGGACCCATCTGCCGAAGGCCAGCCGGTTAGAAACAGAGAAGATAGAGAGAAAAGAAGAGCAAGAGAAACAAGATAAACAAACTTCTGTCATAGATACATACATCAAGAGGAAGGAAACATGTAGGGTCTAGTAATATAACACATAGCTGATGATCTGTGACAGTTTGTGAGTAAAACAGGAATTATGGGCAGGTTGGTGAATTGTTCATCTAGGTAGGAGTGGACAACTGGAGGAGGCCATGATGACTGGGACAGATGTAGTTTATGGAGCTCCACAGGTCTGATACACAGCACTCCAGACCATGAAGACTGGGCTGGTTGATGAGGCCACGGCAGCAGATGTAGCTTAGAACTCCACAGGTCAGATATTCAGCACTCCAGAAAATGTTAATCTTTAATATTTTGTCAAGAGTACTTTCCAGGTTATGACTACCTGAACTCTGAAAGCCATAGACATCTAGCAATCTAGAGACTTGAATGACGACACAAGCCAGGGATAGTCTGATGTCAAGTGTGTGTTTGTGTTTGCTTATGTGGCATCCATCTAAACCTCCAACTGTCACAGGCCATTTTAGCTACAACAAGCACATATGGCTCATGTACAGGTAGGTGAGTTCATTCTGTGACATGCTCTGTGTGGAAATGCCTTCAGACCTCAGCATTCTGTGCATGTATCCATAATGGCTGACTAATTTGGCCCTCGCTGGCATTAATGAGAGACTAATGTTTTATTTCATGTATAAAAATCAGATTAGCATTGATTTAGTGTCTTTGGGGAAAAACACATGACGAGGAGAGGCTGCTTAACTCACGTGTGATTGTTAATATTTCACAGTGACTGACAGAAATGTCAAATTATAGGAATAATGTATGCTAAACACTGCACTGCTCTGATAGATGTGCCTTCAGCTGTTTACGTCTGCTGTAGTTTGCACACGCACTCATTGCATTGCAGTCCATCCCTTTTAGGTTATGCATGACCTGCTTCTTATGATAATCACTTACCAACACTGAGTGAATTTGAAAGTTAAGTTGAAGGAAGGAACAAACAAATGAAGTAAATAAATGGTGAGCATGGGTGTTTATGCAATATCTTAACTTAAATATTCATGCCCCCTGCAAGACATTTATTTAAATAAAAGACTAGCATTCATCATATTAGACTGTACTTTAATTCATAAACATTTTTTAAAAATTGCAAAATGTAAGCCAAGCTGTGCCATTTGGAATTTATATGCTTAATGTTCAAACAAAGAAACTGCAGCACCTCTTTAGTTTTAGATTATTATTATTATTTTCAAATCTCAGAAGACAGGCTACTCAGGGCCAGATTTGGGCCTAAGAGTCTAAATGGGTGGGTTCTGGTTGCAGGATTTGAGGCTGTTTAATAGTGAGAGAGCCTGTTCTTTTGTTTGTATCCATTAAGAATTTCAGTACGTTAAAACGTATTTTAAATGATTACTTATGCAAACAGATGCAGACACTCACCATCATTTTTATTCATTAGTAGAGAGTGGAGACGCCACAAACCCAGAGCTTAGCCTACACTATAAATACAAGCTGTACTGCGTTCACCAATCTGTATTTCCATTTTAACAAAAGCCTCTATGCTTGCAGCATTTCAGCATCATTAGTTGCTTGTTTTTTCGATAGCAGGGGTTTGTGTGTATAGCATACACAAGAACACACCAATTTACATACCAGTGAAAAGCACTGGGAGCAACTGGGGTTCAGTGTCTTGCTCAAGGACATATGTGGCATGTTCCAGTGATTGAACCAGCTCCACCTACTGAGCCACACATTCCAGAATTGTTCGTATCCCAGTCTGGGGGTGACTGCCCCAAGCGTTCCTATCACTACAGTCACCACCGTTGTCTTGCCTTCCACATGTCATTATGGAATCCATTTGCTTGTGTGATTCCGAGGTACTTGTAGTTGTCAGCATCTCCTATGTTTCCTGGTAGTTCAGTCCCCTCTGTTCTGACAACCTTCCCTCTTCTTGTTATGAACCGACCATGACATTCTGATATCAGTGCTGTAGGTCCTGGTGCCGTGGATCAGTGAGTCAATGTCTAACTTGCTCCTGCCATACAGTTTGATGGCTTCCATATAGAGGGGGTGGCTGATGGTTGCACTGGTGCACCTCAGTAATGATCTGACTGAGGGGGTTTAGGCACTGATGTGTGAGTCATTGAGTCGTAGGCTTTCTTGTAGTCAATCCAGGCGGTGCACAGGTTGGACTGTCTGGTTTTACAGTCTTGAGTGACTGCTTTATCTAAGCACAGCTGGTGCTTTGCTCCCATGGCGTTCCCTTGCCATAGGATTTGTGTTGTAACCCATCACTGTGTAGTAATGATAGCCGTTGCCATCTTTATGATGAAGTTTGAAGTTTCCATAGGCCCCACATCCTCTGCATATAATGCTGCTGCTGGGGTTGCTTGTATAATAGCACCCTCATGTAGGTGCTACACCTTGCTTCTGCTGCTGGGGGCATCTGGCCAGAAGTGGTTTAATGGGATGTTCATTTGACTGATAGACAAACTGTCCTGCGTTGTTTCTTTTGTTGTTAGTTAATGTGTGTACTTGGCCTGATCAGCCACTATATAAGTCCCCTGTTCTCTATTCGTTAGGTCAGTTGAGTTTTATTAGGCCAGTTGTTTTGTCAAGTTGCTTTAGTATTATAGCCTGAGTTCAGTTTTCTTTATTTGACCTCTTTTATGGGCCCAGAACTGATTACTTGTTTTTGTAAATTGGTTTTCTCATTTTTTGGGTAAATAAAACCCTTATTTTTCAAAATCAACCTGCGACTCCTCATGCTTTGCAGCTCAGTCCCTCACAGAGAGTAAAGTCATGCAGCTATTAATCAAGTCTGTGCAATGCACACTATACTACTCTAACTTTATTGTGCACATATTCAGTGTCATCAAAATTTCAGGAAAGATGAAAATAAAATAAAATTCATGATTTTTACGTGTGAAAACACAGGTAGAGATATCTTATTCCTCGTGTTATATGCTATAAAATGTTATTATATATCCTCAGTCTTTCTGACAATGTCCAGGTGATAATATTGTTTTGGACTCTATTCTATCTCAATAAGTATGTAATGGAGTGGCATCAAATTGTTAAAATCATTCTGCTATGTAGCATATACTAGACAAGGATGCTGTAGTTCATACTGAAAACAAACAGTTCA
Organism: Mugil cephalus; assembly: GCF_022458985.1. Taxonomy (NCBI): domain Eukaryota; kingdom Metazoa; phylum Chordata; class Actinopteri; order Mugiliformes; family Mugilidae; genus Mugil; species Mugil cephalus. The sequence goes on from NC_061774.1 coordinate 2,034,987, forward strand.
TAAACATCTGTCTGGGTATGCATCATATTTTTTTGGAACTGCTGGGTGTGAAGATAAGCAACTGTCCACCATATCAAATCACATTTACAAATGTGATACGCGATGTGTGCATGATTCCGTTTCAACTTTCTCCAGATAGTCTCAAGCCACAGACGCAGTTCAAATCTTTCAGACCAGAGGTGGACAACACAGAAAAGTGGAATCACATCAATATTATCTATATTTTCTTGTTCTAGGCTGCTAAGTAAACATAAACAGTACAGTGAGCTGTGTGTGTGTGTTTAAAAAGCATTGAGTTCATGTTGTTTGATTTTAGCCTGCAGGCTGAATACGGCAGCAGAGCATGCACTCTATCAAAGGGGAAAACATCACAAAAAGCAAACAAAGACCCCCATCATTGGATTTGTGAGTCAAATGGAACTGCTGTGAGTCTCTGCCGCCTGAGCAGCTCACTGCTTCGTGATTCAAGGAGTATGTCAGAGTCAAGAAAAAGCACCCTTTAACTCAAGTCCTCCTTCCCCTCCCAACTCAGTGTTCGAGTGGTACTGTCATCCTTGACCTAAATTAGACCTCCTCCCCTGTTCTTGTCCTCCATCTTTCTCTGATTTCATCTCAGACTGTGCTGTTTTTTTGCTCTCTGAAAAGAGGAGCGGTTTGGGAAAAGCTGTCGGTTCCAGGCTAGCGTGCCGCGAAGGGCAAGGAGGAGAACATGAGCTAATGAAGTCAGTCCTGAGTGGAAATAGCAGTGTTTTTTTTCGACCCCCAGCCCCCCTTTTTTTTCGAGCTCTCCTTGAGTTGTCTCTCCACTTTGGTTTTCATTATCAATCAGTTACCATCCACTGCCTCCCATTTTCTCTAACAACTTGCTTGCTGAATTCTGTTGCTCTCTCCTTCCACTCCTCCGACCCTCTCTGTCATCCCATATATATCCCATATAAATTCCTATCCCGGTTAATCTGGTGTCTGAAAAGGGCCTAAAGGTGACACTGTGACAGACAAAGCTGGTTTCTGATTTCTGGCATCACTCATGCCTTCCAGGGACATCAGTATGATATTAGAGGCCATTTGCATTCCATTTGTGGCTTTTTAAGAATTATTAATCTGCCTCTCCAATGCTGACTGACTAATAAATGCCAGGACAACAAAAGAGCAGCAGAGAGAATGAACAACAGCATTCTTATTTCAAGAAATGAGTAGGAGTTGCTTATAGAATATCTGAAGTTATTATATCCAATTTTAACACTTTTCAAGAACAAGAGTCTGTTGTTCTGTGATTCTCAGATGAAGTCATTGAAATAGAATATTAGTTATTGAGCCAGCAGTCACCTGCCTCAGAGTTCTGTTTTTTAATTCATTTGTTAATTAATTAGTTTTTGGCTGTACGGAAGATGTAACCTTATTGATAAACAGAGCTACACTGAAAATAAATTCTCATATAAAATACCAAAAATCTTGAACCCACTGATGTTTGTGGGACAGTTTGTGTATTCATGTTCCACTGAACCGTCATTGCAGCAACTACCTCTTCTAGTTATTAAATTAGCAGATGGACAGCATATCAGTCAGATTGAGGTGAGTTGTTTCATTTGGCCGTTTGGGGCTATCCAACTCATTCAACTTGAAACATTTAGCCTTATGTTTGTGTCGCAGCCAATTTGCATTTGTTTGTTTGTGTGTGTGTGTGTGTGTGTGTGTGTGTGTGTGTGTGTGTGTGTGTGTGTGTGTGGATGAATGAGTGTGGGTGTGTCAGTGGTGAGGCACTGTGGTTGGTAGGGTTTACCTGCACACCTGTGGACATGGGTGGTTATTCAGGCAGACAAAGGTTAGATGAGGAAGACACAGCACAGTAGTGCGAGGGAATCAGGATCAGGGAAGCCACACAGTTTTTCAACTGTGTCCGTGTGTGTGTGACCTCTGAATGGATTTTGAGTCGCTATCATGCCATATTCGTCTCTTTGTATGAACTTGTTTTAAGTCACCAGCACAAAAAAAAAAGCTTTGCAAAGTAATGAAGTGTTAAATCCATATCCAATGGAGGACCTCATTTTTGACACACCATCATGAGTTGGAAACGATTTCAGATTCCCACAAGTGGCCTTTTTGTAGTTAGATTGCCACTACAGTTTGTGTTTGTCTAAATGTGAATACGCCGAATGTGTCTGTATGCCTCTTTATGCCACCTGCTGCTTCTACCAGGCCTTGTGCTGGCCTTTTGTTTCTCTCCATATTTTCAAGCTTTCCACAGTTTTGACAGGCTAATTAGTTTCCTTCTTCCAAAAACTATTTTTAAAAACTCTGCTGACGAAAAAAACAAAAAAACAACTTCCAGGTTCTTACTCTCTGTATTAGCTAACTCTAACAGTAGAGTAGCACCACCCACGGCAGGAACCAAAATGATTATACAGTTGAATGAAGCTCTGAATCATCTATTTCTGTGAAGGTTTTCAATAGGGATGAGCAAGTACAGCATTATCTGTATCCGTATCTGTATCTGTTAATCATACGAATTATCCGTATCTGTACTTGGAGTGGGCGGACCCTAAACCGGAAGTGGGCGTAGTTTTAACCAGTATGTTATTTTAAACATGCAATTGATATGGGTTGATCAGAAATCAATTAATTTATAATATTAATACAACAAGTGTCAGATACTCTGTGTGAAGTAAAAAAAAATGGTTAGAGCCAGCCAACGGTTAAAAAAAGAAAAAAATCTCCAACAGGCAGAGACACAACGCGAGTCACTTTAATCTGCAACACGTCTGAACGAACCCACGTTTACCAGAACTCCACTGGTTGATAATTAAGTACAAACTGGAGTGAAAACAAACCTGAAGCTGAAGAAACTCTAAACGTTAACGGAAAATACCGGGAACCTGAGAGACCAGAGAGCTGTTGTGTGTGCAGAGCGGGACACACATGTGTATGTGTGTAGGGGAGGGGCGCGGCGCCTATCACAGAACACAGACACAGTCAGATAACCAATGAGGATTTTTATTCAATCCGAGCACAGATATTGACTCGTAGAGAGTTGAGGTTTAAACATGAACATCCATCGTATCCTATCAGAAACTTGCTTGACTAGTGTCTGTTAAGGACTATACACTTGTCGTTATACTTGCTGTCGTTATCTCTGTCCTATTCCCCTTATGAATGGTGTTCTTCTAACAGTACCTGTCTTGTGGTTTTGGATTGTTATTTCATGTTGTGTATTCTCAATAAATGACCACATACTTCTTTACTTAGCTCCAACCCTAACCATCCCTTGAAAGGCCTTAAGTACATCTACATGATAACCTGGCACTGGAGTACCTGGAGTATCTATGAACAGAATGTTAACTTGCCATGCAACCTATTTTGTTCTACCATGAGCTCTACTAGCTGCTGTGCCATCTTCCTGAATTAATCACCAACTACATGAGTTAGAGGAGTTACAGTTTAATACGCACAAGATCATATCATTCCACAAATGAAGTTCTGTTCTTGTTCCAAAGTAGGCCGGTTTGTCTGACATAGTTAATTATATCGTCTCTGATATAAATGTGTGAGTAACTTTTTTGTCCTAGATAATGTGTCCTTGTCTTATCCTTCTACACGCCTCTTTGTCCTCAAGACCAAAGGCCTTTTTTCCGTTTTATCTCTTTACCAACTCCATCCTTGAGCAGTCAATCTTTTTCCATGTTCTAAACCTCTTTTCTTTGGGCCTCTTTAAAAGCAGGCCTCGCCTCCAGGAGAGATCCTTAACTGTTCCTCAATTGCATGATGGGAATAGAGTTAGAAAGCGAACCATTAAAACCAGCCAGGTAGTGGCAGGCCTGGGCCGGACTATTTGTCAGTGACAGTGTTGTAGTGGGAAGTGTTTAAGGCTTAGGTGAGACTGCCTTTAAGAAAGAAGACTGTAAGGATGTTTACTGGCTGTCAGGGCTTTTCTATCTTTTCTTTCTTTGCTGTAGGCCGCTGCTGATCCAGTTTCTTGTGCTGTGTATCCTGAGTTGATGCAGGACAATAGTAAACCCAGTCTAATTCTTGGTATTTCTATTTCCTTAGATGCTTGGATAAAAAAAACAAAAAAAAAAACCAGCAATCTTTTTGACACCAGAACATTATTCCAGATGAAATGCATGTCACATCTTGTACTGTGTATGGTAGTGTGTGTGTGGCATATTAAAGTCTAGTTTCTTTTCCTCCATCTACGTGTTTCGTGTGACATTTAAACAGTACTGTGGTCCCTTTTTAAAAAATGTGCATAATATTTTGAAACAAAATAAAATAAAATAAACTGACTGTGCAACACAAAGCCATGTGTAGGACTCCTTGCATCTGAGGAGAATTGTCTTGATAATGTTGAGGTTATAGCCTCATTTGTAGCTACAGCTCTGTATGAAGGTGTCAGTCATACTTTCCCAGCTGTAACATGAAGGGCCCCTATGTCATTGCTGCGTCTGTTTTGAAGAGTGAGGAGAGGAATAGAAGGTAAAAGACAATGCATTCTGACAAGCCAGAAACTGCCGGGGGCTAGGCACTGATTCTGTTTGTGTACGACTGTTACACCAGTGTCTTGAATTGAATACGGCAATGATTTATTGATGTTAAAAAATTGATTTTAAAGTTTCATTTAATCTGAGGGTGGAGAGAGCAGGCAGGAGGACAGCTGGGAGGAGGAAAAGCAGCAATTGGGTGTGACCTGCTAAGTGTCATGTCAGGTGAAAGGAGTCCTCTTAGGTGAGCTGATGGAAAAGGAGCCTTGAGCTATGACTCTGTCATAGCTGGGGATTCAACATGTCCGCTCTCATGGAGGCAATGATCCATTCAAGCATTCAGTAACAGGGACATATCAGATAAAGATGCAGGGGATGGGAATCTGAGTGCATACTTGTGCCAAGAGTGATAGTCATGCATTAATAACACTTAACACAATAAATAGGACAGATATATTTTGGCACATTGTATAAAAATTCATTGTGACATTAGATCCCTTAACATTAGCTCTACTATGCTCTGCAAGGGTGAATTGTGTTTGGTTTTTTATCAAGTTCTTGCGTTCAGGGTAGATACTGAACAAAATAATATTTAGTAAATGATACACAGCAGATATTTTTGGCATCATAAAGCTGGGGAGACACAGGTATAACTAATAACATTAAAAGCAATTCAGTTCAATTCATTTTTTATATAGCACCAGTGACAATCCAAATTGTCTTAAGGCGCTTTACAGAACCAAGAGTCTGAAACCCCCAAAGCAAGCACTAAGGTGACAGTGGAAAGAAAAAAACATGTCACACCCTGTTAACAGGAAGAAATCCTGTGCAGAACCCAGCTCATATAGGGCTGGGTTCTGCTTGATGTTCTGCTTGATGTCTGATGTGCAGGCAGACAGAAGAAAGAGAGGAGAGGAGGAATTCATATATGCATTTGGATACAGCATCTATGCAACAATTTCTATTCCATTTAAATGGGAAGGTTCCGGGGTTCTAGAATTGTGTCTCACAGTTGATGGGACCATGAAGGTCCACAGATGAAATCATCCAGTGTTTAGTGTTACTTTGAAATGCTTTTACTTTGACAGTCATACCTCCAGTGCCTGAAGTTATGATACTGCCTTGATTGCCCTCTGACCGAAAACTGCAACTCCTCCATTGTTGTCTGTGTTTTAGACTTAAATCTAGCGCTTCACTGATCCCTTTGTCCTGTACCATGTGTTCACATGCTCCACATAGAACCAGAACAAGATAAGAAATTATTTCTGTCATGCACATTTACACATGCACAGACAAGCACAGACACACCGTCCTTGTTTTCTAACTTCAGTTAGATGTAGGGCTGGGCCATATGGAAAAATTTGATCAGAATATATTTCCCTGTATTGACTGGTTGACTGATATCAATATTGATACTGTCAGCTCTAAGAGCATCCTGTCTGAAGCCTGATGAAATCAAGGGTTTAATTAGTTCAACGTTAGAATATAGTTTAAAACTAAAAGTGCCTTTAGCATATTCAGCACAAAAGGTTTTATTAAATGAAATAATAATAAATAAAACTATTATGAAATTCACCACTATTAAAGAGAGCAGCTCTCCCCTCTGCTTGCACTGTGTTTCTTCAGAATAAAAAAATGCAAATTAAGTTTTATATTTTGAATTTTGGAAGCAACTTAAAACTACTTAAGATGGGAATAATACTCTTGGCAAGCAATCGCTGTGTTTATTGAGGTAACACAAAACTAAACAAATTAACACACAAATTCAATTAAACACCTGCATTTTATTTAATGCACAATTGACACATGCATGTAGATATTTATTTTAATCTCAGAAACACTTGGGGGTATGATGTCCAATGACTGAGCAGCAGATTAGTTACACCTGATCCTGTAAAATCTCAGGTGTGCTCTTATCAAGATGGTCCGTGGACCATGCACACTCAGTAACAAACCAGGCGTGACAAGGAATCTGACATCTGTGCATCGTTCCTGGACCTGCGGATATTTTTCTGTTTCTGCGCGGTGAAGTCACGGCAGTATTTATAGAAACACCCACTGCTGAACTCAGCCCTGTGATTGAAGCTTTCTGGGCCAAATTCTTTAATCTGTTCTTTGTCAGCATTTTGATTTAACCCTCAGATCCAGAACATGTTTAGGCGGTTGTTTGCTAATTAATACAGACTCTCTGGCGGGAGATAACACAGCGTGTCATTCACACAGACAGCCACCAGCACTTTCATCTTAAAGCACAGAGCAGATAATAAAGCATGCTTCTACCAAACTATCTTCTCATTTCTTAAAAGGCCTAGTCAAGGGCCTCTGGATGCACTTTATTTGTCAAGTGTTTTGTTTTTTGTTTTTTTGTTTTTTTTTTTTAAAAACTTACTTTGATTAATAACACAGACAGATGATTAGATTATAGTCGTGAGGATGATGCATCCAACTTTGATAAGCACATCGTTAGCCACATCTACAGCTCTTTCTTTTCACAGTCCTGATGCCACATTGCTAACGTGTGTACGTAACTGATTCAGGAGTAGCATAGAAAGGTATGTTGTCACGTCGGAGTTTGCGATTTTCTTTGTTTTTCTGGTTTGAAGTTTCGAACATTTATTCAGCCTGGCTTTTGCTTTCGTCCCGTTTCACTTTAAGAGATTCTTCTCTGTTTCGTGTTTTGCTTTCATGTGCTACTTTGAAAAGTTTTTTAGAGGTTGTTTAGTTCATTTTCCTCCTTCTGCGATTGTTGCTCCGCCCTCATTAGTTTCACCTGAGTCTTGTTTCCAAATCAGTTCTTTGTGCTTGTATAGCTTTGTTTCTCCTTTCTTCCTTTGTCAGTTTGCCTGTACCGTTTCCTGGTGATTCCTTACTCATGTTTCCTCACAGTGTCTAATTATCTCTTTGTGTCCTCTGTGTTTGGCTTCTTTTTGGGTTTCTGGATTACTTAAGGATATGTACAGCATGTTATGTTTGATATCTGCTATACAGTTGTGCAATAAAAATCATTGTACATTAATCCACACATGTAATACTGCATGAAGTATAGGAATTGTAGCTGACGTTGTTTGTGGCGATATAGCTTTATTTTTCGACTTTTGTTTGAGTGTATATTAATGGAAGCTGCTGGATCCATGAACAGTAACTGCAGCACTGGAAGACTGTCCCCCCTTCCCTGATTTCACTGACGGTGACTAATCATTTGGATGCTCTGATAAATAAATTTCTAACATTTCAAAAGGAGTAAAGCCTTTTAAATAGTGTACATGGTATTGTATGAAATATATGAAGCCACAATTTTATATCATAAACTGACTTGCATGACTAATGATGGAACCGGTGGGACTGTTAAATGAGTTCAACAGCAAAAACAATTGTTCAGTGCAGTTTGGCAATGCTGTTAATGTACCCACTGAGTGGGTCACTTTAACCTTATTGTTCAGAATTGCCCTTTGGATGATCAGTAGCTGCCACTGGTTTCAAAAACATAAATCAATGAATCCTAATGTTTCCCATAACAATGTAGCCTTTAACAATTCTCTTAACAAAATGAATTCTTTTTTTTTTTTTTTTTTTTTTTTTGTTACTATTCAGTTTTTAATACTATACTTCTGACTGATGTTGAAGTGATGGGCAAGCATGGTTCAGTAGGGCTTCATCCATCCTGCCGGTATGTCCTCTTTCCACTGTGTCCAGCATCTGGTCAGCCAAAGGTTGCCATTATAGTCCAGCCAACAGTAGCAGTGACCACATCGAGCCCTGCCAGAGCTCCCATCAGTGGCCTGGGTCTGAGCCTGAAAGGCTGCTGAACAAATCTCCACCAGGAACGCTCATCGTATTCCACCATGTGTCAGAATCTGTGAGTGTCATGTATACATGCAGAATTGTCTTACTCTACTTTGTTTCAGCATATGTGGATGTAAATGTGAAGTGTATCTGTGGAAGATGATATGTTTCAGTATATAAAGTATAACATCCTTTTGGATGGTAAAAATGGAAAGGCTTCCTTGAATGTGTAGATGTGTAAAAAAAAACAAAAAAACAAAAAACAAAAACTATATTCACTCTTTTTATTAACAGTATTTTGGCAGTTACTTTGGATTCTTTATGTTCTTTGCTTATGGTCCTCTTTGATAAAGTACATACAGGTAAAGGTTATATACTTGAGCAGCAAAAGAAATTACATTTTTATGTATTTTTATATTTTATGCCACTGCGCCCTTTATGAAAAATGCATTCCAGTCCATTTTTGAATAAGTGTCCACCAGCCTTTCACACTGGCATGCTGATTATTACAAAGCACTTCCATTTTTGGATTAAAAACAGACCTTTTCATAACCCACAAATTGATATTTTTCATCAATTCCTTGGTGGACTTGTTGATGTCCTGAGGATCTCTATCCCAGCCCCAGTAATCAGACTGTAGAATGGTTCCATGTGTTACCAGGTGTTGCCTTTCCCTTGGATGGCAGCAAAAGACTGTATGAAATATTTTCCTTGTAAATCCTGTGGTATTTCGCTGGACCCCCTACACTGGCACACCCACTGCATCACCAGAGGATTCATCTGAATGAGATGTCTGTTATTTATTTATTTATTTATTTTTTACTTTTTGTCAAAGCTACCATGAGAAATGTTAACTTGAAGGTTAGACAGTATGAATAGCCCTACGAAATTTCAGTCCATCCTTGGCGCTATGTATTTCTTTTATCTACTGGGTGAACAAAAATCTAAAATTGTGAGGATGTGTTGACTACAGAGGCTCAGTAATATACCACAGTAAGAACTCTACAGTGCTCGTTCAAGTTGGGCATCATTCAGTGAGGTAAATTACCCATGTCTTTGTCTTCACAAAAACAAACCACAAAACTTGACCAGAACCCCAGCAAATCCTTTTATTTCATTTCAGATCTGTTTCTCAGGTCAAGATCATCTTCCATTCAAGGATTTCCATCAAACCCATTACTACAACCTCTCTCCTGACCCGCACCTGGTGAGCTAAAAGCTAAGATCACTTGACCTTGGCAGAACAGTGGGGCCACCCAGTGGGGGCCCAGTACTGGCACCTTGGGTCCCTGGCTTTGTGCCATAGTGCTGATGGTGCTGGGGAGGGTTTGGCAAGGATTGTGGTCTTTGGGTGAAGATCACTGTGGCATGTTTTTTTTTTGGTCTCACACTACCGCACACAGAATAACTACAAACATGTATATATGAAAGTATGGATTGCTGCACTATTGAAATACTTGCCATTGCTTTTATATATGCAGCAGACGATGACTCACTCACTTCCCTGTCTCATTTTCTGACGACTCCTTCTATTTAAGCTGACTATCGCTCAATTACACCAGGACTATGATTCTGCACAGTGACAGTGTGCTATACATATCCTTTATGTCCACATATGGGTAAGCAGGGAAGTACATGAACAATTCTTGAGCAAACAGATCTTCATAACACCTCTACATGAATGGCACCTTGGCACAGTACTGGCTCATAATTTATGAATATCTATACCCTACCTATGAACTAAAGTGAGAGAGGATCATGACTATGAATAGTGTTAACCATAGATCATTCAGATGGTTTTACACTGCTGTGTCCTTTGTTAAAGAGCAATGATTTGCTCCAAGAAAGATTTTGGCATTTTCTTCATGTAGAAATGTTCCATATCAACATTTAACCAGAGCAGGTTAAATTCAAAGACAACGGAGCAAAGAAACCTGTTTATTTGTATCTAAGATAATGACAGCTTTTGAGGACACAGGCTTCACAGGATGACTCTGAAAGAAGCCTACGCCTCCTGGTATTTGTTCAGTGAAGGAGAGCGGCAGCTTGCCAAGCTGAAAACAGAGCCATTTGGAGACACTTGCAGGGGCAGCAGTAACGACGGCAGACATTGGCAGGGGGCAGCCAGACTCATTAGAGTCATTAGTTTCAACTCATTTCTGTGTCAAGTCTTCTTTGCCACACTCGCTAAGAGGAGGGTGAGAGCTAGGGCAGAGGGGGTGTTGGGGATGTTTTGGGAATGGCTGGGAGGGTGCAGCCATTAGCATCAGGGCGTGATGGATGTGACTGGCTGGGGTGCCACCGAGGCAGAATCTGCATGGTCAGCAGCTCAAATTCCTCTCACTTTCTTTTATCCTTTCTTTCTCTCCCTTTTCTTTACTCACCACTAACAGGCTGTGAGAAGATGGTAGCCTAAGGATGAATGTTTCTGAGTGCCAAACAAAAAGATACCTTTAATACTAGGTCATAACAAAGCATTATGTGAACTGGACCATCAGATGTGAATGCTACATTGAGATTGTTGGTGTCTCTTTTTGACTGTTTTCACGGATGGTCTCCAGTTGTCTAGAACCTAGTTCTAGAACCTCATGCTAAAGATCAAACTACCATCAGAAAATCAGTGAGTTTAGTTGATTCATATTTGAATATTTGATGGCAAGCATCTTTGCGTGCCCCTCAAATAAATAAAGTAAGAAATGGGTCCATTTTATGGTGAACTATTCTTTACATTTGACTAGGTAGATCAAAGGGGGTGTAGCCCAGGTGAAGAAAACACACAATTAGGTGAGAACAATAAAAGAAAGGAGAGTACTTACTTCTTTATTTTTTATTTTATTTGTTGGTGAAATGTTATCATCTCATATTGCATTTGAATGCACTGCTTAATTCACATGACCTCACAGCCCTCAACAGCCAATCAGAGGCTACACAGGCCATGTTCAGCCGTCTGATTGGAGGTGAAGTGTAAGAGCATTGTTTTTCTGGTCCCTTTTGATCTCAACCACGGGATTGAGGGCAGCTACCTGCTAAAATGACAGAAAAAGGAGAAAAATCCCAAATTAAACTGGGATAAGAGAAAGAGAAAGTCAACCCTCTTACTTTGGGTGCAGCTGTGGCTCAGTAGTTAGGTTAGATTAGGTAGGTAGGTAGAGCGGGTTGTCCTTGAACCAGTGGATTAGCGGTTCAATCCCTGGAATGTGCCACATTGCCGAAGTGTCGTTAAGCAAGACACTGAACCTGCAGTTGCTTGAAACACAGTAAAGGCTTTATAAAAGTGTCTGACTTTTATATATATGAAATTGCACCATAATGTAGTATTGCATATACTACATGTGGTATTTGGTTTTGTTGTGTTGGAAAGACGGAACTGCTCTAGTATATGATTTATTTCTTTGTCAAATACACCTGGAGAAGTTGTTATCCTTTCTGGCCACGTGGTAGGTGAACGATGCATATACTACATTGTTTGCAGGATTTACTGTTAGATAGGAGATGGAAGATGGAAAATAGTAATAGAACATAGCGTCTATGTTTTCTGGAAAACAGCCAAAGTAGGACTCATTTTGTGTAAATCTACATTTCACACAAGCTATAAAGATTGTCTTTGGTTGTCTACTTCCAAATTCAGGATTCTGAGAAGTTAAAGTTAAGTATTTAATATGATGCAACATTTAAGCCCATATGACTACACAATCTCTGCAGCATCAGTTAAAGATTGATTGATTGCTTTGTACAATAGTTCTGCTTTTATTTATTCCATCAGCACTTTACTCTGATTGAAGTCATCGTAATTCACTTCAACGAGAGTCAAGTCTTCACACAGGCATTAAAACCATAGAGAGGATAACATAAAGCAGTGTGTATTGCTACAGTAAATGCAGCCAAGTACCTTTTGTTTGGTCTCTACTATGACTACGTGGCCAGGACTACGATGCACCTTACACTCCTTACACTCCTGGTGTGAGGCCGTCTTTAATGGACACCCGTTTTCTTCTCATCTTTCTTTGTTTTCAAGCTGTTCCTCACACTGAGATAACACAGATTAAGTCCACGCTAGCTCCTTCTGTCTCTGTGTTTTTCTGTTTCCCCCTCCCCCTCGATTATTTTTTTTCTCCCACTGTTACTATTACGAGGCAGACATCCACCCTCTGTCCTCTTTCGCTGGCTTTCTATGCTTGGCTCTGAAGCTTGTTTGGCTCATAGGTCAGAAGCGTCCAAGTGGATTTGCCTGTGGCCCAGCAACAACAGTAACATGAATTGAAATGCATGCTTACCCTGGACACCATAGCTTGTTTGTCCTCTTGACACACACACACACACACACACACACACACGCCTAGACAAAGAAAAAAGTGGTTAATAACAATATAGCGTTGTGCCTTTCATATTCAGTGTGCCTTATTAGATCATATGCTGTGCCACCCTTCCTGTTCTAATTTTTATTTTGGTCTTATTAATGGCATTAAAAATTTGGCCTAATTCCTTGCATAAATTATGTGGCATAGATGATAAAAACCCCCCACAGTCAAATTGTCATTCTAAATCTTTTGTTTGGCTACACAGGCGGATCCATCTCCATCTCAAATGTCTCTCCAAAATTCTTTTTTTAGGTAATAGACAACTATTCCATTCTCTGGTTGCCTCTGTCCCAGCATTTTTGGAAAAAAAATCCGATCTCAAGTCTGGCCTAAAACCTCCAGAGCAAGCACCAAGGTGACTGTGGCAAGGAAAACTCCCTTTTAACAGGAATAACCCCATATGGCTCCCATATGTCAGCTTTAATGTTGCTTTCCTTGTGTGATAAGAGCTTGTATTGTGTATGTTATTATGGATTCTTTATTTATTTTCCATTAAAACCGCATGGAATGTTCTGATGGTATAAGCTTTAGCCTGGAGAAAAACAGAAACAAAAAAAATCATCATGTGCAAAAGGGTTTTAATTTAACTTTACTTTTTTTCATACCAAACTCCATGCACCTTCAGTCATCCATCACAAAGAATCACACAGAAACAAAACAACACAGAAAATACTAAACATAATACTAACAGTACAATGTACAGTTGTTTAGTCAAATACAACACTTTTTTGCCTTGATTGTGATAAAAATAAAACGCAGTAGACCACGTATTCAGTATTAAAACACAGGCCACAGGGCTGTCTGTTTGAGGTGATTTGATTAAACAAAGCTTTATGTGGGACTGTGGAGATGTTCAGTGTAGTGTGTGAACTATTAACTCTCTATGAGCAATTTCCTTTACTACACAGAATTGCCAAATACTACAGAGATCCTTACTGGTCACTGAGAGCAGCATCCTCAACTAATAAGAAAAGAAGGATCGAGTAAAGAGTAAACACGACTCATTCACAGTAACTTCTCTTAATTTTAACTGTAACTGAATTCTTTAACTTGAAGTATCTTGTGTGTAAAAAAATTAAAATAAATAAAAATAAAACCAGCTGAAATTGTCTGAAGGATTTTGTTAAAGTATTCCTCTGCTGCAGATAGTAAGTTGCATTGATTAGGTCTTCACGGTTGGACTGCTGCAAAGCGGCCGCCACTAAGGAAAACGAATAAGAAGAGAACTTCCTTGGACAAGAAGAGCAATGAATGGTCATTAGACTTATGGAAAGAATAAGAATAATCCTTATTATTATCATCCTCCTAGAGATGGAGGGATACATGTTGTTGTTGTTGATACCTTTTTCATTTATCATATAAATAATAAATGTAAAGCTCTTCTTTCTGTAGCACCTGTCTTTGTTTTTCTTTCCTTTCCTATCTTCTGTTTCTTTAGTGCCATCTATGAAAAAATAATCTTTCTATTTTTCCCATTATCCATGAACAATGTGTCCTTTCTTTGTGTCAGGTACTGATATGTTGAGATTGTTTTTGATCTTGTTTAAGTGCAAGAATCTGTGTATTGGGGAGTGGGGGGTGGGCTACAAACATTTATTCCATTTCAAGGCAGTCTGGTTGAGAACATTGCGTATATGCACCTATGCTGTTTCATTGTATTGTACTGTGAACTGTCATAATGTCCATCCAACCTTTGCCTACATCCTGAACATTGATTAAAATCCATTCTTATCTTATTCCTGGTAGTATCAGGATTTCTAATGGAGTGAGGCACACCTCCATCTAAGTTTGAGCACGTGGCATACACAGTAACAACCAAGCCATGGTTTGGAGCAGCTGTACAGTTGGTACAACTGACAGAACTCGTAGAAAGTTCTTCAAGCTGAACATTGATGGACAAGCCCTATGACCTGCTAGTACCTCATCCTTTTCATACAATCACAACATACATCATGCAATCTTTTCTTAAAGTTCATTGGCTCATTGTGGTGTATCCTGGTATGGTGCTGTAGGGCCTGTTCGAAGCTGTCCAGTTCAGGAGGAGGAACTGGCACTTTTCTGCTTTTCCAAAACCCATCCTCTCTGTGTTTCCATCTGTCTGTCTTTGTCAGTGCATCTCTGGGGAAATTTGAGGCCCTTTGCTGACACACCTCTCTCACTTTCTCTCTCTCTCCCTCTCTCTCTCACTCTCTCTCACATACACATCCACTTTCTCTCTCTTTCAATACATCACTATTGTTATTTCCTTTCGTCCATCCATCTCCCTTCTTGTGCCTCTCCTTCTCTAGGGTATTTGAGGGCAGAGCAGCCGCTGTCACATCAGGAGTCATCCAGTGTGACAGAATGACGAGCATCACACAGGCTCAGGCCTGGTGGACCAGCCAACAACACACATATATACAGAGATAAAGGGATTGAAACATGTTGATTATACCCTTTCTATTCTGTCAGTACATCTTGAAGTCCAGTCTATGACACAATAAATAATAAATGCTAAGCTTTTCTTTCTGTGGCATCTGTCTTTGTTTTTCTTTTCCTTCCTATTGAATATTATTCAGTGTGCTACTATTCAATGATCTATCAGAAATGATTAATATCTTATTAGTTTCCTTCCATGAGATGTTCAGATGGTTTTTAATCTTATGCAAGTGCAAAAAACAAGTTGGACAACGGTTCAAAAAAGAAAAAAAGAAAAGAAAAAGGAAAGACATTCAAGGAAGAATTTTTTAGGTAGGAAAACATATTATAAATAAACCATAAAACCCAGGGGGAGTTATTTAATTTAACACATCTGGCCCTTGTTCCATGAATGCAGTTACTACAGCAAGAAACCCAAGACAATTCAAAACACGGAAAATAAGTCTCCATAACTGCAGCTACCAGTGTCACACGTCAAATCCGGCAGAAGCATCAATGTCAAATAAAATGGCAAAAACATAAAGGAAGTAAATATAATTCATGTTACTCACCAGAACGTAAGAAACAATTTAAAGTTTTCCTCTGAGCCAGAGGTGAACCAGAGGTACCGCTTCTAGTTAGTGGACTGAAAGTGACTGACAAATCCTGTGCTGTAGCTTCTGAGTTGCCTGACCTTTATTAACGATGTCCAGCTTTTCTAGAGTCTGTCTTGAAAATGGCTTTCACAGTAAATTCATCCAGCTCACAACAGATGCAGTTTGCTAGCTCTGGCTAGGTCATCCTCTGATTTTCCAATCAGAGGTTCCGAATACGCTGACGCCAATGTACGCCTGCTAACAGGCCCTGGTGTCCTCAACTCAAAATCGGATTTATTTTATGCTGTAGGGCCTGCAAAACTGATTCTGAAGGCCTCCAGGCAGTTTTCTTTGCCCCTAGCAACAAATGAATGCTGCAATGTGATTGGATAAGAGCTTTTATATGGAAATACACTTTTGGAAGTGGCCCAACCAAAAGTTATGAAAGGAAGTGAACAAACTTTAGGAATTATTTAATAGGTATTCAGGGAAAATATAATTACGTCTGTTATTGAGATATTTTTTAGGCCAGCAGAGAAGGCCTTGCCACCACTTCGGCAATGCACTGGAAGATATCTGTGTCCTATAAATGAGAAGCATTAAAGGCCTCGGTGGAAAAGGCACAGCCCGCAACTGCTTTGCCATGACAGGTGCAATGTGCCAGGAAATGTGATGTGGAAGTGTCATGCTGTTTTGTTTCATTTATAATTTCATGATATCACCTACACGGCATTATGAGCTATTAAGCAATGTGCAGTTGATGTGCAGTAGTCTGTATGAAGCCTACTCCTGAGCTAAACATTTGCTGTGACCAACAGAATAAATTAACCCTGTGGTGCAAACCTGAGGATTTAGGGAAAGAAGGGAGCATTAAATCTCACCAGCAAAGATCTTTCTGCCTTCCTATTCATCAGTCATACAGTCATCACTGTATTTCTGTTATTTCATCTATAAAGGTTTTGACTTCCTTTAAAATCATCAGACAAACCTCCAGTTAATTTTTTGAATGATGCCGTAAATTAGTAAAAAATAATTGACCTTGGCAGTTGGACAACAAGGCAGTGTATAAGGAAAAATAAACAACTGTGTATATTGTTATGATAAAGGAAGAACACCAAGGTTAAGACTGTTGTACTCTCTTTTTAATTTTTTTAGACAGGCTCAGACGGAGTGGCCACTTCTGCCAACGTTCCTGGTTTGACTTTACCTTGTAGCCGCTACTGCACATCTGCAATTAAATATCACGGCTCTTTCTTCTTCTCTACAAGTCATTTGGCAGGAGAGGCACTGGTATCCCACTCAGCACTTTCTTCTCTCCGCTGGCTGAGCTCCCACCCGAGTCTGTCCACATCATCTGTTTCTTAAAACTTTATGGTGCTATCAAATACTGAGTCTCTGGAGGCGAGGCAGCTGACTTTACTGAACTAATCTGAACCCTCCTTGACATCCATCCCTCTCTGTCCACGAAAACGATGCCATGTCCAAGCAATCCAGAGCTTCATTGTGAACTTGAGTCAGTTGACAGCCTGATAAGAATTTCTGCTCTCACTCCCACTGTATCCAAGAGCTTTGAATATTTTTACTACTGTCACTCTCCTTGGTTTAGTCATTCTGATTCTCCTAGTTTGTTTTGGACTTTATCAAACTTTGGGATTATTTTAATTGAACCAAATGCCATATGCACACACTTGAGCTTGTGCTCTCTCGTTTCTCTCAAAGCAGGAACTTTCTTCATCACCATGGGTTAATGAACTTTTTTTCTTTATAGAAACTGTGGAAATAACGTCCATGTAGGTGGGAGTCTATGCAGAATTAGGTTCATTTGATATTCCAGAATCATCAAAAAAATGAAAAAGTCTAAATCAATTACCGTATTTTCCGCACTATCAGGCGCACCGGATTATAAGGCGCACCTTCAACGAATGGCCTATTTTAAAACTTTGTTCAAATATAAGGCGCATCGCATTATAAGGCGCACTGTCAGCTTTTGAGAAAATTGGAGGTTTTTAGGTGCGCCTTATAGTGCGGAAAATACGGTAGTTTATCGGTTACGAAAGGAAGGGCAGCGGAGCGGTGTTTTTTATCGCGGGAGAAAAAGCTCTTTGGCATCATCGCGGTGAAGAGATGAATGACTGTGGCCATCTCGCTTTGTTCCCTCGGAAACTCTGTTTAGTCTTCTTTACTTGGCGCAGGTCATCTTGTTGCTTCCTCCACTTCCGCACCATTGATTCGTTAATGTTAAATTCTCTCACTGCTGCTCTATTCCCGTGTTCTACTGCGTGACTGGTCGCCTTGAGTTTAAACTCTGCGTTGTAACTGTGTCTCTTAATAGGAGCCATTTTGGGGTCTTTACATAAACACACAAATGGAAATGAAACGGCCCGCCTCGCGCAGTCATATATCCCAGCATGCACCGCGCGCTTCTTCTTCTACGGGGGAAAATGAAGTCGGCGGCTGCTTTCCGTAGTTGCGAGACCTGCTGTGGCTCAATATTGGTCCATATATAAGGCGCACCGGATTATAAGGCGCACTGTCAGCTTTTGAGAAAATTGGAGGTTTTTAGGTGCGCCTTATAGTGCGGAAATTACGGTATTTGATACCAGTAAAATATAACTGATATGTTAATGCAGTGCATTACTGGGTGTAATGCATTGCCTTAGAACTTCTCACTAAATTGTTTGACTTGAACAACTTGTTATTGTTGTATTAAATATTATTGCACATTAAAATGAATCTCACTTATTTTGGGGGAATGAAATGTGAATTGTTGAGGTTTACCTGAGTAAAATCTTTCTCTAGCACCTGAGCCATTTGGTCGAGTATGTGCTTACGCTTGAGAAAGCATACGTTTTGTTTTATTGTGTGATATGCAGCAGGAGAGCACTCAATACATAAATTGACACCTTCTAAAAGATTAAACAAAGAGCTACTGATCTTCAAATGCTAAAACACATCTATGATTTAATTATTTCAACATGAAAACAGAAACATGGAGAGTTGTGTTCTCATCCTTTTCCAAGGAAAGCTGAATTGTTATCAAGCTGTTGAAGGCTCTGTGTCCTGTTTGTACAGCGGACAGCTGCCATGGAACCTTGTCTCCTGCTTCTTAACAGACCAACTCTAAATGCCTTTTGTTTTACTATTCTGTTACTGGTCTCTGAAAAACACTCATACTCATGCATGAAATTCACAGGGTACCATGTACTCGTAAGTCTAACTAAGTCTAGAGAAAGCTGTTGCCATACTAATCGTGCCCCTTTTAAGCAGTGAAAGTCAGGATGTTCATTCCAGAAGCAAGATCTAATGACAACAGCAGGCGTATTCAAAAGGCATAAAGTTTGACAGAGCAAATAAAAGTGAGAGTGACAGACCGAGCGAGGCAAGAATAAACAAGCTACAGACTACTTGAGCAAGTTTGATAGATAAACAGTGAAACAGAGAGGAGAAACATGTTACTGAAGGCTGAGGATTGGGGCAGGCATGTCAGCTGCTTGAGACACAATCGATTGACAGATAAAATGAAATTGGCTTGTCTATGTCCCTGTTTCCAACCCAGCACTCTCTCCCTGATACTGACAGCTTGATAGAAAACAACAAAAACAGGAATGAGGGAATGAATGAGTGCTGTAGAGGGAGGCAGATGCAGAGGGAATATGTGTTTCAGGGTTGACAAAGGAATAAGTCTTGGTGGAGAGTGGGTGCTCTCATTAGCAGGTATATAGGACACATCTGATTTGACATGTGTGACAACTATATGCCAGATTATTGGTATAAGATAAAGTAAGATAAATTAAGACAATCTTTTGTTCATCTCACAGTGGGGAAAATGTGGCGTTTCTGTTCAGGCCATTTGTGTTTGAGAATGGATGTGGTGTAGATTTGCTTGTCTGAAGATATCAGCCAGATCTGGGTCAGTTGCATAGGAAAGACAGATAGAGAAGGCAGGGAGGATTTACAATCAGCCACTCAGGAGCTATGAAAGGCACGTTGTGCTAGAAATTACAAAAACCCCATGAATATGTCTCGGTTTCATGTAGACATGACTTATGTTTCTCAGATGCTAAAAGCCAAATTGCTCATATTCAGTGTGAAAATGGGTCACACTTCCCCAAGGTGCAATTGCATTTATCAAATGTGTATTAATTGTCTTAAATGTGTCTTTCTTTCTAATTTCTTATTTTTTTTGGGTCACCTTACCCCTACTGACAGACATTACTGTTGAAAAAAAAGAAATAATGAAGCTCTATAAAATGAACACTATCACTCCAGCGATTACCACAGAGTGTTTTTTTTTTTCATCTCTTTCATCTCACGCGTTTGGTATTACAACCCAAGTCAACTGTTGTGGTTCTTCTTTGTGACTTCATCAGTCTGGAGCGTGGTGCTGTAACCTACCTGCTTAGAAGCAGGCGGCAGGCAGACGACTGTATCTGTCATGCACACTAGCTGGAGGAATAGAATAGAGTTTGATTTTTCAGTTTTGGATTTGCGGTCACTGAGTAAACTGATTCTGGAAACCACAGTTGGAAGACGGGTGGCACTGATAATATTTTCTTGTTTTTATTCCTAAATATTCAGAAAGTATTTTGTAGTCAATGCAATAAATAAACATGTGGGATTAAAATTGTAGTTTTACTAAAATATTAAGGTAATCCATTTCAGTATTTTTACAGTTTGCTGTGTCTCTTCTTAATTATCTTGGTTTTATGTGCATTTACATGTCCATTTGAATAAACACCACATCAGAATTGCAGAATTAATTCTGGCAATTCTGTTAAACAATGAAATTAAAGAAATAGAACCAGCAATTACACTTACAGATGGGATGCTTTTACATTGCTGTTTGAATTTTATACAGATGTTAAGTTCTAAAATTAGAAAAAAAGCCACAACCCTGGAAAACTCATTTGAGCTGAATCTGTTCTTTTTTTTCCAGTGAGTATCTCTCTTCAAGAGCTCAGGCGTGCTCTCTGGCTCTCCCTGGTCAGGCCCTAGGCTGCACTCACTATCATAATTTAATTTCCCCTCTCATCCGCTTGACATCAAATTGCATGACTGCTGTCCCAGCGTGCACCTCTCCACCAGGATATCAATACTGATTGTCAGCCATAATTATAATGTAATGTTTGATAGAAACAGCCTCTGAATGAGACATTATCAATATTTATGCCACTGTTGATTTCATAAGATCCGTATTTTAAGGGCACAGGGACGCATTATGCAAAATTATGGATTATGATAAAACAATAAGTGAAGCTCAAAGTGCTGACCTTATAGTTGTCCTTCCTTCGTTATCAGTCCTGTGGATAGCTTGATAAAACACTAGGTCTACAAAATGTGAAACCACAGAGAGGTGACAAAGGGCAGAACATGAGACATCCAAATATAAATGTACTGCATAGCAGTAAGTTTGTACATTTGGTTTAAGTCTCTAAAACGATCTGAAAAAGATACGCACAGAGTCCTGCACGTGGTCTGAAGATTTACTCTGTACTGTCTCAACTATTGTGGCTCCTGCATCCTCACCAGCCTAAAGCATATCAGCTTCCCTTTTCCCTTGATTATATTGATGGTGCAGAAAAGGATGGAACATCCTGCCTCCCATTAACATATGCAAGCCAGAACTGGTGCGTTCCTACAGTGGGAGAGGTGTTGTGAAAGCTCATTTTGTTAAGTTGCTTTAAATGATAGATACAAGCCAGGATAACTTACTGAGCTGGTGCCTTTTTGCAGTGCTGGGAAGTTCCCACCAGCCTCCAAGACTTCCTACACATTCTTCTGGCAGTAAAAGACACCTGAGGAGAAGAAAGAGCAGAGCTTCTCCATCAGTAGCAGCATCACAACCCCATCAAAAGGCCTCTGATCTCTAGTCCTCAGTAATCAGTGCTTACAATGCCATTTCACTTCCCCCTCAGCTACCAAGAGCAGGTTTTACAAGAAACTCACTGCTATAGTCCATTCTGTTCATTCTTGACAACTCAAATATCAGTGTCAGCAGCAGGCTACCCTGCATGGATGAATGAGAACTTTTACATTACCAACACCCTCTTTGGAACTCAACCAAGGCACAGTCTCCTGGAGGCAAGAGTCTGCCACTAGAGACAACTCAGAGACACCACCTACCTGTACAGGAGACACAGGCTACAGGGGTGTCCATCATATACCCAGTAGAAATTATTCAAAAATAAAATCCAGATACATTGACATAATGAAACAAGCTAATGGCTAAGACAATTAATTGCACCGTTGAGAACTTCCTCCCTCCACCTCCTCACACGTTCCTTAAATATGACTGTTTAATTAAGCAGCAATATTAATTAGGTCTTTATGACATTAAGATGTCTGGATGAGGGTGGGGAGGAGGGGGCTAATCCGAGATTGGTTAGAGTAAATGAGTTTAAGACAAATGACATACAAGTAGATGTGTACCATGCTCAGTGCTTAATGGCACCCAGAATGACAATGTGATAGAGCTGGCAGATGATGATGAGGAGCATCCATTTTCCACTGAGTTAATATGGTGTTAATGACTGTGGAGGACACCATTAGTGCTGTGCAGTAGGTGGATAGGCTGTGAGCAGCTGAATGGGTTCATGAGGTTTTGTTTGAATTACCTGATTCTTATAAAACATATTACTCATGTGATTTTCTTTTTTATGTAAACCAACAAACAGTGAAGCCCCTCACAGTTATCCAGATGCATGTTGTCAGTATCTATCAGGTATCTTTACATCTGGGTCAAATGTTGTTTAATAATTGAAACAAGCAACCCAGATTCTTTTTGAAAGAAAGAGTACTTTTTAATTTGTGACAGAAAGACTTTTCATTACTAAATTCAATGCTTCTTGTATAAACATTCTAGAGCACTGAGCGATAAATTGGGTGTGCTGTGAGTTGCATAACAAAGTCCCTGTCTCAGCACTGCACATGGTGATCCACCTAGCTCAGTGGGTAAAAGACTGAATAGCCCCGTATACAATCGATCTGGCAGTACACATGCTTGTTTCTTTAATTTGCTTCCAGTGACATTCAAAACCCAACTCTAACAATACCTGGTTAATTGAACTGAAGAGTTTTTAAGTTATTGTGCAAAAGCTGGGTTACAGATGTGCTTCCAGAATTGGTAGGGAGCCATCAGATGACTTTTCTAGATTTTCAGATTCAACTGAAAAGGAAAAAAAAAGAAGAAAAAACAAAAGAAAAATCCAAAACTGAGCTTTCATTTAGTGTGTAAAGTCACCAGAATATCAGTTATGGGTAGATTTTTAATGTATCTGATGTTTTTCTTTGCACATGTGATACTATTCTTGATTTCACAAATGTGCATAACCCATATTGTGATTTTGAGAAACTCAGCACTAGCTTAAGTTAAATGGTCTATATAAAAGTATTTATATAGTGCCTTTCTACTGATTAGTATTAAAGCTCTGCAGAAGTTCTAAACATTCTATGGAAATGGTTTGAAATAACATGCAAATACATCTTTAAGCATTTTCGTCATTTCAATGCATTTTCCTTGAAAACAGTAAGCGTACATTCATCGCACCTTAAAGGGGGTCATAGATTGAGGCCAAGGATGCAATTGTTGACATCCATTCATATTTTTGTTGAACAAATCTCTGAAAAACACTATTTTTGTCATGGTTGTATGCACTTCCACATATGGAGTCACTGCAACAAGTATCTGATTGTTATATTAATGATAATGTTTGATGACGGAGACAAATTGATTGACAGATACAAGCCATGTAGTTCTTGTGAGAGAGCCCAAATTCCCATGGGAATTACAGTTTGCTTGAATTTGTGGGAATTTTATAAAATTCCCAGCTCAAAAGTGTTTATTTTGTTTGCTTGACTATGAATCTCAGAACACACTTCTTGCATGTAGGAAACAAAACTATTTACAGCAGATTGACTTAATCCAGCTGCCCTGAACTGTGCAACAGCAGTGGCAAATATATCTAGAGTGCTCCTATTGGAGTTTCTCAACAGTTCAAATGTTGTGGCTACTCCATCTTTGTTAGCTGTCAGCGATGCTGTGACTGTCTCATCTACATTAACTGTCACCACCTCTACTGTGCTACTCAAATTAACATCAGTGTCAACCTCCTGGTCAATATACTGTGTGTTTGCTGTTTAAATGTTTCCTAAAACCAGAAAACATACCAAACACACATGCACATCCAGTCTGGGCACATTTAAGCCCGAGTTTTTTTTTCCAGGTAAGTAACCATGAAATAATCGTAAATGCCTAACAAGCATATTTGAACTTGTTAACTCAGCCTGACAAACAAAACACTGCATGTTAGAGGAGGAACTTCGGACACTAATAAAGCAATCTCGTCCTAATTTCGGAGACACAAGGACTTTCCTTGACTTTGCCCACATCAATGTTCAGGGTCTGATATTAAGGTTTTTTCCTACTTACCCTATCGGGCAAGTACTTCTCAAATCTACTTGCCCCATCTAAATTCGTAATTGCCCTGCCTAGAGGTTCTTTTTCTGGCGGTGTTGTGCAAATTTTTGTCATGATTTATATCTTACTAAAATCCATTATCTGTTGACTGTAGATGACACCAACACTTCTTGCTTTAGAAAGCAGTATTTATTTTTCATTAGTCATTTCATTATCTGGTACATTGCAGTGCAATCAGTGTGCGTGTGTTGTGTCTGTGTGTGTGTGTGTGTGTGTGTGTGTGTGTATCTGGTTGTGGCTCTCCAGGTAAAGCCTTTGGACACAACGGTCTATCAGTCCGGAAACGTTTCAGTGTTTTTTTGCCTCAACGCAGGCCAGGCAAGGAACTGATTTAGCATGGCTGTCCAAGTTTTGTTTTCTGTAACTGTCGTTCCCACGCAAAAACGAACCGTTTTGCACTGTGTGCAGAGAATTCTTGCTTTCGACGGGAATTCCCTGCACACAGTGCAAAACATAACTGCCCCGTCATAGTCCACCCGTGAGTATATTTCTGTCTATGAAGGCAGGAAACTTCTTTTCCTTTTGTCCGTTTCGTATTTTGTTTTTCCCATAGTTTTTCCTCCCGACCATTATTTCGCATGTGAAAGAACATCACCGTATGTGTGCAGTCTGAGTTTGGCACGTCAGCACAGAGGCTCAGCCAATTGAAGCACACACACACACACACACACACACACACACACACACACAGAAGAAGAAAAAAAAACAGCATACAGCAACTGCCGTCTCCGAGGACAGATACAGGAGAGAAAAGACAGACTATATTAATAACAATAATTCAGAGTTGGTGCTTGACCAACCGGGCAAGTCTGAACAGGTTCGGCTTGCCCACCTGTAATTTTTACTTGCCTTGGGAAATTGGGCAGCCGTTAATGTCGAACCCTGATATTGTACACTGTGATTTGGATGCAAGTGTACATGTTGTGGAGCATGCTGTTTTAGGATACATTTACATTTACATCATATTGGCTGTCAGTACTCACTAAAAAGCACGTTATTAATGCCTTATTGCGCATGACCATATTCTACAACTATTAGGCAATTATACAAGATTTGTTCCTCAATGACCTCCAAAAATACAAACCTTCTTGAAGACCACAAGATGCTTCTCTGCTTGGAATGCCGGCACCTTTCCTGGTCTCTTCCGACCCTGAGAGAGGGTGGAATCAGGTGTAGCAGAAATAAAATTAATGAAAGGTCACTGTCCCAACCTGTGACAACAATCGTGTGTTCAATCTCAACACACTTCAGTTATGCAGGCTGTCAACAAAATTCAGTGGCTCTGCAATGGTAGCAGCTCAGCTGAATGTTTCATCAGTAAGATTGCTTCTTTGCACTCATCTTCAGTCAGGGCAGTTTCTGGAATGAACTTGGACTCTCATCTGACAGTTGGTCCTCTAGACATGTCTTCATCAGACGATTCTTTGACTGATTCTACATAACATGGGAGCAGAGAGGATCCGGTCGATTTTCAAATCAAAACACCCCGTGCAAACAGCTGGTAGCAAAATGGGCAAATGCGAAACCAATTCACTATATAGTGTATTTACACATGGAGAAGTATATCTAGAAGCACATAAACAAAAGAAAATGACCAAAATTTGAGCAAGTAAACAAAGTCTGGCGGGCTAAACACTTCTGAAACACGGTGGGGTTTGAAGCATATATTATGGACAAACCCATCGTGTCACCCGTTAGATTCTGAACCTCGAAAATGAAGTGGGCAGAGCCCACCGTCACCATGTTGGCTGAGCGGACAAATAATGCGTTTCATAGTCAATAAAGAGACATTTATCACAGTTCGTCCGCATGAAGACAATGGCGGCCTGAAATTTCCGTTAGAGGAGGAGGTGGGCAGAGCTTTCCAGGCTACGTTTAACACTACCTATTTTAACGATGTATGTTTTCACCAACACTGGGCAGGATCTTACTCCAGCTGTTGTAATAACTCTGAAAGAGTCAATATACTTTGACACTGCATATTTAACACTGTAGAATTTACTGTGCATTGTGGATTCTCAGTGAATATTGGTCTTTTGACGCTGACACTGATCCACAATGCTATGGAAATACAGGTGCAGCTGAGCAGCAGAGAGTAAAACAATCTTATTTGAATTGTCTCCCTTGCTTTGCTTAAAATGACAGTGTTCAAATTTAACTGCCCCTGTTTATTAAAAACTGTCTACTATATTTATGATAAATCAGCGTGATATGAGCATTGATCCATTGGTATGTGAACTCGTAACAGCTCATGTCAAGACTCATGTTATAAATGTGTCCTTGTTTCAGATCACAGACATATTAAATACTCTCTTATAAAAAATTTAAGTTGCAAATGATAGGTGAAATCCTGAATTCATTTTTCAGCTATTTGGGCCCTATGTCGAAGTTCATTTTAGAGGAAGTTACATAACATGACTGCACTGAAGTAACCTAGAGGATGGAGCAGATTGAGTAATTCTGTATGTGTACTAATTTTTTAATTTATAACAAACAGTGTGAAAAGACAGCATGATTACTCAGAGATGACAACTCTGATCATAGTTCATTACTTTTAGACAGTGACAGCTGAGTAAATATTAAACAGAAAATGATGAGTTTCGTGGATTATGTTTGCCTTGGTACTGACAAGACTGTGTTACCGCTGTTTATGTAATAATCAGCTGAGCTCAGTCTATGGGAGTTTTACAATCCTACCAGAAATTGAAATAATTTAAGATCTGAAAATAATGGTGTAATGCACAAGGAAGCAGATACAATCAAATGCAGAGACAAACACGTAGTGCAACAGCCTGAAAGTCTACAGATCCACATTCCAGTCTGGCAGATGGCCATAACCAGCAAGTTGGCTAGTTAACCACCAACGTAACTTTGTAATATAGTGCTCAGTGAATAAGGCAGAAAGCTAGAATGTCACTGAGGAAATATGAGATGGAACCAGTGACTGTATGGACCCCAAAGATATCTATGGACGAACCCATCGTGATGTCACCCGTTGGATTCTGAATCTCGAAAATGAAGCCCGAAGTGGGCGGAGCCTGCGGTCGGCATGTTGGATGAGCTTTACTCTGCCCACACTTGGATACTCCAAATATGGATATGGGGGTCGGGTTTAGTCGCTATCCGAGGTGCTAGCAGTCAGCTTTGCTCCCGGTTTTAAATACAGTTATGATTTAGAGATTAATGGCTTTAATTAAAAAAATAAAAATAAAAATAAATAAATATCTATATATATATATATATTAGCGTTCTGTTACAAGTTATGAGTCACATTTCACATCTGGGCTATAATAAAAATCAGCGATGGAATGATGACTTTCAGTGTTCACTGCCCAAATTTGAAGTCCTGATAGTCCAGCTCTTCATCTCATGTAGAACATCTGGATCACCTGAATTGTACTCAGACAAACATACATGTAAAATAATGTATGTGTTATATGTACATAATGTGTATGTGTAAGGGATATTATTACGCATATTCACATTTTGCTTCCTCAATCTTAATTTATATTACTGTCTAACTTAAACTACTAAAATATAACCTCATTTCAATATCTAGAGTAATGTTATGTATGAACTCATACTGTAATATAACATTAATATTTAAACATTGGTCATATGGAAAAAGTAATGTCAATGAGAAATTAATGTTTCGTACTTTACGTGGTGGATTAATATTTCCCGAATTGACACACTTCACTTAAAAGTATTATTAATTATTATTTACGTTCTGACTTCGGAGGCGGTTTGATAGATAGCCTCCCGTTAGCCTGGCTAACAAACCACAGCCTCGCTGGAAGGCTAGCCTAAGGCTTATTTATAAGCTGGCTAATTAGATAGTTAGCTTCAGCTACCGGACTGGCTAAATTGGGCACTGACACCGACCATAAGAATTATTCTCCATATTCACTTCAGCAAAGCAGACAACTATTATTTTTTATTTAAAATGATCCAAATGGACCAAAACCTCAAACTCAACCGAAAGTTTGTCATTGGCTCAGGTGAGGACAAAGCGGGAACGCCTTCAATTCTGCAGAATTTTAAACGGTAATAAAAAATAAACGAAAGAGTTAGAAAAAAATTCACCCCCCGTACAGTTGTCACGAATAGTGAAATAAACCATTGAGACCAAAACCGTTTTTGAACCAGGCTGTAAACATGTTTAATAATGCTGTAAAGTTGGGCTTTTTAACATGGGGGTTTATGGGGATTTGCTCCCTTTTGCAGCCAGCCTCAAGCGGCCACCCGATGAACTGCAATTTTTTACACTTCCGCATGGGCTTCATCGCTCAGACTGGAAGTTGCCGCCTGGATGGAACATGTGCAACACAGTGGTGGTTCCTGTCAGTGATACAGTTCACTTCCTGCATGACTGTTCCACGATAAAAACCACCCGCAAAAATGTTTTTTGGTAACTGTACTAATTCCATCCTCTGTAAGCCTTTTTAACCAAGCTATACCACCAGGTATTTCACTTGGACAGTTTTTGAATGTTGTGTTTCCTTTGATATTTTACAGTACATCCATTATCATTATGTCATATGACATATCTGATTTGAATAATCTGAAGGAATGAATGAATGCATGAATAAATGAATGAATGAATGAATTAATTAATTAATGAATGCTTTATTTCAAACATGTTAAGAAAACAAAACAATATTTACGTAACATGTTCGAAAGGGGTAGGAAGAGAGAATTGAATGGGAATGTTTGATTGGATGAGTAGGAGCATAAGTCAGTTATTGCATGTGCAAGTGGGTTTTGTTCAAAGTGGACGTCCATGTGTGTCATGTTATCAGGTTCAACGTGACCCACTTGGAGAGTGTGTATGTGTGTGCTTGCGTGCATGTGTGTGGTGGTGATGGTGGGAGAGTCTATGCTCAAACGGAGACAGTAGCAACAGGAGAGTTAAAATGTTCTGAATGTGATATATGTTTTCAGTTGTTACTATTTTTTTTCTTTGGTTTTTAAATACTTAATGCCTTTGTGTGTGTGTCAGGCTGTATCTTGCTGTGGATTTCTGCTGCCATCAAGGAGTGTCATTGCTATGGGTTTGGGGTGCATGATCCGTTCTAGGTGGGTGCTACATGTCAAGTCACATCCACATGAATGAATGCCAGGTCCAAAAGTTTCCCAGCAGAACATGAATTGTCACAAGATGGACAATTTACTTTTCCTGTCAGCGGTCATAATGTTGTGGCTGATTGGTGTTTATGGAAAAAAAAAGGGTAATATGAAGAATTTTAAAGATTAATTTCTCAACTAATGACTGCACCCCTCGGAAACCCTTCTGTGACACTCCTCAAGTTTGCAGATGACACCACTGTCATTGCACTCATCCAGGACAGTGACGAGTCTGCATACAGAGGAGGAGTAGATCAGCTGGTTCTGGTGCAATAAGAACCACCAGGAGCTAAACCCGCTCAAGACTGTGGACATGACTGTGGACTTTAGGAAGAAACCCCCATCCACCCCTCCCCTTACCATCCTAAACAGGACCGTCCCCACCGTGGATTTATTCAGGTTCCTAGGGTCCACATCTTGTGGAACCTGAAGTGGACCTCCCACATTGGCACTGTTAGAAAGAAGGCCCAGGAGAGGTTGTACTTCCTGCGTCAGCTCAGGAAGTTCAACCTGCCCCAGGAGCTACTGATCATATTTTACTCTGCTATAATCCAGTCTGTCCTTAGTGCATCCATCACGGTCTGGTTTGGATCACCCATCAGACAGGACAGGGACAGACTGCAGAGGACAATCAGGTCTGCAGAGAGAATTATTGGCACTGACCTTCCCTCCATCCAGCACCTAAAATCTCTACTGTCCACTCACACCCCGGACACTATCTGTTCAGACTCGTCCCCTCAGGCCGCCATTACAGAGAACTGTACGCCAAAACCACCCAGCACAAAAACTATTTCTTACCCTGGGCTGTCGCTCTGACGAACTCTGAATAGTCATAGAGCATGTGTCCATTCCCAGTAACTCTCATTACAAGTACATACTACTGTTCATATTCATGTTCATATTACCTGTATACTTACTATAAACAGATGTATATACAATTTTTTTCTGAAAGTCTATTTATGTTGTACAGTTTTTCAGTTTTTTCATACGTTTTTATTTTATGCTTATTCAAGTGTTGTGTTTATTTGTTTTTGTTTTGTTGTACCATTGAGCAAAGTGACTGGAGTCAAACTTCTTGTATGTGTTCACACACCTGGCCAATAAAGCTGATTCTGATTCTTACTGGCCAGGCTCAAGAGCTGTTATCCTGTATCCAGTATGTTATCCAGTATGCGGCACATCATTGGGGTTTTCAAGTGGGCATCTCTCTTCACTTCACAGTGTTTCATTAAGTCAGGCCCACGACACCTCAAAAAGGCTTAACAGTGAGTTCCAGCATCCTGGAGACACCCCCCTCCATGTAGCCACCACGCATCCGTGTGACTTTCAACCCCGAGAGTAGCTTAGCTCTTTTACTAACTACTAAAACTACCTAGCTAGCCTTACCTTTAGCATGCTCCCCAGCTAGGATGTTTCTTCCTTAGCCACAGCCACTCACTTTTGCTGCCTGGGACCTGTTGTTTACTGTCACCCTCTGTTTTCTCCTGCGAATGCCTAGCTCACACAGGAGAGCAATGGTGGATTTTGCCATGAATCCACAGCAACCCACCTCTACCGGCCGCACGCGGGCACTCCACCCTCGGTGCTCAGTTTCTCAATATGAGACTAGGTTCTAATTGTGTGTATTTACCTTCAACTCAACATCCAAGTTCTATTTTTTTTTAAAAAAAAATGTGAAATAACAATAGTGTAAACAATAGGATTTGACTTGGTCCAAGGTTCTCTGATAGCACTATTCTCTAAATAGCACATTCATGTTGGGGTGTCAGCACTCAGAGAGATCAGAAACTGCGCCAGCCACTTCTAGAGAGCAAGAGGCCCAGGAGTGGTAGAGAACTGGGAGGGCAAAGATGTGGGAGTAAGTGAAGGAAGCACAAGGACTGGTGGACTTTGGAGGGTCCTTGACCTTGTCTTGTGGGTCAACTCTCCTGCATTAGCTCTGGTCATAATGTGGTATTGAGGCATGAGAAAGTATAAGGGTTGCCGAAAAAGTAGGCCACATGAGCAGGGTTGGGGGAGCAGATGAAAGGAGGGGGTGTGAGATGCGGTTGACATGCTGTCCACCACCAGTGTGGGTCTGGGTGGAGGTGAGTTACGTCGCTATGGTATTGAACTTCTAGTTTGAGTTCTTGGAAATATTAGAAAAGTCAGAGAATCAGACAAAACAGAAATCCAAAGCTCCTGTGTGCTCTTCAAACCATGTCTCTTTCTCTCTGGAATCAACAGCCACTTTGTTGTATAAAATATGAGATGGGACTTTGGAATAGGAGGATTTTTTTTTCTTTTTCTTTTTTTCTCTAGAGCTGTCACACCAGAGATTTTGAATTCATGACATGGATCTGCATAATGGGGTGCAGGGGACATGCAAAGTGAAAGAGAGCAAAGGGGGAAAGGAAAGAGGCAGAGATAGAGGGGGAAAAATAGTTGAAGGGGACTACACTTGTAATTAAATTTCAAGCTAAAAGCCCTGTTCATTGTGCACTCTCATTTGCATCCAAATATGCATGAATTTGTTTTGCATGAGCAGACGCAGTGTCTAAATGTGAGCCATCTCACATTATTTGCCAGGAAAAAGGAAAGAAAAAGATAACATTTAACCATTTGGTCTGAGGTGAGCTATCAAAGAGACTTTTGGATGTTTTCAGAACTCATGAGAGACGCAGCAGCAGTAGCATCTTCGAACCAGTGCCTCGCTTATATTCAAGCTGTGTCTTGTAATATAGAGTATATTTGTGTGTTGCCATAGCACTCTCTGTCTAACACAAGACACTATATAATCCCTGGCCTCCTCTTTCTAGTATGTCATTATAAGAATCTAATGAGCTACAGTTGATTGCTGTACAAAGATTAATAGGGCACATGTATGAAAAACAGAAACACAAAACAACAAAAGAAATATTGCAAGTTTTTTATTCTGTAGAGGCTGAGAAACAACTATAAATAAGTTTCAAGTAATTAAGAGAGCCCAGATTTTCATCTCTTTAGCTTTTGCTTTAATTTAATGAGATTATAGTAGAGCTGTGGAAAGATGCTATTGTGCATCAAATATATGATGAAATATTCAAAACCTGTTCCCACTGTTGATGCAGTAACAGTTCATTCATGATGGTGCCCTTTCTGAACGTTCACTTGATGTCATTTACATTTTCACTTGGTGCAAAACTATAAATGAATAAACTGCCTTATGTGGTAATGAAGAAACATGTTATCAGATGCAACAGTGAAGCAGCAAAGTTTCAGGACAACAGTGGGAATCTAGAAGAAATATTCTGACTTAACCACAGCACCAAAAACAAATAAAAAAATTATAAAACTGCAGCAGTTTGTATTAGTATTTTAGTCTTTTTGACTTATGAAAACTTTTGATTAAATTATTTAACTGAAAAAAAAAATGTTGTTCCAAATACTTTCTTCTCATTATTTAAAAGAATGTGTGTTACATGCTTAATTATGACAGCTGTGCATTTTTAAGTTGGTTATTTAAAATGAAGTTGTTCCAATTACACGTTTTCATTAGCTATGTGGCGCTTTCATTCATCTAACTTTAATAAATAAATTACTTTGCTTCTAAAAGCAAAGCATCAAATATTTAGTAGCCCATGTAAAATACTGTTAAACTTCTATAAAAAAAAAAAAAAGAAAAGAAAAAAAATCATCAAACTGCAGCAAAGATGTCAAAATCCACAAACCAGATATTGCTCTGAAATAAGTATAATAAGTGTGCAAGTACTCCACTGTAATGCTTGTAACTATTCCACTGGTTTTCATTGCATTCATTTCCAGAAACGTGCTCTGAAACATTTCAAAAGTAGATCTGAGTACTTTCAACCAGCATGCTTTTGAAGTCAGATTCTGGAGTGTACAGAATCAGGATCAGAATGCCTTTATCGTCCTTGCAAGCAGTACAGCGACAGTTTAAAGTCCTCTCCTATGTGGTTTGTGTAAGAGCAAATGAAGACAGCATAAAAAAAAAAATAATAATAAAAAAACAGAATAAAAACACAATAAAAGAAACAGTATGTCAAAAATAGAATAAGGTGCAGATAAGAGAACACAGTATATATTAGGAAAAAACACTCAACGACAACTCAACATTAATAAATAGCTCAAAGCAACAAGAATAAATGAGTGTGAGGTAGATTTTTTAAACACGTGGGCATGTAGGAAATACATTTTTTTTTGACATTTTTTTACACTACTCTTGACTTTATTTACAGAATATACAAACTTTCCTGGAACTGTATTTAGTTTAGTTTTATCGCAACAGTAACCAAAATCTAAAATGATTCCAAATGCAGTCATATACAATAGCCTCTTCCCCTCTTGGCCTATTTTTCTGCCTCCTGTGCAAAAATGACATATAATAATAAATGGGTTATATCTTCACAACTCGGAGGGCTGTATGAATAATTTTGGTTACCTGTGACACAAACACCAGTGAGATGCTACAAAAGTGTCAGAATAAAGATATATGTTACTGTGTCAGAGAAAATTCATCTGGATCAAAGTAAAAACTATAAATTTCTGTTCTCGTCTAAAAAAAAAAACACACATTATTTAGAGTAAAAACCACCTCTGATACGTGGTTTAAAATCCCAATTCGTCTGATGAGTAACTGTGCAAAAGTAAATGATAAAAAGGCGACCCTGAACAATTTTAAAGATGTTTAGCCCATTTATGTCCAACCACTAATTGTGCCTTTTTGTCACATTTTGGCACCATATGTGCTATTTGACCTTTCTCAGGTACCAGTCTGAAAAACTAATTTAGTTTCACTGATATATCACTAAATGCAAATACAACAGCTTTGACTCATTCACTCAGACTGTGTAAAAGGAGGCCTTCGGTGAAACTCAAAGGAGAATATCTGAGGATCAACATTGTCAGTTTTAATGATTGACACCTCTATTGACCAATTAGAGTGTAGAGAATCGAAAGCCATGCCCCAATTTACTGTAGCAACAACCAATGATGATCCAGAGTGAAGTAAACCCAAAGATCGCATATTGTCAGCGATCCTACACTCCAACCTAGAAACCTCTTCCTTCTTATGTAAACAAACAGGAGCGTCATGATTCATTTCAAACTAACGCAGAGTCATAGCAGAAGCAATTAGCAGAATGTATTGGAGCTGGAATATAACTTTTAATCACTAAGACATAGGCTACTTTTGCGAATTTGCGAATGTTATTTTCGAGACTCTTTGGCTTCTAATTCTCTGAGTTTTTGTACATTTGCATTTGTGTGACTATCTTGAAGTGGTGAATTTAGTAGAAGCACTAAATGAGACGTTCGCTGTATTCATGTTTTTGTCACGTTCCCATACAATTGCTGCAATTGGTTTATTTGTGTTTCGTTTAAATGGCAATGCCTGACAGAAGCTTTTAGATGACCTTTCCCCCATCTTTTTGGTGTATTACATGTTCGGAATGGTGCATGCCATCATACGTTTAGATCGTCTATAGCACACGGACCTGACTCAGCCCCCTGTACAGGGGGAGCTCGGGTCAAAGTGATAGATACTCCTTTCTGCACATGTTGTAGACATAAAAGCATCACTGGATGAAGTGAGCAAGCAAGACACAGATAAGAAACAGCCAGCCTTTGCTGCTATTTCCCCTCTGTTCACTTTCGAAAAAGGTAATAGATCTGTACAAACATCAACATGCATGCAATGAGACCTGATCTGGTGAAGAAAAATGATGGCCATTAAGCCACATCCAATAAATGACTACAACATGAACACAGAACTCTCAGTTTATATTGCACACAACAACAAACTGGTTGGATTAACGTCAACACAATGCAAAAAATATTGTCTGTAAATTAAGTTATATCTAAATCAGCGCATTTAATTAAAATACGTTTAAATAAATATATGTACATTGAGACATCTCATGCTTTGATACACTGACTATTTAACATGTATGTGAATGTTAAATGCTCTCGTTGTTGGTTTCCATCTGCAGATAATGTTTGTTTGTTGATACTTAATCTTTAAGTTGCATTGTTGAGCTATCTGGGTCAACATAGAAAACCAGACGGAGAGCCAAAAGTGGAATTTCATGGACTGCCAGACACTGAATGAATAGCATCCCATTGTGAAGGCTCTGTGTTTTAATAAATCACCAGAGCAAATGCTTTGTGTTCACTAAATGGTCTGCTCTCTTTCTATTATCATCACATTTAAGTCCGGTGCTCCGTGAGGACAAGAGCATTCCACACAAGGGCATTCCACTACATATTTAACACCGTGGGAGCAGCAGAAGAAGGATCACACTTTGTAAATAAGTAAAAAACTAAAAGAATGTGTGTGTGTGTGTGTGTGTGTGTGTGTGTGTGTGTGTGTGTGTGTGTGTGTGTGTGTGTGTCTGTGTGAGTGTGAGAGAGAGGGGGGGGGGGAGAGAGAAAGAGAGAGAGACTGGGTGGGGGTTACACATGAGGGAAAGACCTAGTCAGAGAGATTATTCATGGCTAAAAGTGTAACAATGCTTCTCTGTTCCAACTTGCATTATTCAAAAAACATCCTCATCCTGTTGTGTTCTGCTCCGCTTCAGGCTGAGTCCTGAGACACTTTGAGTTCTCTTCAATTGAGACATCATTGTACAGAGAAAGAGGGAGAGACAGAGAGAGATAGTGCATGGCTCTATTTTGCTCGGTGTTCGTTGGAGCAAATCACAGTTCCATGTTTACGGTGCAGCAACCTTTTTTTTCCTTCATTCCCAGAACACACTTTGCATTTTAATGAGGGCCTGGCCTGCATACTAAGTGCACATTAAGCTGGCTCTGTGGGGGTGAGTGCACTGATACATCACGGTCAAAGTGAAGAAGCACTCTTCAAATTTTAAAATGAACAAAAGCTGAAGTTTTTCAGTTCACGGGTGCAGGGGGAGTAGAGGGGAAAAGGAGGGGCTGTAAGTAGATGTTTTGATGATTTTTAAGAGGTTATGTGGTTGCACTGTAGAGATTTGAAAGGCTGGTGGGTGGGGGTCAGGGGGGAGACTGGTTGCTTTAAAGGGACAGCAGTTGTGGAGACGTGGAGAAGAGTTAGATTGCAGGGCTTCCTGAATAGTTTATTGTGAGGGTGATTACAGCTGAAGTGGTTGGTGATGAGGAGGGGGAAAAAAAGAAAGATGAGGAGGGAAGGCTCACACGCTCATGCACATGTTCACCACCGATACAAGTGGATTCCCAGCTCCATACTGATTGCAACCAGTGTCTAATCCAGGCAAACTGTCACAGTAAAAATGTACTTTACTATTTTGTCCTAAAAGGAAATAACGATACAATGACAGGAGCCTTTAATCAAATGACATCTGAAAAATGTCACTGCTAATTACACTTCATACAATGAATGTGGCATAATTAATATAGTAAGGATAATAACTTGACCTTTACATGTTCCATTTAATTTGACTCCACTCATGAATTTAACACATTTAAAACTTAGACCTTGTTACCCTGCTATTGCAAAAGTGTGTGTATATTCCTCAGCCTTATAGAATATCCAAGGATGTGACTAATATCGTTATAATTATAATATATCCTGGGGGCTCCACAGTCACTGTATCTACACAAATTTTTCCCATACGTCGAAACAAATGTGAGGATCCAAAAATAGACAACAGATGCAAAATGTCAAAGACAAAGACACATCAAAAGTTGAAGAAAGAAAGCTGTGGAAAGAGACAGTCTAGCAGCAGACAGGAAAAACTGGACCGCAAATTATAAGGTAGGCAGAAAGTTGTTTTTAAAGATACTGCACACTTTATTGCACGAGTTGGTCATGTTTCCCACTTGTATTATCCATTCACTTTGATCTGGACATGGAATTATAGTGGCAGGTCTTTGCCAGCGTTTTAGTGTGGAAAGTAATGTAATGTAATGTAGCTCCATTGTATGCCAACTCTCACAGTGTAAAGAAAGAGAAGTCAGTTCCTACCAGGGAAGTTCCCTTCGAGTTAGTATTTGCCTTGGTTGATGAATTGCCAAACAATTTATCAAGGACTCCCCCTTGACACAACTGGTGTGTGAGCAACAACAATGAAGCACTGTACAGAAAAGAGATACAACACCTGGAGAGGTGGTGCAAGTCCAACAGCCTCTCCCTAAATGTAGGGAAAACAAAGGCGATTTCAGGAGAGCCTCAACCCCAACGCCCCCTGCTGACCATCTGTAATGAAGAGGGTCAGTAGCACCAGGTTCCTTGGGTTGCACATCAGAGAGGACCTCTCCTGGAGCGAAAACACCATAACACTCACTGCCTCTACTTCCTGAGGATGATAAGGACAGCACCCCCCATACACCCACCCATCATAAGGACAGCATCCCCAACCCACCCACTGAGCATCCTGTCGAGCAGCATCACTGTCTGGATTATAAACTGCACATTTTCTGATAGAAACACCCTGAGAGTGGTGTACACAGCAGAGATGATCATGCCTTGTCCCTGTCCCTTATAAATGTCTATTTCTAGTGGAAGATGTCTCAAATGGGTCAATGTTTCCTTAACACGTGTACTATACACATATGTTGGGACATAACACATATTTCATATTTTCTGAAATGATCAAAATAAGGGTAAATAGTGAATGTGCTGGAATCATAATGAAATGTCATTCATATCAGCATCACTCAAAGAGGAAAATATGTGGCAACTCCACCTTCCTCCACATGACAGTAAAGTGTGTTAGATTCTTAAATCCCCCTTCATAAACATAGTCTTTACTTTGATGTTCATGATAGTCAGTGATGCGCAGGTTGTAGTTAAGAAGACACAGAGTGAGTGTGAAGAAACTGGAAACTTACCGCTTTGCTGCCATTTGCCTTGCCAGGAGGACTATCACACATGAATAAACTCATGACAATCGAATGTGAGGACAAGGCAGATTGGAGTACTCTGTTATTCTCCTGTACATGTTTGTGTGTGTTGGTGCATTTACTTGTGTTGCTGGAAAAAAATACATCGACTTATTGGCAACAAGAAGGTGTCCCCATAATGTAATTTTAGTTTGAACATCTGAATCAAAGGGGTTAGGATTAGACAAGCAGTGGTTATGGTTAAAGTACATCTCCAGGCAATTATAGTAAGTCAGTGTAAGTGTCCTCTGCTGGAAACATGACAGCGCATTCAAATGTCTCGAGGTGGTTCGTCACATTCACAGAGAGACTATGTCAGCCTTGTTTTGTACACACTTTCCTTCAATCCTCTCTGACAGGCCCTGATTAAACATCACTGATGTTCAGAGCAGTAAAACACTGCTGTAAGATTGATAGACACAAATGGCAAAGAGTGAAAGTTTGTCAAAAAACTTCTCATTTTATGCACATTCATATGGAAATTTGGGTTTGAGTTTTAACCCCTTCATATGTCTTCATCAGTGACGCAGAGTGCATGTGTGTACCATAGCATTTCTGCATTTTGCAGACATTAATAGAAGTAATCATGTTAATCCAATAATCACAAGTTAGAGCTTCTTGATACATTGACCTTACGTTTGTACGTTGAACTTCACTTTGAGGTGAATTAATAGAACACAATAACTTGAAAGCTTTTTCTTTATTGGTTCTCAATGGTGATACTTTAGTGTAAATTGAGTGCTCTGAAAAGCTCTTTCCAAGATGAAAAAGGGGGTTTGGATCAGCTGATCGACACCATCACTCTAGTGCTAAGTGATGCACAGACAGAATTGTGCTTTATTTGCAGACATGTGTGAGAGGCAACCCCTGAAATGCCAGGTACCACTGTGTTTGAAGTCAGACAGCTTTGGTCATATTAAAACTAACCTCATTTTCCATACACTGACTTTATTTACTGGAATTCGCCAGGTTTGGTTCATGGCAATGGACAGCCACAATGTCACATTTACACATTGGTTTCACACAGGCTGTCACTAAAAAATATTACCCAAGACTCCAAAAGTCAGTCTGCGGAGATGACCAGACTTTGTTTCAGATTGATTAAAAAAAATGTTAGGTTTCTTCAAAAGTGGACCTAAATACAGACACTGACACAAAGCTGGGGAACTGAACAGTTTCCCAAAAGGGGAAACAAATGACTGAAGACAGTGGAATCTCAGGGCAGCTGAAGACAGGTGGTCATTGTACTGTGGACTGAGAGAGCAGGACTGAATGTAAAGGTTGGTGAAGGTTGATTAAAGCTCACTTAAGTGAACTGAGGATGAAGAATAAAGCAAGAGTCAAAAAAGTCAAGTAGCAGACAGGAACAAGGAAAAATAGAACAAATCTCAAAGGTGCTGCCACATAATTACCACTGAATAAGACAGAATGAACTGGCAGAGGTGGATTGAAAGGCTGGGTCTTTTTGGAAGCTTGATGAGCAGATGGGTTGCAGGTGACTTCAATCAACCAGCCGCCCAGGGATTAGCTGTCAGCGAAAACACAAGGAGGAGGAGGAGCAGAAGACACAAACCTGACAGTAAAATGTCTATATCCTGGGGAATAATTTAATTTAGGCTTTACTTGGAGGAACTGTCTACCCAATGTTTCACCATGACCCATAAAAGTTGTATCACAATTATTTGATGGCACTGATTACTGTAATCCAGTTCCAATGTCAGGATATTTTTATAGCTACATTCATATGAGCTAATACTTCTAGATGTAGATCATGACAACTACTTAAAGAGCCACACTCAGGAATGTCATGGATTTGCAAGTATTTTATCCAAGGAAAGATCAGTGATGCACTTTGCAGAGATGGGCTTCCTCAAATAAATACCAAAATGCCCTTTTAATGAAATGAAACAAAGAGAAATCATGCTGAGTTGCTGATTTCAGAATATAGTTTAGTCAGATATCCACTCCATGTGTTTAACTGTGTACCTTCACCCATTAATAGAGTAATCGATGCTATTTTTATAGTTGTACTGGTAGTAATTGAAGCAGTGGATCCGTCGGCCGACTGGAGCTTTTCTGGGTGGAGTGTGCATATTCTCCCTGGGTCTGTGTCGGTTTTCTCCAGGTACTCCGGTTTCCACCCTCCAGACATGCTCGTTAGGTTCACTGGTGATTCTAAATTGACTTTAGGCGTAAGTGTGAATGTGAATGTTGTCTGTCTCTATGTGTTAGCCCTGCAATAGACCAGCAACCTGTCCAGGGTGTACCCCGCCTCTCGTCCAATGACAACATGGATAGCCTCCAGTCTGCCTGCAACCCCCTAGAGGACAAGTGGTTATTGAAAATGAATGAATGAATGAATAATGAAAAGACAAAGGAAAATAGACAAGTAGAGTAAGAAATACACACACACAATAAAAAAGGAAGCACATACTTCTATTTGTACCACTAAGATTATTGCATGTTTTGTTGGAAGTAAATGTTAAGAGGGGTAGAGAGTATTAGAGAGTACAATGCTCTCTGTCTTTCTTCCATTTGCACCAGAAGACAGCAGCTATGTTATCTCCCTCCACTGGCCCTGAACCAACCATGGCCGCAAACGCACAGTGCGGGCCCCCTCCACCCATGATCCATAATGGCCCCAGGAACCAGAACCCTTCTGATGATGAAGGTGTGGAGGAGGTCAGAATTCCGAGAGACTATTACTTGCAGCAGACATTAGGAGCAGATCCTTTATGTTCAGTAGGTTGTAAACTGGAGCCTCCTTGGATCTGACTGTGTCTAGCATATCCTACAGATGCTGGGGAATGCCTGAAAATGAAGTACAAGGTTTGCCGCAGTGCTTAGGTATTTGGGCTATCATAGTCACTTAACTACTTCTATGTCTAACTAAATGTTCACTTGCTGCTTAATATATCCTTTCTATTGGAAACTTTTGACTCAGAAGGCTTCCAATCCATTTGGGAAAACATTCACTATGCTAAAAACTGGAAATTAAAAAAAAAAAATTGTACCAAAAGCCTCACCAGGTTGTCACAGTCGATGTCTTTTGTCTGGTCATCTGTCGGTAGACCTTGAATGCCAGAAATCTGACATTTGAACATGGCACTGAACTCTAGTTTTTGTACACTGTGTAATCCAAAGCCTCTTTCTGTTCATCAGAAGCCCCTCCAGTATGCTAAAAAACAATGTTTCTTGTCTGTGTGTGTCTGCTTAATGCATGTCCATTTTACACTTGTTGATGAATAAGAGATGAAGTGCTGAGCCAATCACTGCAGGGGAGAGATTCTCCAAGCAGGCCTTCCTACAGCCACACGTGCACATACTTACACACACGGCTTGTAGCTGGTTGCACAAATTGTTAACGCTTCTCTGAGCTTACTTCTGTCTGTACTAAAGCTCTTCATTTGTCCATTTAAATAATCCCCAGAATGCTTGAGGAAGACAGTGCAGCACCCACATAATTACAACCTGAGAACAGGTTGCAGTGTGTACACGTGTGTGTGTGTGTGTGTGTGTGTGTGTGTGTGTGTGTGTGTGTGTGTGTGTGTGTGCATGAACATAGGTATATTTACTTGTGTGTTTGTATCTGGATATGCCTCTAAATGCCTATTTGAGCATTCTGTTTGCTTTAACTCACCATAATTTATTTTTACGAGCTGTAGAGAAAACATCCCTAGAGTGCCTTGGAGACTATATGTTTTCTGACAAACAATAGTCTCTTAATTTGTAAATTGTTTTCATTAGAAATGAGAAAACAGTTTTCATATTTTGCCTCCATGCAACATATATATATATATAAAAAGTTTGATCTGGTGTAAATACAGTTCCGGGAGAAGCACTAACTCTCTCAGATCTGTCCAATCAGATGTACCAGTGTACAGTCTTTGGTGCAAAATTGAACCCAAGAGCACAAAATAAAAAGAACTGCACTGATGAAGCAGAACACATAGAATGCTACATGAGTGTAAACATAGTTATGTAGAAACTGGCAAAAAGGCAATGTGACTCTATAAATACATTCTTACTGGTCAGACAACTACACAAACGGTTCTCCATGTCTGTCAACATCCAACAAATATTGTCACATTTGTACAACAAAACCAAGCTTTGAAATGTTAATCACATCATGTTTAGTGTAGAAGACAAGCCTTTAAAGGAAATTTACCCTTGGATGACAGTCACAAAACGATATGGCCTCCCACTCTGTGCTCTCGCCACAAATTCCAATGAGCTCACAAGTGAACAGCGCCATCTAGGTGATGTGAAATTGTTACATATTTTCTACCTGACTACATGATTATTGCAGTTCTTTTTTGTGCTCCCAGATTTTCCCGCTCTCTGTTATGCTGCTTGTGTTCCTCTGCAGCTCTTTCCTCAAGAGTCTCTTAAAAGACACAAATAGGAGCCTACTGATTTTATGCCTTCAGGGAAATTAAATGGGAAGTTTAATGTTTCCTTTCAGAAAGTTGGGCAACATTCTTAATAAATACATTTTACATTTCTTTTTTTTTTCATGATTGCACAGTTAAAAATATTCCTGTCATTAGCCAAAAGTGGTCCCTGACGTTTACTCATGGATTACTATGAGCTTTGAATTTACCTATGAGCTTTGTGTCAGTGCTCCAACCGCTGTCCATCTGTAGGTCCACCTTCTACACCTCTCAGTTTGAAAATGTTGATCTGTGGCAACACTGTTTCTAATGAACCATTTTGTCTCACAAATTAAAAATTGTCCTCTTAATCCCACGTCAGTCAAACCTCGGTCAGTGTTTGAGAGGAAGAGACAGAAGGAGCCCACACACACACTGCAATTACAGTTTGTGGTGTCTGTCATTTACAGAGTTTTAGAAGCATTGACAGATGAGTCCCGCCGCTGTCTGTCACTCTGATGGATTAGAAAATAATGACTGTAGCTGCAACATGGTAACTTACATAATCTGTCTTTTCAGAAAATGACGGTCATACTAAATTCCTTTACTTTACCCTAATCCTAACGCTTCCAGCTAGGGAAACCTTGTTCCAGTGTGAATTCCAGAATAGCCTGTTCCACAAGAAGGGGCCGTACTTTCTGACAGCCAAAAGTATTACGAAGATTGCACTAATGAACATGACTGGAATTATTTTTTTACCTTTAGATTAATCAAACTATTTGTCTCACTGGAATATGGGGACATATTAGCATAGATTCCAAGGATCCCCTGTGAGACTGAATGCTGTACTTTATTTAGCATAGTTGTTCATGTTCTTATTAAAAATAAACTTTTGGTGTACTGTACATGTATATAAATACTGGTGAGTTCCTCACAGCACAAAAAACATAAATAAACATTAGAAAGCATGAGAAACATGAGAAAGACACTGATGAACAAGAACAAAACACTCTTTAAATCCTGGTGAGATTTTGTTTTATTAGACTGAATGAGTCACAGACTTTTAACATCTGATTGTATCTATGAACAAACCCCACTCTTGATCCTCCTGGACTTTTCTGAGCAATAGAGATGCCAGTCAGTTACTTTAATGCAGGTTATTCTAAGGAGATATTTCTGCATTTTAAATTTTAATAGCTAGGACCTGTTTTTATAATGACAGGTCCCTGCCAATCTCACTAACTGACAGGCAGCATTAGCATAACATCTGTTCCACTTGATCTTTCTATGAAGAGGTAACGTGTTTTTATACAAAACTTCACTTTCCCTGATTACCGGGGGGCTTATGGTCAACAGGCTGTACCATTGTTGATCACACTTTATTGGAAAGTTGGGGAACTGGGAAGAATGAAAACTTGTAGAAGAACTGTGAGCAGAGCAATTAAGAATTGAGCAAGGCAGAAGTAATTAAAAGCTGAAACGATGCACTGCTCCATGATATGATATGATATGGATAAATGAGTATTTGTGTACATTTTGTGCAGTGCAGGACAGATTCCCATGCAACTGTGTGATTCTCCATGGAACTGTGATTAATCTACAAGTGAGTAAGTGACAGTGTGTGTGTGTGTGTG
The DNA here is from genome assembly GCF_022458985.1 of Mugil cephalus. Taxonomy (NCBI): domain Eukaryota; kingdom Metazoa; phylum Chordata; class Actinopteri; order Mugiliformes; family Mugilidae; genus Mugil; species Mugil cephalus. The sequence goes on from NC_061774.1 coordinate 2,079,065, forward strand.
TGTGTGTGTGTGTACGCGTGTGCTCTCCTCCAGAGCAGGGATTAGCTAAACAGCATCTGGATGCTCACTAATTGGCTCTCCTCTGCACACAACCATGAAAAAACAGCACACCTCACCTCCCTGTATGTGTGTATGTGTGTCTGTGTGTATGTAAAGTGCATCATGTGCCACTAATTAGATACAGTGAGCAATGTTAAGTGCGAAAAAAAAACTGCATTCAGTTGTTAAAAAAGGCAGCCATTCCTGAATATATTGACACCTTTTCTGATTATTTTTATGTTTTAGTTTCGTCCGTTGATTAACCTGCCTTTGCTTCTGCTATTGTCTTTTGGTGCACAACATTTCCGCTTAACATATGATGGACCTGCTGCCTCTATCATTACACACTATCTCCAACAATCAAGGCTGTTAGGGAGGATGACTCATATCACCCCAACAGACAACCAAGAATAGAAAGCACCATAGGCGAAATGTATGCAGAGGAAGCATGAAACCTACAGGATACAGGAATGTAAAATCTGTTCAGTTCAATTCTTTTCATTTCACGTAATTTCCACTGTATTTATACTGCTCTGATGACAGACTAAATTGCCTCAATGAGTATCAGTCAGTGGCGATTATCCCCTTCTTTTTTTTTTTTTTAAGTATTCAGTGCGTTGAATTTGGTGTTCTTTAGGATCATGCCCAGGGAGTGTCTGTTCTTCTCAGGGGCGATATTTGTCCACAGGTTCTGAAAGTCCTTGTGTAAAGTCAGTTCATGGAGGACCACCTGCCCATCGTGTCTGTGGAGGATTACACTTTTTATTCAGTTTGAATATTGAATAAATTCAGCTCTAAACATTGACAAGTCAGTTCAGTCAGTGTCCCACCTCACTGTCGGTGCAGCGTCCACAGACATTTTGGAGACAGACATTTTGTGAGGAAGTGTTCAGTGTAGCTTCTTCCTGCTGAGAAGATATGAGCTGCTCCAATGTTGTCCTCTAGCTGGTGCGGGTGTTGTGGCGTGCTCTCTCTGACAACAACACAGCGATGACTGATGAAAGACAAAGACAGTGGAGTAAGAGACACACAAATCCAAGTAGCAATGTTTGACTACACTATACTTAAATGTTTGTACTGATAATAAATTGTAAATACCTGTCTCTCTGGTGAATGACGGCGTTTCATCCTGTATGCTCCTCTTCTGGGTTCATGGTCTTCTGGAGGTGAACATATAGTAGCTTCTAGTGGTGGTGTTCAATGCCCACACAACTGCAGAGCATAGGTTTTTCACCTGTAAAATTTATTGTATTGTTAACAATAAATGTCATCAGTCAGTCAGCGCACTCACAGACACATGGACACAAACAGAAACTTCATGAAACAAAGATATAAAGAGGAAGGTGTGCACAATGCCTCCTCAGTGAGGAGCAGACAAACTAGTTTTATCTTCAAAGTGTCAGAGGGGTGCTAGACCAGAGTTGGACAAATGACACCAACATGGCTAAGATTCAAACTGCCTATGCTTGAAACATTTTTATACGACACAAAAATCAAAGTGTTTAATGTCTCCTCACTAAAATTGTCAGGACGTATAAATGTCACACTGGAAGGTTTAATATCAAAACAACTACCTGTAATGTAATGTCACTGTGTCAGATTCTTACCAGTAAAGCTAAGATAAGATAACTCTCTGTTGAGGTACGGCCAAAATGGTTTTAACTGATGTTCACACAGCATGTAACCTCAAGTAAAACTATAAATGCAGCTGATTAATGCTAAAGGAACCTTTCTAAAGACATGCTTTTATACTTCAAAGTAGCTATATATGGAAAACAGTTCCACGATGCATGACTGCATCAACAGACACTAAATAAGATCAAAGATCATCAAGTGTTTCCACTAAAGACAGTCATCATCATTCATCAATATGTCTTCAGAGGAACCAACCTTTTCTCTGTGTTCTCCATTGAGGAGAGGGCTGATCCTCTATCCTCATGACAACAGTTTCTTTCTTTTGTGAAAGGTTTCAGGTTGAGGTTAAGACAGTGGAGCAGGCTGAATGAGTCTCTCTCAGCATCTTTTTGGGCTTCCTGCAAAGCTCACAACCTCTCTGAACATCACATTAACACATTAACACATCCTTCTCAGCTTTGTCAGCCTTTTGTACATCCAGTATCCTGGACTATCCATTGACACCACAAGGATCTTCCTGTCTACAATGGCTTTTTAGTTTAGTTTTGGTACTTTGAGGCTGCATATATTTTGCACCCAAGACAAACACCTAAGACAGACAGTCAATGTACAGTATGTAAACATGTCTGGCTCTAGAATCAGGTGAGATTTAGATGTTATGGAGTTGCCATACAATTCCAGTCTGAGGTCCATAAACCTTTTAAAGCTTCAGGCTCCCTCTTTAAACTGATCAGCAACACGCTTATCTCATTCCCAGTGTGACTCTTCGTGACCCAAATAAAACACCCCACCCCACCCCCTATCTGTTTCTTTATTAATCTCTCATCCATGAATGATCCTTTTAGGGAGAGCCTCCTCTGATTCGTTTAGATGGAGTTTCATTATGGTAATGGTGGATTAAGCAACTAGGGAGATCTGAGAGGATGTTTGTGCCTGATTCTGCCGCTACCAGGCAACACAAAAAATGTATCTCTATATGGTATGTATGCATCATCATATTTAAGAGCCTCATTACATGCAAGAGACATGTAAGGTGATGGAGGGTGTAGAGTTGTGTCAGGAGGGAGCCTTATGGGAAGGTTAGCAGCGACAATGACAGTGGGAGTGCTGTCATTGTCACTGCTGTAGTTTAAAGCTTGTCAGCCCTCAGGGGCCCCTACTGGCTCCAAGCAGTTGCCTGCCATGCCTGTTGACAAGCTGCGACTGTTGGCGCAGGAGATTTGAGCCTCCCTGCACATGTGAGGCTCTGTTTAAAGAGCCTGTGTTTGTGGTCCTGTGACACCCACTTTGAAGAGAGGATGTTAGTCTGAGACCTGTATGTGTGAACATAACTCGCTTATCATCTAAGCAGCGGGACAATCCACTTACCCAATAATGTAGCTATGGGAAATCATGACAATAACAATCAATGGACGGACCAGGTGATAATCTGAATAGCAACAGTAGATAAGTGGGTCTAGAGTGAGCCGAGTGTATTCCTAGTTAGTACCTATCTGTTAAAGGAAATCAGTTCATTCTTAGTGAATGATTACGTTTGTTGTTGTGATCCATCTGGAGAAGAGTTTTGGCTATAATGTCAGAGTCAGTGCAGTGTTTATCTGCTACCCTCTGATGATACAGGCTGAAGGAAACTGATTGCTCATTCTTCTGTTTCTTTCAGAGTTAGCGGCACAGTGCCAACTTGTGTTGTTCTTATTCACATTATGACCACCTCCCTAATGTTGTGTAGGTCTCCCTTGTGCCTCAGAAATAGTTGTGACTCATCAGAGAATGGACATGGGTCTTCTGAGGGTGTCCTCTGGTGTCTGGAAACAGAATGTTGTCAGTGGGGGCCTTAGGGTCCTGTGGGTTGAGGGGAGGGGTCTCTGTGGATCATCCCACAGACTGAATTGCACACAATTTGGATAAAGACATTTGGGATAAGTGAGCAAGTCCAGCTTGATTAAGCCTTGTTGGTGCTTTCTTGGATTAATTGGTTGCATGATTGCTGAGTCAAGATAAAAAGATGAGGCTTAATCAAGCCAGGTGTGGATTGTTAAGATAAATGTGTGTTTGCGTTATTCGTGAAAAAGACCACGACAATTGAATCTATTTTCCCATGTTGTGTTCTGTTTCATCCATCATCTTTCTTAAAGAACAAACTTAGGACTGGGTAGCAGGTGAAAACCAAATACAAGAATATTCTGCTGACAATGATTTTCTGTATGATTTTAGCGGTCAAGAAAAAAGCACATAAAACTGACACCGAGGAATGGTCCTCCCACCCAGGAGCTGACCCCAGCAGAGGAGCTGTCAGTGGTTGTTAATAAAGGGAGGCCAGTGATGGAGGGGTCCAGGGAGGGACCGTGATGGACTCAGTCCGAGCAACAGGAAGAAGCTGCTTCTTAAGAGGTTCAGGTCTACTTCAGATTAAATACACTTGACAATATTATACTATCTGACTTAGAATTGTCTTGCAGTGTCTGGGGACACGGTTTTACTTTTGGATCCACCAGAAGAAGATCCAGTTAGTACTGTACATTTTATTGAAATAACAGTCTTGGCATGTCCTTTTAAATGTCTGTACAAGTTCTGTTGATTCATGTTTGCTTGTTGCAGATGGGGAGATGAGGATGCTGCCACTGGAATCCAGAATGCTTGAGGTATCTTGTCAGTGTTGTGGAGATCCCCTGTTTATTTAGTCCAAAATGAATATAAAGTCTGTGATGTGGTGCTAATAAAAATATGTGTTACAGGACCCAGAGACTGCACAGCCTCTAAAGCAGCCTGGTAACATTGTGAGTAGATGCTGAAGTAAATCTACATGATGCACAAATACTGCTTTCTTCTACAGAATTCACAGACTGTAAGAGTTCTGTACGATTTGAAGAACACCTGCAGTAACAGACAGAGCTGGCTGAACTCAAAATTCAGAGAGAAAAAGGAAATCTGGAACTGGTGGAGCTGGACATTAAAAGGACATCATTGGAAACTAGAGAAACTAGAGGTCCAGAAAATGGAAAGAGGTGGAGTATTCCAGTGCACACTGTAACTGCATTTGTGATGGACTGTTATTTCTTGTGACATTTGCTCTCTCCAGGCTCAAAACTGAAAAATGGTGCTAGAAAAAACGTGTCCTTTTTTCTTTTACCATGAACGTGGGGTATACAATTGATTTGGGGAGGTGGGACTTTGAACCAGTACTACCAATACTATAAAAAACGCACATACACAGAAAAAGGTACCACACAAGATCATTTGTTGACAAAAATTCTAAATTCAGCATTTAAGTTTGAGAAAAAAATTGGCAGTGCTCTCTGACCAATTGGCCAGCAATGTTGTCTGGGAAGCAGAACACTAGAGAATGTTTCTAATAACGATGCATAATTTCTTAACCTACTGTATATTGTTACACACTCATAATATCCAAGGTGCTTACAAATAGACAAATATACACCACACATTATAATATAAAAATGGATATGCCATCATGAAGAGGAAACAGTTGAATGGGGAGTTGGACCTATATGTGAACTATGTTGCCCCCGTTAGTCGTAATTGAGACTGTCTTTCAACTCCAGCAATATTTAAAAGTAAAAATCTAATCAACCGCAATGATACACATAGTAATCAAACCTCTGACAGAACTTCAACAAGTAGTCTTTTTTAGTATAGTTATATAACACTAGGCCTGACAGTAATAAAACCAAATGAATGGCTACAAAGATTGTTGAAGTTAAAAACAAAAGTCAGAATGATGTGGAACCCTTAGAATTGTCTTCTGTCAGTTATGTTTAAGTAGTGATATATGATTCTCTTTCATTTTTTTTCTCTTTCTCTTTCCTCTGTATTATTTTTAAATCTGTATTGTATTGTATTGTCTGATTTTTGTATCTTTTAGAAGCTTGTGGTTTTTAATAGTGTTTACTTTTATGTGCAAAGAAGCCACTGTGACAAAATAATTTCCCCCATGGATCATTAAAGTCTGTCTATGTATAAGTCTAAGTCTAAGTCTAAGTTATATTGATAAAGACAAGATTCCAAATAAACCTTGCTTTTTCTTTTTTTGCTTAAATATTTTGTCTACTGAACTGAGCTTTTGTCTTTATATATAATCTGTGTAAATAAATACTACTGATACTAAAAATCAGCTGGCAAATGAAATGACTATATTTATAATATTTGAAATCATCTAACATGTGTAGAAAGACCATGGAAATGCTTTAAAAAACATTCATCTCTCACAGTGTTGACACCAGATCCAAAACAGGATTGATCTTATCCTGGTTCTTAGCCTGGTCTGGAGCAGGCTAGCTGCAGAGGATAAATCATCATGGTTATTTGTCCGGAATAAAGTTATCCTGCTTTTGTGCAACCGACTTGAGGATAAATTCATCCAGGATAACCAACATATCCAGGATTAATCCTTTATCCTGGTTTTGTGCAATACCCCTCAGGTCAGCACCTTTTTTTCATGTTTTTGTGAGTTGTTCCAAAACTGTTTTTGTGTGTGTTTCTGTATCAGGCTGCACCCTGCTGGGGATTAACTCAAAATTTGTATAGTTTTATTCAAATAAGCATTATAATTGCTGTAATATACTCTGTTTAATTTAAGCAGGTGATACTTAGCAGCAACTTAACAATATGGACTCAGGCTGAACAATAAAACAGCCGACCCTTCACACCCTCAATTTATTATGCTTCCCCATTTTTAACGCAGAAGCACATTCTGAACAGCTGTGTCCACCAGAGGAGCCTGTTTTCTGTGGAGTGGTGGTGAACAGTGGCCTTTGGCAGCACAGATGTTTCTGCTTGAGTGGGAACATACAATAGTGGTGAAAAACAGTCAAAGCGTGTTTTATATACTGTGATTCTCTACCCAAAGCTTGAAAATAAGGGACTTTTTAAGACAGGAGGAGCCTCTTTGTTTTGACAACATAATACAGATAACAGATGATGGAACAATTTGTGATCTACAGGTGTCTTTGTTGAATGCAATTGACAGAATAAGTCGGTCATCTTGTTTTGGACACATGCTCCCTTAGATAAGTGGTTTGCAGGCATTGCTCATAAAGGTTTTACATTCCTGAGCTCATTCTGCATGAATAATAGTTCTCATGAGCTACATGTATGGAGTTAGCAGTTACCTCTGAAAAGAAGGTTGCATAAATTGATTCATTTTTAATGAAGTCACTTTCTTTTACTAGTTAAACACCACAGGGTGTCAGCATTATTGATTGATGCAGTTATATTTTTGCAGCCGAATATTTTATTTTTTCATTGCGTGTGTGACCATCACCAGCCCTCAAGTCTCAAATTTTGAATGACTGCAAACATGATTAACCAAAGTGCAGCTACACGATGTGCTACTCTTTAAGAAACTGGATGTTGTTTGCGTGAAATTACGTATAAAACAAAAAAAAAATATTTTTGTGTTAGAAAAGAGATCAGTCTCATTGTTTTAATTGAGGTGTGACCATTTGTTTTCCACGGTTGGAAATGGAACAATTTCCCCTGCAATAACCTTAACACAGTCTATATGTTAATACTGTATGTTCTTTTATGGAATACTCATTAATATTACTAACCTAATGCCAGGTCCATTGCCTTGATTGTGTGACTTAGTGACTAAGGCTCAACCACTGGATGTCAAAGACAGCTTGGTCGTAACCCTGTGAATGACAACACCAGTAAATGCAAACATGGGTATGCGCGTGTGCACACACACACACACAAACAGAGAAGCGGTCAAATTGCACTTCTGCAATTATCAAAGTGCCCCTTCACGTCCATATTGAAGAATGCATTTTAATTCACTTAAATGCCATTTCAGTGACAGAGGCTCCAATCGTGCAAGATTATGGATTAAAGTAATCCCATAGGGTCTGAAAGGGAGGGAGTGTGCGGGAATAAAAGGAGGAGTTTTCAATCATTCATTCAAGTGAATATAGCTAGAGGTTGGAACCAGTAAACAAAACAATAAGATGAAAAAATACCCAAAACATCTGGTCTAGGGTTGCTGCTGATTCTGCTTCTTTCCAGTCAGACCAGAGATGAGTAGAAAACTGCTACTGAAAATGAAAGTCAAACTAATCCTTTCATACAATATCAAAGCAAAATTCTTCATTTAATATCCCCGATCACATTGGATCACGGCACTGCTGAACCAGTTCCTTCATGCGGGCCAGGATGTCATTCCTGGTGAAGCCTAAAGAAGGATAAATAACTGAATATTAACATATTGTTAATCTTGTACAGCTAAAAAGCATGTATGTACAGTACACTGAGTGTACAGTAAGTCAAAAAGGAAACCAGAGAATGCGAAACCCAGTGGATGAAATGTTTCTAAAATATGTCTTATTCAACATATTTTATATTGCTCTGATTACTGAATTAAATGAATTAAATCAATCCCAGAAAACAGTAATTAAATTTGTTTTTCATTAAATAATTGAACTTTTTGAAAACAGCTTTAGCAAGATAATGGGGACTGTTTTTAAGCTTTTGTATATTCAGTAGGGACCTATTTACAGAGTGGATAAGACACACATACACATGTTTGGTTTGGAATTAACTTATCGTTAACAAATAAATAAATAAATAAATACAATTTTGGAAAGAATACCAGCAAAATGCCAAATGACATGGAGACACACAGTGGTTTCTCACTCACCTTTAAGAATCTCAAACTTGTAACTCTTCCCTATGTGTCATTTTTATTACAATGGATTTGGTACCATATTAGATTAACATGTGCATGATATCTGTGGTATTACATTGTTACAAAGTAATAGATCAACTTCATTATGTCAGTGGTGCTTCATTGGGGCAAAGCCATAGTAATACAGAGAGCTAAATGTAAAATAACAACTGTAAACTGCATTAAATTACAAGTTTACAAATATTGTCTTACTTTCATAACTTTAAAATCATAACTCGAATTAATCTAATTCAATTAAGAATGCAAAGAATCTCAGAAACTTTATTTGATCCAAACCAAAAACACACAAGTCTCCATGTTCTACATGTGCATGTCAATTAAAATTCATTCTGCTTTCAGTTTTGTCAGCTGATCTTTTCAGTTACACAGCTGTCCCTGGCGAGTAATGTTGCCTCATTTATCATAGGGAGGACTGAGATGGAAATGTTTCATGTGGGAGACATGGAATGTGGGGTGGATTTCATAGACCTGGACAGTTTCCACTTAACAACTTATGATTTCAAATGAACCAATGTAACATGGAGACAGTCAGTCGTCAGGGATGTGTTTATGGAACTGAGCCACACTTAGTAACCCGGCTGTTAAGTAGGATCTGGGGTCCTGTGACATTCTCCACAGTTTACCACTGTGCAGACCAGTATGGAAAAAGGATCTCTCCAGATGTTGTGACACCTACAGAGATGAGTCTGGACATATGGCACACCACTGTCACCTTCCTGAAAGGGAAAGAAAGGAGGACAATAGCCCAAAGAACAGTCAAAGAGAAACACACTATTGACTGTTCTGTTAAAGCAGTAGTTTTCCAGCACATATTTAATCTTAATAGTTAATGTATGCCAGCTGAAGGCTCAGAGTCAGATTTTGGCACGTACACAGATGCATTTTACAAATCCTGGCTGACTTACTCCTTGAACTCACTGAAGCACCAAGGGCTTTACAAAAATTTGCCAGATATGTGTGGTGACCTAGGGGCCCTGGTCAGAGACTATGTCAGGGGGGATAGACACAAAACACAGGGTTCACTAGGAGGCCACTAGCCTTGTGCGCTGTTGGAAGTGTTGGGAGAGCCACAAGGATGATTGTGACCAGCAGGGTGATAAGTGGCGATGAAGTTTATTCTGCCAAAGAAGAGGACTTCAGGCGTTTGACTGACTGTATGTAAGCCAGGAATTTATGTTCAGTCCAGATAACAAAACAATGTTCAGCCGTCAGAGCTATTTTGCCGGTCAGCAGCTCCCAGATTCATCATAGATCATCATAGTTAGGGACTGCTGGACATAAGTGGTTATGTAGTTGAGACCACTAAAGTCAATACAAGAACACAGAGTTTGATTTTTCTTAGTCACAAAGAATTTGTACTTTTCCTTCCCTCTCTCCGTCTCTTAGACAGAACTGGTGGGGCATCAGATAGCAGAATCATGAGGGGGCAATGACAGGAATTGTTCCTTGCTGAAGAACTCACCCAAGTCAAGATAGCGGAAAATGGATAGAGGGAAATGGAGATAAGAAACAGGAGAGAAATTTGTTGGATTAAGAGCAGATTGCAGATATGATGAGTGGCAGAATTGATTCCAGCACACTATCTTCTCTTTAGTACATTCAATATGAGGATTATTTTGTTTTTATTAATTGGGGATAACCAAGAACGAGAGGGTTTGAGAAAAGGAGATGAGATGGATCTGCTGAAGCAGAGAAGCCGGGGCTCAGGATCTTGGGATGTGGAGCAAACTCCTGGAGTGGGAGTGCGCGAGGTAGATGGAGAGAGATTTGAGCTGGCCCTTTCCCTTCGATGCTCCCACCAGCGATTATAAAGCCTGACTGACAAAAAAATCATCTTTCACAGCCAACTCATTTTAATCTGTTCACTAAGGCCCTGGAGAAAACCCCCCCAAAAGGGAATCATCATTCCATCCTCATTTAAAGGCCCAAACTCTGACATCTACTGAATACTCTGCCACATCTCTTGAACCCTGGCCAATTGTGAGGAAATGATTAGCTGATTCTTTACCTTGAATTGGATGATCAGACAATTTCTTCAGCAACAAATGCAGTCAGGGGCAGACTGGGGTTGAAAGTCAGCCTGGGAGCTTTGTTTGGATTGGTCTTATATCTGATCGCATGACAAACGCAGGTGGAACTGTAATTTTCAATGCAAAGACCTATTACCAACCCTGTCGTGCATGTTTTGCTTTCCTTCTCTTCCTCCTCCTTCTTGTTCCTCCTCATCTGTCTCTTCCGCCTCCTCACTCCTATGACAGGTCCCTCTGCCACAGCTCCACGACTGACACTGGCCTTGTCAGCTAATAATAACAATAACAGCAATGATGATAAACTTCATAGCACAAATAAACATATAAAATATAAAATTTAACATAAGCCACACACAATGTAAATGATAATGCATTTTTGAGCTGTTAAAATGGCTATATACAGAACAGGAAAAAGTATAGCATTAATCTAATATTCAAAATATTCAAATATCTTTTTAACTCTGAACACAGACTCTGTCCTGAAATATGTTTTCTTTTGCAATAAAGAAATGTGTGCATTTTTCCTGTTATTTGTAAGTGATAAAGCAGATTAATGATTTATGCACGTATTGTCTGACATTTCTGACAGGCTATCATGATGTAGGAAGTGTTTGCTAACCTGCCGTGGTCTTGCTGCTTGGTCCTATTTGTCACTAGGCTGGCTGACTGGAGCCATGTTGATGTTAGCCCCTCCACCACGGAAAACTTTTGTCAATTTAGCACATTTGGTTACATCCTGTACTATCGCTGTTTTCTATTTGGCCCTAGTCACTTTTGGTTTCTATTTCTGATCTAGCACTACAGTGAGGATTTAATTTCGCAGCAAAATTGGAAAAAAGTTGTTAGTGTGCTGCTGTTGATGCCACAAGTTCTGAATAAATGAGTCACATATTTTGCAGACATCCAAGCCGGCATGTTTTACTTCATTATCAAACAGTATAGAAATACATAATGCACCATGTTTGATTATTTATAATTGATTGATTATTATATAAACATAAACACCGGATGGCTGCAGTATGTCAGGTAGGATGGATGCATATCAGAGGTCCTGACGAGCAACACAGGGGTGCCCCAAGGAACGGTACTGGCACCATTCCTCTTCACCCTCTACACCTCCGACTTCTGCTACAGCTCCGGCACCAGCCACCTCCAAAAGTTTTCCAATGACTCTTCCATAGTCAGATGTATCACCAATGACGATGAGGAGGAGTACAAAGGACTGATCTAGAGCTTTGTTGAGTGGAGTAACCGGAACCATCTACAACTCAACATCATCAAGAGTATGGAGGTGGTGGACTACAGGAGGAATTGGAGAAGACCTGTCAAAGTCACCATCCAGGGTAAGGAGGTGGAGATAATAAACTTGACTGGTCACACAATACAGACGCCCTCTACAGGAAAGGACAAAGCAGGATGTTCTTCCTGAGGAGACTGAAGTCGTTTGGCGTCTGTAGGAGACTCCTCAAGACCTTCTACCAGTCTATGGTTGCCAGTGCACTTTTCTTTGCTGTGGTGTGGGGCCAAGACTGGTGAGGTCAACCGACTGAACAAACTGGTGAGGAACGCCTGCACGGTGGTGGGATTGAACTTGGACTGCTTAGTGGTTGAAGAGGGTGAAAGACACAATCTGATGGGCAGCTCATTCAGCCAGCGGATCATCCCACCCCGGTGCAGAACTGAACGCTTTAGACGGTCCTTTGTGCCCACTGCCATCAGACTGTACAACAGTACTGTGAACAGCATACAGCTCTGACCTCACTGAACCCATATGTAGCATACTTACATTGCCACAACTGCTGTCACTCTGTGTAGTGTACTTTTTGTACTGTACTTTTTGTTGCCTGCTGTCCTGTTTAATGTTGTTGTCCTGTTTAATTTCTTTCTGGTCAGTGTTGTGCTGCTGTAACATTTGAATTTCCCCAATGGGGATCAATAAAGTACTATTTTATCTTATCTTAAACATAAAAAACGATTGGACCACCAGCTGGTTCAGACAAAGACTTCCTAAGGCGAAGGACTCTTGAGGAGGAAATAGTTGGAACTGCACGCCTCCAGAGTAAGTAGATGGTTTCAAAACATGACATTTTGTCAGCTAAGGAGCTAGCAGTGGAGGAGGGGAGATTGCAGTACAGGAGAACATGTTATTTCTCCCCTGACCAACTCGGAAGGGTCACTTCATCAGACAGTCCATAATGGACAGGACTGTTGTTTCCTTTGCAGATTACTGAGACCATAAAACAAAGCCATAAAACAAGCAGTTAGTTTTTGTCTTTGCGATACTTTTTACTCTAAGTTTTATTTTTGAATTATTCTTGCCACATTTAACGTACGACTTTTTCAAAGGACAAGCTGATTTTTATTTTAACTTTTAAGACACACAGTAAAATCAGCATACCCAAATAAACACTGTAAGAGTTGACCTTAACACTTCTGAAGTGTCAATATGGGTCCACACCAGTGTTAATTTAACACTTTTTTTGTTACTAAGTTAGTGTAAATTTTACTCTTCTTGTAGTTAAATTTAACACTGCCTAACACCAACCAGTGTTAGTTTTTTTAAACACTTTTATGTAGTGTTAGCAATTAACTCTCTCAGAGGACTATTTCTTAACTACCCCATAACGCTTAAAAGGTGTCAATATAATTCTTATATAATCCTACAAAAAATACTTGGTAAATAAACTTTACTAAAATAAAAAGGTAGTCATGTTTGGCAGTTCAAAAACATTTATTTTCAAACTTGCACCACAAATACTAGAACATGCAACAGTAAGGCACAGTGTAGCATTAGCACCACTGTAGCACACTAGCTAGCAACTCCGATATTTAGACATTTACACCTAGAGGTTTGATTTCATGAAACTTCCTTTTTACACACGTTTTTGACAACAACTATTTATCGACTGAGAGTTAATTATAATGTATTAACTCTACCCAGAGTATAAATAACTCTACTAGTGTATGTCTAGTTTAACACCAAGAATTCAACTCGTCTCAATTTGCTGTGCAGTCACGCATTGATAATATTTTTGAAGATATTTTCGGCCAGCCATCGGAAGTATTTTTCAATTCCATCATTGACAACTCATTTTTAACACACGGCATCAGAATGGAAGACTCCAGCTGTAACCGACGCTGAGGTCTGGATCTGCATCACTGTCCAATCTGCTCTCAACACTTCGGTACCGCTTGGTTCCCCAACGATACCGCCGTGGAAGATCGAGCTCACTAGGACAGCGTTTGGTCCCGACCCAGTTTTTCGGAGCGGCATCCAAGGAGTTTCCATAAGTAGACCATCACCTTCATATTTGAGCAGAGTTGATGATCGTGTTATAACTAAAGAAACTTATCTGAATCTAAATAATTAATTTAAGAAATTATGTTACATTTGTGTCCTCATTTTCGTTTATACTTCTCACTTTTGTTAAATTCATTTATTTCGGTATTCTCATAATTTTCCATTACTCTGTTATTTTATTCATCATATTATTTATTATTACTACTACTATTACTATTATCACTATTCACTTTTGTAAATAAACCACATATTTCACTTAAGTCGTTGTCAGAAGGTCCTTGTGAGCTGGAAACAGATGATCCCTGTACTGAGAGCTGACGCCTCAGATATGATGAGATTGATTATTTACTAATTATTAATATTGATCCAATATTAACTGATTAATTCTATTATACATCTGTGAGTGGTGTTCCCTTTCGACGAATGCAGTTATTACACAATTTGTTTAACAATTTATTTCCACTACAGCAGGAACAGACTGACCCCTTCGGTGTCCTGAAACCAACTGAGAAAGTTGTATTGACATAGTACTGAGCACAGTTTAGAGAACCTTTACAGAACCCTGTCACAGTTCTGCTGATCTGTGGCCTCTCAGTATTTTTCCATTCAGCCTGTCTCCATCTCAGTCTACCTGCCAGCCACTCCCTCCTCATCAGTCAACTCAGTCCACCTGTGCTCACTGCTGTTCCCCAACCCTGCATTTAAGCTCCAGCTCCTCACTCACTCTTTGCCTCCCATGCAAGGCTCTCCAGCACTTTTTTATGGACTGATCACCTGTTGCTGACTCTGCCTGTTTTGGATCTGCCACCTGCCTGCTTCATTCTGGTTTTTCCACTTTGTTACACCTGACTTTGGACCTCCTGACTACCTGATCACACTTCCCACCTTCCCCCCTTCCTCCCCCTTCGCTAACGTTGACTCTCTACACTCTGGACTGTTAGTGGGAAGTTTTGCCCTCTGCTCATCTCAAGAACCTCAGACTTTTAACCTGCTTAATAATCCTGCAAGTCCTCTGCCCAACCCTATTCCTGCTAAAGACTCAATAAAGTTTTTTTCAGGATATGGAGGATCCCATACAAACATTTATCGACTTGATAATTTTTGCCACACTCGATTGCATATTATTGAACTTTTAAGCAGAGTCCTGGGAAACTGAGCACATGTAGTATTTACCCCAGTTCAGTCCTTCACCTGGATATGGAACGATTTTGCAATTCTTTACAATTTTAGGCTATAAAACTTTCACCCTATATAAATATCTCGCTCACTCCTTTCACCTATTGTAAGAAAACAGTTGGGAAACCTGACGTTATGAATTGTGTACTTGCTCTTTAAGCATCTGAGTGCACGACCTCAAAGACTGTGCAAACAAGAACACACACACAGAGGCTTCTAATAACTCCCTTTCTCTCCACAAAGCAGCAAAGCAGTCTGGCAGCAAGTGGTGAATTCAAATGGAGCCCAGTGGCAACAATCTTAAAGGGCAAATGAGTAGTGAGAAAGCGAAAACATTAGCAGCAGTTGAAAGGCATTTAGAGGTTTTGAAGGCTTGACTGAATTAAAAGGAGATAATGAATTTCAAATGGTTGTTTATTTGTGGCTGTAAAAGCAGAGATGCCACTAGGGGGCTAGGGAGACCATCCTGCAGAGTGTCTGGTGTACTTGCTAGTCAAGCAGATCTATGGTCATTGAGTTGGAACAATAGTCTACTGTAACAGGAGGCCTTTGTCTCAGGACAGTCTGTCCACCACAAGCCCTTGGAGATGTTGTGATTAGCTGTCAATGAGTTTACAGAAAAAGTTGAACTAGAGGTATGCATTAGTAGCAGCAGCATGTAAGCCATTGGAGACTGTCAAGAGGGTTAGGTGGATTAACTATTTTACAAAGATGTGTTTTAAATCTGGACTGGAAATGTGCTGGAAAGTCTATGTTTTGAATGTCAGTTGGAGAATGATCCAAAGGCGTGGAGTTCAGTGACTGAATACTCCAGAACCCATGGTAGACAGCCGGGCAAGAGGTGCAATAAGTTCAGTGGTTGAAGAGGATCTGAGAGTATGTGAGGGTGTGTATAATTGGGGTTCAGATAGACATGATGGAGCTTGTTTGTAAAGAGCTTTGAAGGTAAGTAGCAGGATCTTGTATTCAGTGCAGAATTTTATTGCTGAAGAACTTGGATGATTTGGGTGATACAGATTGCAGTGACGTGGACCAGTTGAAGTTTGTGGAGACACTTGGATGGTATACCAAAGAAAGCAAAGTTACAGTAGTTGATGCATGGACAAGAATGACAGTGGAGTTTTGTGTTAGGGATAGGTCAAATCAATTGATATTAAGGTGAAAGTAATCAGACTGAGTCATGTTGTTGTGGGTTTCCAGAGATAGAGTACTGTTGAGGATAACACCCAGACTCTTCACTCACCTGAGGGGAGGGAATTACAGTGGAGTTATCAGTGTTTAATGAGAAACTGTTAACTTTGACCAGAGTAGACTAGGAAGAACTTTTGTTTTACTGCTGTTCATTTGTAGGAAGCTGCAAGATAAATAGTATTTCATTTCTGTTAAGACAGAGGGTGAGATAGCAGAGGTCAACATCGTAGATGAGTAGAGCTGGGTGTCATCCAATAAAAATGAAATATGAAATAGGACCTAGCACAATATGTAAAACTGTTCATTCTCACCTTTCCACTCTCCCACCATGAAGACAAGAACTAATAAACTAACGAGCAATAAAAAGAAAAGTCGGATGCCAAAGACTTTTGATACCTCCTCCTACAGCCATTTCTATGAGTTGGATGAGACAATACTGCTGTCTCACATCTGGTAACAACTTATAGCTTACTTACAGTAATTAAATTTTTACAATTACCATCATTCATTCAATAAATGTGTTTTTGTTGTTTCAAGGCTATCTGCCGTATGTTTTGCCCGTCTTTCTAAGACGTCATTATGGTTATTGACAAATTCGAATTAATAAAATTGTACTATTAATTATTATGCACTGTGTAGAGAAACAAAAAAAAGGTAAATTTCCAGCAGCTGGGGTGCCAAAAAAATACAGTGTAATAACAGAAAATGACTTTCTCATAAAAATAAAGTTTTTAATTTTCCATAATTAAAATACAGGTGTACTTGTAATTTTAACAAGATTTTGCCTCATTTTCAGGTTGTTTTAACATTTAGAAACATTTTCACATTTTAAAACAATTAAATTACCTAGAAATATGATAAATGTTATATTACAAAAAAAGCTTAAATTTACAGAAATGTGCTGTTGTTAGCAGGCTTTAATAACATTATTTTATGGGAAGAGATTGTATAATTTATATTTGATCTAATATAACAGCATATGACACACAAAATAGTGTGATTGATCTTTCAAAACACATCAAAACTGTTGAAAAACTAGATATTTGGTTAAATTGCAAGAATTTACTGTTAATTTTAGATATCAAGTGGATTTTTAATTGTTTATGTTGTTTTTAACATTTAATTACAAACATTTTATGTTTTAAAACAATGAAATTATCCATTAACATGGTAAATTGACATTATAATATGAATAGTAATGCTTAAAGTTACAGAAATGTGCTGTAATTAGTTGGTTTTAATGGCATTATGTTATTTGAAAAGGATGTATATGACTTTATATTAGATGTAATATAACAGTATACAACAATGTGATCTTTTCAAAACATGTCAGAAAAGGTAACTACATATTGGATGTACAACTGCAACAATTTACTGTTTATTGTACTTTTTTTATTTTCTCATACATTGAATTCCTGAATATTTAAAGAACTTTCAACTTAAAAAACTATACTCACCTAATAACACCAGAATTATTTTAATTTTAAATGGTTTAAAGTGGTTTCTGGCCAGATGGGGGCTTAAGTGAATTGTTGTGTTTGAATGAGACTAAGCTGAACAAGAACAGCTACAATTTCCCATTTTCCGTATTTTTATTCAACTGTAACAGGTAACCATTGTTACAGCAATATTCAAAAATCAGTTCAATTAAAATGACTGGTTCTGAAACAAAAAAAAAATAAAATTCAACTGAACTGGTAATGAAAGAAAAAAGTAAAAGAAGAAAAAGCTGAGTTACCAATTTACAGTATTATTTATTATTATAGTACATCCACAACATTGATTACAAACTTCGTCAAACCTCACTGGAAATGAATCCATACTCTATCCAGACAGTTGACGAGGTGTAGTATCCATACTTGAGCTACTTGTTGACCACGGTGAAGTTGCAGTTTCTGAGCTGTAACCACCTGAAGAGAACACAGAAAACATTAGCTGTTAAGCTAATAATAAGTGTTAATGTTAATAATAAGTGGGGTTTCCTCTATCCAAACATTGGTTCCGGCTGAACCGTGTATATAGAAATGAATTGTGTAATTTTTCCTCTTCTTCTCTACGTGTTTGGGATGAGACTTAATGCTAGTGAGATGCGCTGAGTCCAGGCTTCAACCCCCATGGGTCCGGTCAAATTTTAATTTTCAGGCCCAAAAAGAACTCGTAAATGCATAGTGATGTTTACATTTTGATTTCTGTCGACACGGAGCAGAGAGAACGGAACAAGACAACATTTAATTTTATTGTTTACATGACAAAATTTTCATTTCTTTCAGTCATCATTCCACCTCTCTGGGCTTGTTTATTTTGATTGAGCTGATTGTAATCAGATTATTTTACTCCTTGAAAACCCACTTACAGATGCAACAGTTAAAGCCATCCAATTTTACACATTGTATAATGTAACCTGCATAATTTTGACTCAAACATCATTAGTGTCTTTCCAGCAATAGTCACTGGATACCATTTAATCCCACCGTCGAGTTAGTAATCCTGATACTGATTGCAGGCATGGAAACAGGAGGAAAAGCAAAAAAAGCTAAGCAGAGCTATGGTACAAATATTACCTGCATGGTCACATGGCTGAGTTCATGAGTTTTCCTTTTTGTACCTTTGTACAAGTTGTACCTTTTTTTTCATATTTTTCCCCTACTGTTGTTGGCTGGGAGAACTTCTTCTTCTTTTTTTTTTTTTTTGTTAGGTTGGAGCTTTTATTGAGTCTGACAACATTTACGAGTGATCCAGTTTACGAGCCAGGACCAGGATAAAGGTGCAAGAAGATCTAGCCTTTTCCAACACCACAGCAGTCACACGAGTCACACTGTAGATGACACACTTGCTTTGGGACAGACAAGCTTGCGAGATCTCAACATAATGCACTACAAAGGGTAGCAAAGAAAATACACACCAGACTGACTATAGATGGGAACTAAATGAACAACATGTTCTTGTTGGGGGAACTATTGCTACTGCTGGATACAAAAGTCGTTTTTTCTGTACATTGTAATAAAATATCCTGTGTTCATCCCTGATTAGTTGTGTGTCATTTGCTACTGAATCAGAATCTAGAGAAGACAGACCCAACTGATGATACTGATTTATAAGCACATTGTCAATTCTATGCTGTGACTGTACTATATTACAGTAAGTTACAGGTAGTTACTGGGTATATTAATACCTAACATAATTATATCCTCAGTAGCCATTGATATATTTCAAACCGTTCCTTTCTCAATATAATGCAGTACACCACCACTAAGATCCACTATGAAATCAACAATGAACAAGGTATAGTGTTGTAGTGATTCCACCTGAACGCTAGAGGCGCTGTGCGTGAAGAGTAGATAGCGGATAAGTAGAAGAAGTAAGGAGAGACGTTAGATACCGTCGGTACTACATGCTGTGCAGTAGTAGTCCGACAAATAAAAGTGAGTAACCAAAGTAACATCTGTTTCTTGAAAATATAGCACATATTGGCGACGAGGATGGCGGCACTAAACCTGAACCAGCCTACACCCTTTCTGCAGAATGTTGGGGAACCGCCAGTCCCGTTCAATGCATGGATCCGGACTTTCGAAAACTACCTGCTTGCAATTCTGGAGTCGGATTTACCGGAGGCACGTAAGCGTGCACGCTGCTTATTCATTGCTTGGGTGCAGAAGGCCAGAGACTGTTTTTACACACTGTCGGTCGCTGATGAATGCAACACGGCGCTTGAGGCTCTGACGAACTTTTTCACACCGAAAGTGAACGTGTTCGTGGAATGTTACCGTTTCAGGTAACGGAGCCAACGCCCAGGTGAGATGACAGACCAGAAAAGATTAATTCAGCACGCATCAGGGAGCGTTTATTGCTGGAGATACCCCTCACGCTCTCCAAAGCTTTGACGATACCGCGCCAGATTGAAACTGCTGTGTCAGAAGCTAAAGCTTTGTGTAAGGGAGGGACAGACAACGCTGTGCGCGCTGTTCACCAGGGACCACAGCAATGCAGAAGATTCAAGAAAGGAAAATATAAAACACACTCACCTCCACAGACTGTGCAAAGAAAAACATTACAGATGTGGTTTGACTTAGCACACTGCTAACTTCCAAGGATGTCCTGCAAAAGAGGCGCTCTGCAACGCCTGCAAAAAGAAAGGACACTTTGCAAAAGTCTGTTGGGGAGGCAAAAACGTGAGTGAGGTTGAAGCTGTCCCAGAAGTGACTATTTTGAATGTGAACGCTTGTGACTCTAGCAGCATAAATCCTATAGCTGTGAAGGGTTGTTTACAAGCTAATGTAGCATTTAGAGACCTCAATGCTAACACAGGCTTTCACATGGTAAAGAACAGCTCAGCAGTCCAAGGTAGGGACTTATTGTACTTGCTGCAAATGCAAGTGATAGATGGTTATGTTACTTCAGTTACTAGTAACCAGGCAAAGACCTCAGAGAACCTAACAAGTCTGGTGTAGTTGACGGCTTCCCACTGCCACACATGGAGGAAATGTTCACAGTTGAGAGGAGCAACAC